>NW_028257058.1:1200000-1575464 GCF_035046125.1 Drosophila serrata
GAGTTGTGCTTCTATGTTGCAGCGAATGCCTTAGTATTATCGACTCGTTCTTTTGCTATTCCTTTTCTTTCGTTCTCCTCCTTTAACTTTATTGTGAGATCCTCGAACTAAGGCAACTAATCTCATATCTCCATAGCGACCACGAAATGTTCAAATTGATCTGGAAGGCTCGATAGCAAAACTATTATGCGTAGTTCGTCGTTTAGCTCTATTCCAACTCCAGTTAGACTATCCAGAATATCCACGAATTCACTTATCTAGTTCGTCATGCTCTACCATTGCTCCATCCGTTTGTTAAGCAGTTTCGTGTATTACTGTACTTTTCGTACAGGCCCGCTTGGTTGATGAACCTCCTTCAACCTGGTCCATGCCTCCACAGCCGTCAAACAATTCTTGATGTAGGCCAATTGAGATGTCTTTACACTCAATGTTATTGTTGCCAACGCCTTACTGTCCAAGGCCTCAAACTCTTGTCCTTCTGGAACATTCTTTTCAGTTAGTTCTTCAGCCGTAACCATCCACAAACCGGAATGCACCAATACAGATCGCATCTGTATTTTCCATGTGTCATAGTTCGTCTCTATTAACTTATCAATTTGATAAAGAGCAGTCATTGTTCGTAATCTCGAGTCACACACCGCATAACTTGAATTCTCCAGTGCCTGGGCCCATAACCTCTTGAGCGAAAGAATTCTACAGTGTGCGGCAAGAAAACTTGCTGATTTTAGAAGGTTATAAAAAAAAAGTAGTTGACATACCATTCCAAATTTTTTTTATTCTTGTAACACACATGCTGAAGTTTTCATTACACAGTTTTGAAGATTACATCGGACATCAATGCACTGAGATACCCGATTTTCGAAGCTCAGCTGAACTCTCTCAAGCATATCGACGGGTATCTTTGCGATTGCTTGCCGAATGTTATACTCCGATGAGCTGGATGGGATTTTGTCACATTCCCGCTCTCCCTAAATGTTTTCGCCCACGAAACAATCGACTGCCAGCCAGGAACGCGACCTGCATGATGAATGTTGAGTTGAGTGGCAATTACGGAACGACCGTTGGTAAAGTCAGCATCTCAGGCAAATGCGCGCTGCTCTTTCGTCCAATGCATGATGTCGACTGACTGCGGAGTAGACAAAACTTCAGGAAGTCCCCTAAAACATGAGACACTCCCCACACTTACCCGACCACTCCCCGCCGCTTGGCGCCAAAAACAAATCAGCAAGTTTTCGTGCCGCACCCTGTATTCGACAAATTAGAACACCGTGTGTATGCTACGGAATTTTATTTGCGACTGACATTGAAGTTGAAAGAAGAAACCAAAAAATGAGTATACATATTTTCTTATTCTGTATTCCTTAGAGTAAGGCAAATATATATTCTTTATGGTCTCTTTCTTATACATATACAAGCGTGCATTGCGACAGAGAGAAATATACAGATTACTTTATTTTTTACAGAACAGAAGTCGAATTCTGCCAAATATACAATAGAAGAGGGTTCTAAAAAGATTGTTCACCTACCAGTAGACGCCACAAACGGAATCTTTTTGTTTGAAATCACACCAATTTTACCTTCCACTGACGTAGTAAAGCACAGAATTAGAACCACAGTCGAAATTCTCATTCACACTAAACCCTTATCGTTATTGTTAAGAAAGACAAGAAATGAGGAAACAAACCTGCTGAAACGAAAAATAATTAGACATAGTTATTCTCCACGGAGTGCTCCAATGTTCCTAGTATCAAAAAGAATTTATCGCAAATTAAATAAGAAAACTATTCATGACAAATATCCAATGCCTAACATGAATGATGTGTTAGATAGGATCGGCTGGGCTAAATACTTTATAACATTACATTTAGCTAGCGGGAAATTGAGTATTTAGGTCACGTGGTTACGGACGGAGGAATCAAACCAAATCCAAAAAAGATTAGTGGTATAAAATCATTTCCACTTGCTAGGACCAGAAAACAAATAAAATTATTTTTAGGTTTGCTCAAATATTATAGAAAATTCATTAAAGATTTTGCTTAACACAAACAAAAGGTAAAATTCAGTCAAAATTGGCAAAGAATTCTTATCCGCTTTTGAAGATTGTAAAAACCTATTATGTAATGATCCATTGTTAGAAGCTCAGTATTTTTCAAAACCCTTCACAGATACTACAGACGCAAGTAATGTGGCAATAGGAGCAGTCCTTTCTTAAAGCACACCTAACAATGAAAAACCAGTATCATTTCCTAGTCGCACTCTTACAGACACTGAATTAATAAAAAAATTAATAAAAGCTCTTTTTCATTCGCCAGCTCAGATGCCAATTTTCTTTTCAGTCGTGGTCCTGCGTTTCCATAAGACAAAGTTCGGCGTCCCGGATTTTGTAGTGTCTTACAGTTTTCATTTATTGTAACTGATATTGTAGACGACATCCATTTAGTATGCTTTGACTTAAAACGTTCGACCATAAAGTTGCAAAAGACTACCACTTTTTTTTTATAAATGATTCGAAATTACGTGTTTTTTTTATTGATTTCTAATTTTTTATCATCTTCGGAAATGGTAATGGCTAATCTTTTCATAAATGCAATCTAACACAGATGATATTGCTATTATTGCTGAGCCAAATATCGAAGAGATCGCTATCGCGAAATTCGAACGTCACTAAATATTGCGAAATTGCGTGAAAAAAGGGGATGAACGGGGAAAAGTTGTTAATTAGCGATAAAGAACGACATATATAAGAATAAACTGACGTAATTTGTCAGCAGCCGTCAGGTCGTTAGTTTTATTCCACGAAACACAAGGGACGCATGTTAATTTTCTATACAAAATACACATAAATTGAACATTAAACAAAACACAAACACTAAGACTACACATAATCTGAATATATTCAGTTAAAAATACAAACCTTAATTTACAATTTCCATTACTATCAAAAGTTTGTTCGGACAAAGAATATTTATTTTCACGCAAAAAAGTAAAAAGAACAATTTGCCGCCAATTTCTTATTACCAAACAGCGGTTCGATTGTGTGGTTTCGAAAGGTCATCAAAATCTTTAGTGAAGCTTGTAAAGCTTATTTTCTTAGATTCGTTTATGTTTGATGTTTTAACTTTAATAATTTTAAATCAAAAATACACAACATCAACATGAAAATTTCGAATTTATGCCAAAAAAATCAACTTCTAAACCATAGTGCATTGAAAAAGAAATGTTAGCTATTATATAGGCTACTAAATATTTCCGCCCTTATCTATACGGCCAAAAATTTAAAATTAACACCGATCACAAAACATTTAAATGGCTAATGAGTTTTAAAGATCCTAATTCTAAATTGGTTCGGTGGAAACTGCAACTTTTAGAATATGATTATAAAATCTACTATATAATAAGAAAGGAAACTAACTTCGGCACGCCGATGTTTATATACCGATAACTAGGAATTAATACAATATAAACTATATATATTTATGGTAACAATAACATAATGCCTAATCAATAATTAATAATTAATAATTAATAATTAATAATTAATAATTAATAATTAATAATTAATAATTAATAATTAATAATTAATAATTAATAATTAATAATTAATAATTAATAATTAATAATTAATAATTAATAATTAATAATTAATAATTAATAATTAATAATTAATAATTAATAATTAATAATTAATAATTAATAATTAATAATTAATAATTAATAATTAATAATTAATAATTAATAATTAATAATTAATAATTAATAATTAATAATTAATAATTAATAATTAATAATTAATAATTAATAATTAATAATTAATAATTAATAATTAATAATTAATAATTAATAATTAATAATTAATAATTAATAATTAATAATTAATAATTAATAATTAATAATTAATAATTAATAATTAATAATTAATAATTAATAATTAATAATTAATAATTAATAATTAATAATTAATAATTAATAATTAATAATTAATAATTAATAATTAATAATTAATAATTAATAATTAATAATTAATAATTAATAATTAATAATTAATAATTAATAATTAATAATTAATAATTAATAATTAATAATTAATAATTAATAATTAATAATTAATAATTAATAATTAATAATTAATAATTAATAATTAATAATTAATAATTAATAATTAATAATTAATAATTAATAATTAATAATTAATAATTAATAATTAATAATTAATAATTAATAATTAATAATTAATAATTAATAATTAATAATTAATAATTAATAATTAATAATTAATAATTAATAATTAATAATTAATAATTAATAATTAATAATTAATAATTAATAATTATGTCTTTTTTAGGAATGAAGCAGTGATATCTGACCATACAAATTACTGATAAATTAAACATGTGCACGTCCTTGGCTGGCATCAACAATAATTTATAATTGATTTATGGATAATGCATTAACATTTTATAAACAATAAATCAATATTTTCGGTCGACAAATTTATTTTTGGGCTTAGTTTTTTTTTAATTCAATTTTAACTTTTACTTTTTTTCCCACGTAAACCGCTTAATTGCACAGTTTTTCTTGTAATTCCACTGTTATCTCTATAATTCCAGTTTTTAAAATATGTAGTTCCACTGATTTGCATATATGAATTTCAGTATATACAATATGCATTTACTGTTGTATGATGATGAATTGTTGATGAAACACGTTGCCCATCTAACCACTAGTGATGATGAAAACATCGATGTTTTCCGAGGTTTTTCGATGTTTTTGTTGATACCGATGTTAACAGATGCATCGATGTTTCTCGAAACATCGGTCTCTAATTTCACAACATTGCGTACTTTTTATTTTATTATTTTTTAGGTTTTTGCCTATTTATGGTCTCCATCTAAATGAAAAGACTGCTATGAAAGCATTATTATTTTTTAAGTTTGTGTGCCTATTTATAATCTCTAACATATTGAAAAATTACAATGGATGCGTAGTTATATTTGTTTTTAAGTTTTGTGCTTTAAATATTTAAAAAATATAGAAATATATAATCACTATGTGTTTGAAGTTTTCACTCATAAATAAACTAATAGTACAAAGCTTTTTATTTATCGCAATTTTTTTGCAAAATTCATCGATGCATCGAACCTCGATGTTTTGTTTGGCGATGTTTTCCGAAGCTTTTTGATATTTTTTTATACCGATATTAAGTGATGCATGGTTGGTTATTTTGAAAACATCGACGGACATCGACATCGAGATTTTCCGTCGAACTTGCATCACTACAAACCACATCGGAAACATAAACAAAAGAGGTCGAGTGTGAATCAAGTGTGACCAAACAACATACCTAAGGATTTTACCAAAACTAAATGTAGTCCCGTTTGTTATGCTAATTATTAAATCTATAATATGGGCACCTTTACATCATAAAGTTAACGATAGATTAATAAAGGCAATTGATGATGGACATGGTAGTTTATATATGTATACGGGATGGCCCTGGCAAAACTGGTAGGCAAATACATACATACATTATTTTAAAGACGCTCTACGGCTGAATAGGCATTTAAATAAATAAAAAAATCTGCCTCCTAAAATCATAATTTGCACAATGAGGCATACATGGATAGTACTTGGAAGATCTAGCAATTGTTGACGATCATGCAAACCATACTAACCACAAAAATTAATAATGGTTGAGAAAGCGGAACATTTTCGCCATTCAAAATATAATACATAATTTTAAATTAGATGGTACACTTCATTGAAATATTAAAATAAAGATGAAGCAACACATTATAATAATTATTATTAGATGTATTATTAGGTGTGCCTGAGTCACAATTTACTCTAAAAGTTGGCTTTGTAGTAATCGTGCTTAAAAGCTAATCTAACCAAAACTGTAGAACGGAACGAGTTGGTCAGTTAATTGAATAACCATGGGTTTTTTACCGCGAACCTTTTAGAAATATTTAAAGGTGGCATTCCGAAGATCACAAAAATCAAAACTGAGATGTTATTTTAGTTTAAACGTCTTGATAAGACGATCCGTCTTGACGCATTGAACTGTTCAGGAAATGAATTATTTCAATATATTTTATGTATTATAAAATAATCTGTAGTCTGTGGGCGGACTACTGACTTTAAAACCGACTCTTAGGAATTCACTCTTACTTCGTTATCAAAGTACACAGCTGATCAGCTGCTCAGTTCCATCTCGACATCCACAGCACGTAGCTGCAAGCCCACCTACTGACTCAATCTACCTTAAATTCTCCCGTTTTTTCGGTACTTTATGCGCAAGTTAAAAACAAAAAAATATTAATGCTAACTATGTGCCACTTGGCAGTGAATAATAATCGTATTCATTTGAAAATAAGCAAAATATGTGCGAAATTGTTTTGCAACATAAAACAAACATAAATGAAATACACATAAAAATAGAATTTTCTATATATATATATATGTATAAAATATAAATAAATACCCAAATAAATATCAAAGATACATATGTAAAATAGGTATGTTTCTTCCTTTTCAAGTAATTTGTTATCGCTAAAATTGTATAGTTGTATATAACCATTTGAACATAAGAGTACATATAGCAAAGCCATTATGCACAATTGCTATATTGTTTGCATATATTTATGCGTTACATATTTATGTGTTGCTCTGATTATGTTTCTTCCTGCATACAAAAGAAGGCAATACTGACTGCACTTTTTTTAGTGAACCGAAGTTCAAGAACGACCACAAAAAGTGTACTATTATGTTTATAAATGGTTTTAATTGAATACATTAGAGTGGTCGGTCATCAAGGGAGACCGAAAGAGTGACTCGAGTGAAACCTGTACATACAAATATATACCAACTCTATTAGAGTCATATTAATTCAGATTTTTCAAATTGGGGTGGTCATTTTACTTTTCCATAATTTCATATATATTTTATAATAATTAAATATTTTCTTCAACATAAATAGTTAAATAGTTATTGTCTAGCCGTGTGCTGAATGTTTGGGTAGGTATTCTTATTATATTTTTATATTTACTAAATGAAAAATATAAAAACATTTTTTTCAAGGTCATTGATTTTTTTTGTTTCTTGTTCCCTTGCAAAGGATATTACCTAAGACACTAGAGTCTTGAAGATAAGTAACGCCAAACAATTTTTTGGACACGAATTTTTCGTGCTGGCTTTTGGACTGGCTTCAGGCTCTCTTATGTACATTTAGTTCAATAGCCAGTGAGAGCGCGCTCTACCCTGCTGTACCGCATGTCATCAAGAGGCCACTGTCATCAACGCGCCGACTGCCACTTCTACCGAGTTGACGCTCTGCCTACGATACATTTACGACGGTAGTCTAGACGGCAGTACCATGGCCCGGCCGTTGATGAATTGTTGATGAAACGTCGATGAATTGTCGATGAATTTGTTAATGAATTTTTGATGAATCATCGATGAGTTATTGATGAATTTGTTGATGAATTTGTTGATGAATTGTTGATGAATTGTTGATGAACCATCGAATAATTGTTGTTGATGACAGCCTAGAACATTCCCATTTTAAATTCATCAACATTTTGAATGACCATTCATCGATAAATCATCAACAACACCGCCTTGACTGTTGATGAATCGTTAATTACCCTGCAGTAACGCATGTCATCGACTGTCATCAACGCGCCGACTGCGACTTCTACCGAGTTGACGCTCTGCCTACGATACATTTACGACGGTAGTCTAGACGGCAGTACCATGGCCCGGCCGTTGATGAATTGTTGATGAAACGTCGATGAATTGTCGATGAATTGTCGATGAATTTGTTAATGAATTTTTGATGAATCATCGATGAGTTATTGATGAATTTGTTGATGAATTTGTTGATGAATTGTTGATGAATTGTTGATGAACCATCGAATAATTCTTGTTGATGACAGCCTAGGACATGCCCATGTTAAATTTATCAACAATTTGTATGGCCATTCATCGATGAATCATCAACAACACCGCCTTGACTGTTGATGAATTACTGATGACTGGTACTCCAGGGTAATTCATCAACAATTCATCATCAATTCATCGATGTTTCATCAACAAATTTCTCAACGGCCGGGCCATGGTACTGCCGACGACTGCCGTCTAGACCACCGCCGTAACTGTATCGTGGGCAGAGCGTCGTAGTAGAAGTCGCAGTCGGCGCGTTGATGACATGTTGATGACAGTGGCATATTGATGACACGCGGTACTGCAGGGTACTGATGACTGGTACTGCAGGGTTGTTCTTGTGTTTTTTCATACAAGCAAGCTCATTTTATTTTTAGATTTTTACGCTCTCAACTTTGTGAGAGTTGCAAAACGAATGTATGGTCGTTACGCATCTTAATGACTCTGATGCCTTTGGTATTATTATGTCAGTAGGAACGCAATGTAGCGATTGGGATATACTGGCCCCTACAATGTATATACATACATACACATGTACAAACATTATAAGCATCTTATGACAGTTGCCGTATATTATTATACCTGATTCGGACAGCCGAAGTCAGCTTTTTTTTTGTTGTATTTAACAAAATGTTTCACAATTCTTGCCTCTTTTATAACTAGAGAACGATTTCATATGCAAAAAATCATGAAATACAACACTTACCATGGTTTGAAGAACGTATGCCGAACTTTTGATTATTATAACAAAAATGAGAGCTCAATTATCATTTTTAAGGCCACTTACATAAGATTAAAAACCAATCTTATACATTATCATATCTATGAATGCAATGAAATTAAAAAAAAAAATCGAATGACATTTAAAAATTCAAAAAAATACCACCATATCCTTGTGAAACGATGTTGGGCTGTCGTTGTGCTTTTAGTGTTGGCGACTACACATATCGCCTATGGTCAAACACAAGGTCTTCAAATTTCTACTAGCGACCATTCAAATGCTAATAAAAATATATCTTTTACGACTTCTCCGAGAAAGGACGATTACGATCAAATTGTGAAAAAGGACACGGCCATTAACCAAATAAGTGTACAACAAAAGAAGGTGTCTGTATCCCATCAAGGGGTTTCCATTTATCACAATTCCTTACTCAATATAGAGAGTATGCTTCATCGTCAGTTGCGTGAGAAAGCGAAGCTCGACAACCTAGAATCGATTAAAATGCATATACTCATGAGATTAAATTTAAAGATACTTCCAAACATAACAAAACCCATCTCAGTGCCACAAAACATATTAGATAATTTTTACAAAGATTATAACGTATCAACGGCAAAACATATGCCGAAAACTGAAGAAGCAAATCTCAAAGAATTCTCAAAATCTGCAATAAAAGATAGTGCAAAGACACACGATATAAATGATGAAAATTCTTCATCGCAAATGCAAGCAGATGATGGCAATACTGTTAATAAATTTCAAAACTATTACGATCATAATCAAGACTATTTAACTTATGATAGCGAAAAAGAAAAATACGACAACATTCTTTCCCACATTAGCAGCATATATATATTTCCAGAACGTAAGTATGGTCTAAAATCTTAATATCTTAATATCTTAATATCTTAATATCTTAATATCTTAATATCTTAATATCTTAATATCTTAATATCTTAATATCTTAATATCTTAATATCTTAATATCTTAATATCTTAATATCTTAATATCTTAATATCTTAATATCTTAATATCTTAATATCTTAATATCTTAATATCTTAATATCTTAATATCTTAATATCTTAATATCTTAATATCTTAATATCTTAATATCTTAATATCTTAATATCTTAATATCTTAATATCTTAATATCTTAATATCTTAATATCTTAATATCTTAATATCTTAATATCTTAATATCTTAATATCTTAATATCTTAATATCTTAATATCTTAATATCTTAATATCTTAATATCTTAATATCTTAATATCTTAATATCTTAATATCTTAATATCTTAATATCTTAATATCTTAATATCTTAATATCTTAATATCTTAATATCTTAATATCTTAATATCTTAATATCTTAATATCTTAATATCTTAATATCTTAATATCTTAATATCTTAATATCTTAATATCTTAATATCTTAATATCTTAATATCTTAATATCTTAATATCTTAATATCTTAATATCTTAATATCTTAATATCTTAATATCTTAATATCTTAATATCTTAATATCTTAATATCTTAATATCTTAATATCTTAATATCTTAATATCTTAATATCTTAATATCTTAATATCTTAATATCTTAATATCTTAATATCTTAATATCTTAATATCTTAATATCTTAATATCTTAATATCTTAATATCTTAATATCTTAATATCTTAATATCTTAATATCTTAATATCTTAATATCTTAATATCTTAATATCTTAATATCTTAATATCTTAATATCTTAATATCTTAATATCTTAATATCTTAATATCTTAATATCTTAATATCTTAATATCTTAATATCTTAATATCTTAATATCTTAATATCTTAATATCTTAATATCTTAATATCTTAATATCTTAATATCTTAATATCTTAATATCTTAATATCTTAATATCTTAATATCTTAATATCTTAATATCTTAATATCTTAATATCTTAATATCTTAATATCTTAATATCTTAATATCTTAATATCTTAATATCTTAATATCTTAATATCTTAATATCTTAATATCTTAATATCTTAATATCTTAATATCTTAATATCTTAATATCTTAATATCTTAATATCTTAATATCTTAATATCTTAATATCTTAATATCTTAATATCTTAATATCTTAATATCTTAATATCTTAATATCTTAATATCTTAATATCTTAATATCTTAATATCTTAATATCTTAATATCTTAATATCTTAATATCTTAATATCTTAATATCTTAATATCTTAATATCTTAATATCTTAATATCTTAATATCTTAATATCTTAATATCTTAATATCTTAATATCTTAATATCTTAATATCTTAATATCTTAATATCTTAATATCTTAATATCTTAATATCTTAATATCTTAATATCTTAATATCTTAATATCTTAATATCTTAATATCTTAATATCTTAATATCTTAATATCTTAATATCTTAATATCTTAATATCTTAATATCTTAATATCTTAATATCTTAATATCTTAATATCTTAATATCTTAATATCTTAATATCTTAATATCTTAATATCTTAATATCTTAATATCTTAATATCTTAATATCTTAATATCTTAATATCTTAATATCTTAATATCTTAATATCTTAATATCTTAATATCTTAATATCTTAATATCTTAATATCTTAATATCTTAATATCTTAATATCTTAATATCTTAATATCTTAATATCTTAATATCTTAATATCTTAATATCTTAATATCTTAATATCTTAATATCTTAATATCTTAATATCTTAATATCTTAATATCTTAATATCTTAATATCTTAATATCTTAATATCTTAATATCTTAATATCTTAATATCTTAATATCTTAATATCTTAATATCTTAATATCTTAATATCTTAATATCTTAATATCTTAATATCTTAATATCTTAATATCTTAATATCTTAATATCTTAATATCTTAATATCTTAATATCTTAATATCTTAATATCTTAATATCTTAATATCTTAATATCTTAATATCTTAATATCTTAATATCTTAATATCTTAATATCTTAATATCTTAATATCTTAATATCTTAATATCTTAATATCTTAATATCTTAATATCTTAATATCTTAATATCTTAATATCTTAATATCTTAATATCTTAATATCTTAATATCTTAATATCTTAATATCTTAATATCTTAATATCTTAATATCTTAATATCTTAATATCTTAATATCTTAATATCTTAATATCTTAATATCTTAATATCTTAATATCTTAATATCTTAATATCTTAATATCTTAATATCTTAATATCTTAATATCTTAATATCTTAATATCTTAATATCTTAATATCTTAATATCTTAATATCTTAATATCTTAATATCTTAATATCTTAATATCTTAATATCTTAATATCTTAATATCTTAATATCTTAATATCTTAATATCTTAATATCTTAATATCTTAATATCTTAATATCTTAATATCTTAATATCTTAATATCTTAATATCTTAATATCTTAATATCTTAATATCTTAATATCTTAATATCTTAATATCTTAATATCAATTAATATCTTAATATCTTAATATCTTAATATCTTAATATCTTAATATCTTAATATCTTAATATCTTAATATCTTAATATCTTAATATCTTAATATCTTAATATCTTAATATCTTAATATCTTAATATCTTAATATCTTAATATCTTAATATCTTAATATCTTAATATCTTAATATCTTAATATCTTAATATCTTAATATCTTAATATCTTAATATCTTAATATCTTAATATCTTAATATCTTAATATCTTAATATCTTAATATCTTAATATCTTAATATCTTAATATCTTAATATCTTAATATCTTAATATCTTAATATCTTAATATCTTAATATCTTAATATCTTAATATCTTAATATCTTAATATCTTAATATCTTAATATCTTAATATCTTAATATCTTAATATCTTAATATCTTAATATCTTAATATCTTAATATCTTAATATCTTAATATCTTAATATCTTAATATCTTAATATCTTAATATCTTAATATCTTAATATCTTAATATCTTAATATCTTAATATCTTAATATCTTAATATCTTAATATCTTAATATCTTAATATCTTAATATCTTAATATCTTAATATCTTAATATCTTAATATCTTAATATCTTAATATCTTAATATCTTAATATCTTAATATCTTAATATCTTAATATCTTAATATCTTAATATCTTAATATCTTAATATCTTAATATCTTAATATCTTAATATCTTAATATCTTAATATCTTAATATCTTAATATCTTAATATCTTAATATCTTAATATCTTAATATCTTAATATCTTAATATCTTAATATCTTAATATCTTAATATCTTAATATCTTAATATCTTAATATCTTAATATCTTAATATCTTAATATCTTAATATCTTAATATCTTAATATCTTAATATCTTAATATCTTAATATCTTAATATCTTAATATCTTAATATCTTAATATCTTTAATATCTTAATATCTTAATATCTTAATATCTTAATATCTTAATATCTTAATATCTAATATCTAATATCTTAATATCTTAATATCTTAATATCTTAATATCTTAATATCTTAATATCTTAATATCTTAATATCTTAATATCTTAATATCTTAATATCTTAATATCTTAATATCTTAATATCTTAATATCTTAATATCTTAATATCTTAATATCTTAATATCTTAATATCTTAATATCTTAATATCTTAATATCTTAATATCTTAATATCTTAATATCTTAATATCTTAATATCTTAATATCTTAATATCTTAATATCTTAATATCTTAATATCTTAATATCTTAATATCTTAATATCTTAATATCTTAATATCTTAATATCTTAATATCTTAATATCTTAATATCTTAATATCTTAATATCTTAATATCATATTAATATCTTAATATCTTAATATCTTAATATCTTAATATCTTAATATCTTAATATCTTAATATCTTAATATCTTAATATCTTAATATCTTAATATCTTAATATCTTAATATCTTAATATCTTAATATCTTAATATCTTAATATCTTAATATCTTAATATCTTAATATCTTAATATCTTAATATCTTAATATCTTAATATCTTAATATCTTAATATCTTAATATCTTAATATCTTAATATCTTAATATCTTAATATCTATTAATATCTTAATATCTTAATATCTTAATATCTTAATATCTTAATATCTTAATATCTTAATATCTTAATATCTTAATATCTTAATATCTTAATATCTTAATATCTTAATATCTTAATATCTTAATATCTTAATATCTATATTATATCTTAATATCTTAATATCTTAATATCTTAATATCTTAATATCTTAATATCTTAATATCTTAATATCTTAATATCTTAATATCTTAATATCTTAATATCTTAATATCTAATATCTTAATATCTTAATATCTTAATATCTTAATATCTTAATATCTTAATATCTTAATATCTTAATATCTTAATATCTTAATATCTTAATATCTTAATATCTTAATATCTTAATATCTTAATATCTTAATATCTTAATATCTATATTAATATCTTAATATCTTAATATCTTAATATCTTAATATCTTAATATCTTAATATCTTAATATCTTAATATCTTAATATCTTAATATCTTAATATCTTAATATCTTAATATCTTAATATCTTAATATCTTAATATCTTAATATCTTAATATCTTAATATCTTAATATCTTAATATCTTAATATCTTAATATCTTAATATCTTAATATCTTAATATCATATTAATATCTTAATATCTTAATATCTTAATATCTTAATATCTAATATCTAATATCTTAATATCTTAATATCTTAATATCTTAATATCTTAATATCTTAATATCTTAATATCTTAATATCTTAATATCTTAATATCTTAATATCTTAATATCTTAATATCTTAATATCTTAATATCTTAATATCTTAATATCTTAATATCTTAATATCTTAATATCTTAATATCTTAATATCTTAATATCTTAATATCTTAATATCTAATATCTAATATCTTAATATCTTAATATCTTAATATCTTAATATCTTAATATCTTAATATCTTAATATCTTAATATCTTAATATCTTAATATCTTAATATCTTAATATCTTAATATCTTAATATCTTAATATCTTAATATCTTAATATCTTAATATCTTAATATCTTAATATCTTAATATCTTAATATCTTAATATCTTAATATCTTAATATCTTAATATCTTAATATCTTAATATCTTAATATCTTAATATCTTAATATCTTAATATCTTAATATCTTAATATCTTAATATCTTAATATCTTAATATCTTAATATCTTAATATCTTAATATCTTAATATCTTAATATCTTAATATCTTAATATCTTAATATCTTAATATCTTAATATCTTAATATCTTAATATCTTAATATCAATATTAATATCTTAATATCTTAATATCTTAATATCTTAATATCTAATATATAATATCTTAATATCTTAATATCTTAATATCTTAATATCTTAATATCTTAATATCTTAATATCTTAATATCTTAATATCTTAATATCTAATATCTAATATTTAATATCTTAATATCTTAATATCTTAATATCTTAATATCTTAATATCTTAATATCTTAATATCTTAATATCTTAATATCTTAATATCTTAATATCTTAATATCTTAATATCTTAATATCTAATATCTAATATCTTAATATCTTAATATCTTAATATCTTAATATCTTAATATCTTAATATCTTAATATATTTAATATCTTAATATCTTAATATCTTAATATCTTAATATCTTAATATCTTAATATCTTAATATCTTAATATCTTAATATCTTAATATCTTAATATCTTAATATCTTAATATCTTAATATCTTAATATCTTAATATCTTAATATCTTAATATCTTAATATCTTAATATCTTAATATCTTAATATCTTAATATCTAATATCTAATATCTTAATATCTTAATATCTAATATTAATATCTTAATATCTTAATATCTTAATATCTTAATATCTTAATATCTTAATATCTTAATATCTTAATATCTTAATATCTTAATATCTTAATATCTTAATATCTTAATATCTAATATCTAATATCTTAATATCTTAATATCTTAATATCTTAATATCTTAATATCTTAATATCTTAATATCTTAATATCTTAATATCTTAATATCTTAATATCTTAATATCTTAATATCTTAATATCTTAATATCTTAATATCTTAATATCTTAATATCTTAATATCTTAATATCTTAATATCTTAATATCTTAATATCTTAATATCTTAATATCTTAATATCTTAATATCTTAATATCTTAATATCTTAATATCTTAATATCTTAATATCTTAATATCTTAATATCTTAATATCTTAATATCTTAATATCTTAATATCTTAATATCTTAATATCTTAATATCTTAATATCTTAATATCTTAATATCTTAATATCTTAATATCTTAATATCTTAATATCTTAATATCTTAATATCTTAATATCTTAATATCTTAATATCTTAATATCTTAATATCTTAATATCTTAATATCTTAATATCTTAATATCTTAATATCTTAATATCTAATATCTAATATCTTAATATCTTAATATCTTAATATCTTAATATCTTAATATCTTAATATCTTAATATCTTAATATCTTAATATCTTAATATCTTAATATCTTAATATCTTAATATCTTAATATCTTAATATCTTAATATCTTAATATCTTAATATCTATATTAATATCTTAATATCTTAATATCTTAATATCTTAATATCTAATATCTAATATCTTAATATCTTAATATCTTAATATCTATATTAATATCTTAATATCTTAATATCTTAATATCTTAATATCTTAATATCTTAATATCTTAATATCTTAATATCTTAATATCTTAATATCTAATATCTTAATATCTTAATATCTTAATATCTTAATATCTTAATATCTTAATATCTTAATATCTTAATATCTTAATATCTTAATATCTTAATATCTTAATATCTTAATATCTTAATATCTAATATCTAATATCTTAATATCTTAATATCTTAATATCTTAATATCTTAATATCTTAATATCTAATATCTAATATCTTAATATCTTAATATCTTAATATCTTAATATCTTAATATCTTAATATCTTAATATCTTAATATCTTAATATCTTAATATCTTAATATCTTAATATCTTAATATCTTAATATCTTAATATCTTAATATCTTAATATCTTAATATCTTAATATCTAATATTAATATCTTAATATCTTAATATCTTAATATCTTAATATCTTAATATCTTAATATCAATATTAATATCTTAATATCTTAATATCTTAATATCTTAATATCTTAATATCTTAATATCTTAATATCTTAATATCTTAATATCTTAATATCTTAATATCTTAATATCTTAATATCTTAATATCTTAATATCTTAATATCTTAATATCTTAATATCTTAATATCTTAATATCTTAATATCTTAATATCTAATATTAATATCTTAATATCTTAATATCTTAATATCTTAATATCTAATATCTAATATCTTAATATCTTAATATCTAATATCTAATATCTTAATATCTTAATATCTTAATATCTTAATATCTTAATATCTTAATATCTTAATATCTTAATATCTTAATATCTTAATATCTTAATATCTTAATATCTTAATATCTTAATATCTTAATATCTTAATATCTTAATATCTTAATATCTTAATATCTTAATATCTTAATATCTTAATATCTTAATATCTTAATATCTTAATATCTTAATATCTAATATCTTAATATCTTAATATCTTAATATCTTAATATCTTAATATCTTAATATCAATATTAATATCTTAATATCTTAATATCTTAATATCTTAATATCTTAATATCTTAATATCTTAATATCTTAATATCTTAATATCTTAATATCTTAATATCTTAATATCTTAATATCTTAATATCTTAATATCTTAATATCTTAATATCTTAATATCTTAATATCTTAATATCTTAATATCTTAATATCTTAATATCTTAATATCTTAATATCTTAATATCTTAATATCTTAATATCTTAATATCTTAATATCTTAATATCTTAATATCTTAATATCTTAATATCTTAATATCTTAATATCTTAATATCTTAATATCTTAATATCTTAATATCTTAATATCTTAATATCTTAATATCTTAATATCTTAATATCTAATATTAATATCTTAATATCTTAATATCTTAATATCTTAATATCTTAATATCTTAATATCTTAATATCTTAATATCTTAATATCTTAATATCTTAATATCTTAATATCTTAATATCTTAATATCTTAATATCTTAATATCTTAATATCTTAATATCTTAATATCTTAATATCTTAATATCTTAATATCTTAATATCTTAATATCTTAATATCTTAATATCTTAATATCTTAATATCTTAATATCTTAATATCTTAATATCTTAATATCTTAATATCATATTAATATCTTAATATCTTAATATCTTAATATCTTAATATCTTAATATCTTAATATCATTAATATCTTAATATCTTAATATCTTAATATCTTAATATCTTAATATCTTAATATCTTAATATCTTAATATCTTAATATCTTAATATCTTAATATCTTAATATCTTAATATCTTAATATCTTAATATCTTAATATCTTAATATCTTAATATCTTAATATCTTAATATCTTAATATCTTAAATCTTAATATCTTAATATCTTAATATCTTAATATCTTAATATCTTAATATCTTAATATCTTAATATCTTAATATCTTAATATCTTAATATCTTAATATCTTAATATCTTAATATCTTAATATCTTAATATCTTAATATCTTAATATCTTAATATCTTAATATCTTAATATCTTAATATCTTAATATCTTAATATCTTAATATCTTAATATCTTAATATCTTAATATCTTAATATCTTAATATCTTAATATCTTAATATCTTAATATCTTAATATCTTAATATCTTAATATCTTAATATCTTAATATCTTAATATCTTAATATCTTAATATCTTAATATCTTAATATCTTAATATCTTAATATCTTAATATCTTAATATCTTAATATCTTAATATCTTAATATCTTAATATCTTAATATCTTAATATCTTAATATCTTAATATCTTAATATCTTAATATCTTAATATCTTAATATCTTAATATCTTAATATCTTAATATCTTAATATCTTAATATCTTAATATCTTAATATCTTAATATCTTAATATCTTAATATCTTAATATCTTAATATCTTAATATCTTAATATCTTAATATCTTAATATCTTAATATCTTAATATCTTAATATCTTAATATCTTAATATCTTAATATCTTAATATCTTAATATCTTAATATCTTAATATCTTAATATCTTAATATCTTAATATCTTAATATCTTAATATCTTAATATCTTAATATCTTAATATCTTAATATCTTAATATCTTAATATCTTAATATCTTAATATCTTAATATCTTAATATCTTAATATCTTAATATCTTAATATCTTAATATCTTAATATCTTAATATCTTAATATCTTAATATCTTAATATCTTAATATCTTAATATCTTAATATCTTAATATCTTAATATCTTAATATCTTAATATCTTAATATCTTAATATCTTAATATCTTAATATCTTAATATCTTAATATCTTAATATCTTAATATCTTAATATCTTAATATCTTAATATCTTAATATCTTAATATCTTAATATCTTAATATCTTAATATCTTAATATCTTAATATCTTAATATCTTAATATCTTAATATCTTAATATCTTAATATCTTAATATCTTAATATCTTAATATCTTAATATCTTAATATCTTAATATCTTAATATCTTAATATCTTAATATCTTAATATCTTAATATCTTAATATCTTAATATCTTAATATCTTAATATCTTAATATCTTAATATCTTAATATCTTAATATCTTAATATCTTAATATCTTAATATCTTAATATCTTAATATCTTAATATCTTAATATCTTAATATCTTAATATCTTAATATCTTAATATCTTAATATCTTAATATCTTAATATCTTAATATCTTAATATCTTAATATCTTAATATCTTAATATCTTAATATCTTAATATCTTAATATCTTAATATCTTAATATCTTAATATCTTAATATCTTAATATCTTAATATCTTAATATCTTAATATCTTAATATCTTAATATCTTAATATCTTAATATCTTAATATCTTAATATCTTAATATCTTAATATCTTAATATCTTAATATCTTAATATCTTAATATCTTAATATCTTAATATCTTAATATCTTAATATCTTAATATCTTAATATCTTAATATCTTAATATCTTAATATCTTAATATCTTAACATCTTAATATCTTAATATCTTTATATAATCTTATTAGGAAAAAATTTGTTTTTTACTTAATACTGGGATTCAAAGTTTTGTAGCATTAAATTTAAGTTTCACCGTATGGCATCCATTACAAAAATTTTGATTTAATTTTTATTTAGTTTTTAAGTAAACACAAACTGATTATGATTATGATCATTTCGATTTCGATCTTGGTTGCTTTTTTATATCTAAATATCTAATTTTAAAGTTTTGTATATCTAGAGTAAATTTCATATTTGTTTAATTTAGAATTCCAGCCACACGCCCGAAACAATCGAAATAGAAATAAACCGAAAGCCGATTTTCTGCGATTTAAAATTGCCAATAGTTATACCGACTTATCCTATGTTACACTTCATCTTTATCTACGCGGATGGGACTGGATAAGCACACATCAGCCAGAACTCATCGAAGAGATCGAAAAGCAACAAAGCAAAGATATAGTTGTAACTATTTACCGGGCTGTGAGACGGTCAACTAACTCAAGTATTACACATAAAGCCAAAATATTCGAATTTCGACAGAGGATTCCATCGGGACTAGGAGAATGGGTGAATGTTGATTTGTTGAAATCCTTATTTAATGTTGATCGTGGAGGAAATAAGACTCAGGAGATTCTAATCAAAGGTGCTGAGTTCTGGATGAAGCCGTTAGTTGTGACCACTGATTACGCGACATCTAAGAATCCATTGGTAAGACAAGGGTGGAAAGGATAATTATGGTAAATTCTGTGCAAAGTGAGCAACTAAAAAAAGATTGTCGGCGAATTAGCTAAAGTTAGCTTTATTTAAATACAATATAACATGTGATCAATTCATTGTAAGTTTTTTGTTGAAAAATATTTACAGGCGTAGGAGTTATAGGGAATCTCCGGAATCACCTCAAAAAGCTAAAGTGCACAGTGTATAACAACACAGAAACATCCGATACAACAAAAATATAATTAGGGTATTCTCTATACGGCTAAATAACTGAATTACAGAATATATCGAGATACTTAGTCGATATTTTCAGCCGCATAGGAAACGACCCAAACAAGTCAACAAATGAACTTTTGAACATCTATTGTCAAAAGTTTCGAAATGTAACCAATCGAGGTAAATACCGCTAAAAAGCAAGAAAACGCTTTTGGCGCTATTATTAAGTAATTGTAGGTACGAGTTGCTTTACTTGACGAATATAATAATACTGCCTGTTTCAAACCATTGGGTGAGCTAATACCCTTTCAGGGTATTATAATTTCAGTCAGAAGTTTTCAACGCCGTGAAGGAGTCATCTCCGACCATATCATGATCATTATCAAAAGTCGAGTATACCTAGCTATGTCCGTCTGTCTTTCTTTCCGTCTATCCATTTCTACGAAAACTAATCCTTCAATTTTTGAATCTAAATAAAACTTTGCAGTTAGTCTTCTATATACTCTAGTAAAATTCTTTCCATTCGTTCTGCAGTTCTGTGCGCGTTTTGACATCAGTTGCAAAAACTTTACGTTGCAGACTAGTGTCTATTTGGGCGGTATGCGTTAGTACAACTTACAAGTCTATATTTATACCCTTGCGGGGTATTATAATTTTAGTCAGGAGTTTGCAACGCAGTGAAGGAGGCACCTCCGACTATATAAAGTATAGATATTCATGATCAGGATCAACAGCCGAGTCGATCTAGCCATGTCCGTCTGTCCGTTTCTACGAAAACTAGTCTCTCAGTTTTGAAGCTATCTGAATGAAACTTTGCAGTTTGTCTTCTATATACTCTCACTCGTATATATGTCGGAACGGGCCGGATCGGACGACTATATCAAATAGCTGCCATAGGAATGATCGAAAAATTAAAAAAAAAAAAAATTATAACATTTTTAGTTTTCAACAGAATTTGATCAAATTTGAGATATATATATTTCATATTATTCTACAATTTTGTGTAAAATTTTATGAAAATTGGACGACTATATCATATAGCTCCCATAGGAACGATCGAGAAATTAATTCAATTAAAAAGTATAACATTTTAAGTTTTCAACAGATTTTCATCAAATATGAGATATAGCCATTTTATTTTAATGTACAATTTTGTGTAAAGTTATAAAAAAAACCGGACTACTATATAACATAGCTGCCATAGGAACGATCAAAAAATGAATACAATTAAAAATTATAACGTTTTCAGTTTTCAGCAGATTTTCATTAATTTTGAGATATAGCCATTTTATATCAGTCTTAAATTTTGTGTCAAATTTTATAAAACTCGGACGACTATATCATATAGGTGCCATACGATCGTTAGATGTGGAGCAAAAAGGCAAATCTGTGAATGTAAAACTGAAAATATAATATGTATAGGTGAATGAAATGAAAGCAGCTATTACTTCATTGTTTTTTAATATTAATATATATATTTTATATTGCATGGATTCCTAGTCATCGAAGTTCTATCTGCAAGGGTATATAAACTTCGGCGTGCCGAAGTTAGCTTCCTTTCTTGTTTTTTACTATCATTGATTTCGATTTGGCCGTCAAATTAGTGAACTGCCGGTTTACATAATTAATAAACATTCCCCGGCTTTTGGGTCACCTTTAAAAACATTGAACTTTGTAATTTCGTTGCTTTCGAATTGTTGTAGAAAGAGTTCTTTGATAACTAATTAGAATTCCCCATGTGCTTTTTTCACACTACATTTTAAGTCGACTGTAAATCATCGTGGCCGAACGTTGGTAGGGTTAGAATGTTTTCGCTTCCTTTCGTTTCCGCACTTTTCATTAACTTTAAATTTCTATTATGCTTCGGTGTTCCATTTCCGGAAGTGCACAAAGGCGATCATTGTACTCAGTTTCGGATGGAGATTACCTATAAGGACTCCCGGCGTTACGGGCTGTGCGCTTTCTCGGCTGTCACATCTGTCTCTCTTTCTATCTCCAGGAACTTATAAGTTAACAGAAGTTTGTTCGCCACTGGCTTGTTCCTTCTAGGTGGTAGATGAGCGGCGGTTGCCACTGGTTTTCTTCTTTCTAAGTGTTAGAAGGGAGATACTATCTCCGTTGTACCTGCCCCCTTAAGGGTTACATACAGTTAGAATTAAAAAAAATCGATTTTTTTAATTTTACTTTCTTAATGTATATACATTTAAGAATATACACACAGTTTCATTTAGTTTCGGAGAATGTTTCCTGAGTTATAGGTAAATTTGAAAAGGCGTTTCAGAGTGCTCTATGTAAAGTGCATTCCAAAATGGTGTTTTCAAAGTCGGTGACCAACATTTCTCAAAATCGACTAGCCCAATTAATCTCAAATTTTAAAACGACCTTCTTAGATATATTTTTTAGTAATTAGTCGAGGATTTTGTCCCTTAATAAATAAATTATTTTTTATAAGCAATTTAAGGCCGAAATTTCGGTGAAAAATTTATTTTTTTTTTTTTGCGAAATCGTCATTTTGTCAAAAAAAATATTTTGCTTATTCCTTCGATTAATTACTAGATTTGACATTGGCTTTTTAATTTCGGATGAGCTCCCGGAGATCAGCTATAACTCTTTTCCAAATAAATATTTTTACTAGCTCTAAGTCTTAAAATACAGCTAAAAGACACTATAATATGCGTATAAATTTTTGGATCAATAAATTAAAAAGTTTCTTTAGAAAACACTCTGGAAATTTTTGCTTTTTTCGACCCTCTAACTTTATGTAACCCCGTAAGGCAGAATTACCTATTATATTAAATAATACTAACGGCGATGGCCGGAGTAGTACTTATGAGAATTAGCTCTTTATTGGGGTACTTTGAAAACAGAACTGGACTTATGGAATGATCTTATGTCTAACATAAGCTCACAGGCGCCACGCAAATAGGTTGTGTTTGCCGTCTGTGCAAGATCGTCCGGCCCATTGCTAGGTCAGCAGGTTGGCCGGTGCGATCTTGTTAACATAACTATGGTCAATGACACTGGTCTTTATAAGATATTGAAATTTTGTATATATTTATTTTCATTTTATTTTCAGATAGTGATAATTCTGTGTGGTCCGCAATAATAAGCATACACGATAAAAGCCATTTTGAGTGCTTTTCTTTTCAATTGGATAAACATAGTTATGTTGCACTTCGCGAAATTTCGTTTTATAAAAATATATATGCATGTCTTCTTATTGATTTCACTTTTAACTGCATCGTTCATAGTTTTTCATTTAATTTCATCCAAAATCCATCTGTAAACTGCTTTTTTCGACCTATTATTTTCAAGTCAAACATTAAACAGAATGACATGACTAAACTCAAACGTTCCTAAAATCAAAAATTTTGGGGAGAACATTTAACTATATTTAACAAAAAACAAAATTAGGCGCAACTTGACGGAGAGTTAGTTTCTACTCCACAATTCACAAGTGTGTTAGATCACATTATCCAGATCAAGAGACTTTACAAAAACAGTTCACAAATAAATAATTAACACATATAACGATTTTGGGGTTACAATTATACATACCATCAGCTATATTATCCATAATTAACTTAAAATATTTTGTTTTACTGAGTCACTCAATTTTACTTGCAAAGAGCTAGAAAAACACGTGCTCTTTTAATTGTGAAATCACCTACTTGTTGCTCACTATTGTATAAGTTGCTACACTACAGTAATTTACAATACATTCAGTCAAAATGAAAAAAAAAAAAAAAAAAACCTACGTGTAGATCGAACTTTGCAGCCCTGGTCAAAGCTTAAGGCTGGCATAAGATACTTTTATCGATGGATTTGTGCTAGTTAATGTATGTACTTTAAGATACCCTGCAGTACCGAATGTCATTAATAGGCCACTGTCATCAACAGTCATAAACGCGCCGATTGCGACTTCTATCGAGTCGACACTCTGCCCACGATTCAGTTACGACGGTAGTCTCGTTGGCAGTCATCGACAGTACCATGGCCATTGATGAATGTTGATGAATCTTCGATGAATTGTTGATGAATCATTCATTAATTGTTGATGAATTGTTGTTGATGAAAGCCTAGGACATGCCCATGATAAATTCATCAACAATTTGTATGGCCATTTATCGCTAATCCATCAACAACGCCTTGGCTGTTGATGAATCGTTGATTTATTACTGATGAATCGTACTGCAGGGTAATGTAACCAAAATCCGTACTCGTTTCTATGAAAATTTCGACTTTATGCCAAAAATTACGCGATTTAGCCCAATGTGCAATGACGAGCACAGAACAAAAGGCAAGGAGTACAATATGCGCGACGGAGGCGTATACTTATTTACAGTTTTAGAGTTACAATTTTACATTCATAGTGTTGCATTTTCATCAATGTCTAACGATACAACCGAAAATTTAGAATGATGTAAAATGTCTATATCTTAAATTTAATGAAAATCCGGTGGAAACCTGAAACCTTATGGCTTAAATTATAACACCCTGCAAGGGTGATTTAAAATTCTCAAAGTAAAAGCTAATAGTCGAATTTCTTTATTGTTACTTATACTTCTTTCATCTCCTCAATCACCTCAAAACGCGTTCTCCGGAGTGGTCTCTCGAGTTTAAGGAGAATGCAGTGATTGCGGAACGATATGCGTCGAAGTGTTTCCAGATGAAAATTTTAAATTTGAAATTTCCACCCAAAATTCGAGTTTTCTCGCTAAAGTACGGTATGGAGAGGGTAAAACTGTTTGCGAGCGCGAAAAAGTTTATTCTTTTGAGG
This sequence comes from Drosophila serrata, assembly GCF_035046125.1. Lineage (NCBI taxonomy): Eukaryota > Metazoa > Arthropoda > Insecta > Diptera > Drosophilidae > Drosophila > Drosophila serrata. The sequence goes on from NW_028257058.1 coordinate 1,225,914, forward strand.
TGGGACCGCTTTTTAGACTACTTTTTCGGCATTTTTGGAGGGCAAATGGTTTACTGTCATACTTTGTTCACCCGCCCTATTCAAAACTTTAGACACGTTCAACATTTTATGCTAGGTTTTTTTTTTATTAATATTTGTTCTAAAGCCTTCCTTGGTCAACTCCCACACGTCTTGATATGGCATTGGGACTCCAAATCTGCAATCAAAATAATTGTAACATTTTCTAGAAGATATGAGCACTCAAAGTTCAATTTTTTTTTCGTATTTTTTTGCAACATAAAAAAAAATAAATTGTAAATTGGTTAAGCTGCGACTCAAAAACGTAAGGAAGCACACTTAACCAACTCAGGATAAAAAAAAAAACAAAAAATGCACGCAAGCGGTTCAGTGCTAAAGCACGGTATGGATCGGGTAAAACACTGTTTAATATCAGTGAGAGAGATGAGAAAGGCAAATAGTTTAAAATGGCCGTAAAAGATGAATTTATAAGTTCAGAAGTGGTGATAGATTTAATATAATTAAATTAGAATAAGGAAATACAATATATCGGGTTTTTGGCAAATATATATTATTTTGTAAGAAAGAGGGTAACCTTGAAGAGAAATATAAATTAGAAAGATGTAGGCCAGCAAGGACAAAATGGGACAGCTCCACAGCCCGTCTGACCAAGCTTAGAGATCTCGATGCTCCAAATTCTTTCATTAATCGGACACCTATCCACCAGTATCGAGTCATCAGAGTTCCTTGTACAGGTATTCCAGATTGCTTTCATATAGACACGTCTGGGAGCGGTCCAAGGGAGGCACCATCGCTGTGTCCGTCAATTTTTTCATATATGATTTTATTTTAATTTTGGTGGTGAACGAGGTCTCTTTACAGGATTCTGGGTATTTGCCAGCTGCTGTACGTTTTCTTTGACATTATCACCGCTATTGTCTATAAATGAAATAGTTTCGGCGTCCTCTAATGCCGCGTTAAGTGCTTCTACTAAATCCAAGCTGTCTTCATCGTCATTACTAGAGTTACCCATGAGTTCCTCGTCCGTTTCAACATCATTGAACAAATCCAGCAACTGTTCATCGGTCAACTCAGATAATTTAAACCGTCTACGCATTCGACCTGCCATTTCGGTTTGTCTTCAATAAGAAACCATTTAATAAACAGAAACAAACAAAAATTGCATGCAGTTGTAAAATAAGCGGTGTTTGTAAAAGGTCTCGTGGTGTCCCAACAGTGCCTCAAGGCACTTATCACAATTTCACCGCTGAAACGCATTATTTGTATGAAGTTGCATATATGCAACTTGATTTGTATAATATAATAACTTACCTTCATGAACAATCATTTTTATTTGGCTGATTTTGAAGTTATTTCACTTTTATTAATTAACACAAACACACTACGCATCACACAGCAATTTTTGCGAGCGAATGCATGATGCATGTAAATAACACGGAAAAAGTCCCGTTTTAAAGCTTCGGAAAGCTTTCAAAGCTTCCCTCATAAGCTCACATTTTTATTGTGAACTGACAAATAGAATTCAAACTATTAAAAAGTGTTTCGCATTTTAGACAATACAAATTAAATAATAATAGCCTTGAGGCACTCTTGGGTATTAGAGGGTTAACGCGGCCTTGGTGAAATATCCGGCTGCGGCTCGTCTACTAGTAGTGTGAAAAGGAAGCTAAATTCGGCACGCCGAAGTTTATATACCCTTGTAGAAATTTAGAATAATATAAAATGGCTATATCTCATTGACTAAATTCTGTTGAAAACTGAAAATAATATAATTTTTTTTGTAAAAATTTTCCGATCATTCCTATGGGAGCTATGATATAGTCGTCCGATCCGGCCCGTTCCGACATATAAACGAATGAGAGTATATAGGAGACACTACAAAGTTTCATTCAGATAGCTTCAAATCTTAAAGACTAGTTTTCGTAGAAACGGACAGACGGACATGGCTAGATCGACTCGGAGGTGTCTGTCCGGTTCGATCGCTGCGACCCGCTCTTGTTAACTGAGCGCAGCTATGCCATCCGTTTCCGAGCAACTTTTTTTCGTCTTAACTAGGGAGCAGCGCGGACAACGCTATTGGTTGAGCCCGATATATGGTGGAAAAAAGGTTCGAAAATTATTCTCTTTCTCCAGCTAGGCTTCCCAACTCCTTCAAATCTAAACGCTGATCGGAATGGGCGCTGACTCCCGCTTTCTTTTTTGGTGCCCTAGCACCAAATATGGCGAATCACGCCACGCCTCGACGCCAAGATGGAGCGCCAACAACAGCAAATAATCTAGACGCCAAACTAAGTGGCAATTATTAGGCAGTTAGGGGCAGCCTAATATGCCTTAATCGAAGCTTACCCGATCTAGATCCAGCGCCGATGAAATATTCAATTTTCTGATACTGTGTTTTTCACTTTTTTTAATTCTTTAGTTTTGTGGGCTTTGATAGCCACCACCTGAACCGTTCTCGTGGACTCTCAGAATTAAACAGCTCTAACCGAGCATGGCTATCGCCGATGGACCGCCTTAGGCCCGACTCGGCTTTCTCTCGGTCCCTTATCCGGAGAAATGACAGTTGCTTATGTTGCCTCTTTTACTTCGAACAAAACGCTCCCCAGCATTCCTATAGCCCAGTCCTAGTTCGGACATCTGCTATGCAGATGGCGCTAGCTACCTGCTTCACACCCAGAGGGCGCTAGGGAAGGCTTCTACAAGCGCTGCAAGATGCACGTGAGAGCAAGGGACTGTTTTATTAATATTTGTGTTCTTTTTTCAAGCCGCTCGAGAAATGTGTTCCGACAGTAATTTTTTTATTTTAAATTACGAAAAGGCCTTTAAAACAGTGCAGACGAACAGCCGTTTTTAAAAAATTGCCTCCCGCGCTCTCACTGCTTTAAAACGTTGTTTTACCCTCTCCATATCGTGCTCAAATCGATATAATCAAAATATTTCGTTTTTCCAGATAGAAAAAATACAAAAAATAATAAATCAGGATGTGCTCGACTATTTGGCTCTCTTTCTCACTTGCAGATCCTGCAATTCCTTTAAAATTTTAGATCCCTCCAAGAAGAATAATGTGCAAAAAAGTGGAATTCTAAAGTTTATAAATTTAAATTGGTAGAGAAAAATACAATATTTTAGGAGTACCTAAGGAGAAATAGTAAAAATATTGTTAAAAAAGCTGTGGGCATCTATATATATTTACCTCTCTTTTTCACTTGCATGTGAGTGGAATTCAGAAGTTGATATTATTAAATTGGTAGAAAGAAATACAATATTTTAGGAGCATCTGAGGAGAAATAGTAAAAAAAATTGTTAAGAAAGCTGCGGGAATCTTAGACAAAACGGAACAGCTTCACAGCTTGCCTTTCCAATCTAGATGCACGTGGCACATGTGATGCCATGAATGCTATTGGAATTCGACTGCCAGCTTTATCGGGGCTGGTCCGATGGGTAATATTGCCACTGATGTTTTTTCCTGCACAGGAAACCGATCCCCCTTACCTATTGGATAATCAAAGTTGCAAGCAGCCGCCAGCATGCACGCCAATCGGAACAAATGTTTGGGTTATTAGATACAGGCTCTAATAGGTAAGGGCAGACCGGTGTTTAGGTAAGGACATGGTGGGGCAAGTGACCATACGTCTGTACTCCTTCGTCATACCAATCGACTCAGCCCAGGATAAAGCTAGCATCGAGATCGTCAATGCGACAAGAGCTATCCCATTTTGTCCTTAATGGCCTACGGCTTTTTTATTAAGTTTATACTATTTATCCTCAGATCCTCCCCTCTTTCTTGCATAAATCCCAAAATATTTTAGTTGTCTTTACCAATTTAATTACTTCTGAATTCGCCATAATTTCAAATATCTAAAGAAGGTGCAAATGAGAGCGAATGGCAAATAGTCAGAACAATCTGTTTATTAATTTTTTTATCTTTGTTGCACTCGCTCGGGAAATATTAAAAGTGTGCCGCCAGGAATGTCCTAACGCCATGCCACAATCTTGTTATACCCTTGCAGGGCATTATAATTTTAGTCAGAAGTATGCAACGCAGTGATGGAGACATTTCCGCCCAAATAAAGTATATACATATATTCTTGATCTGGACGAAAAGCCGAGTCGATCTAGCCGTCCGTCTGTCTGTTTCTACGCAAATTAGTCTGTCAGTTTTTAAGCTATCTGAATGACACTTTGCAGTTCGTCTTATATATACTCTCTCGGAACAAGCCGAATCAGACGAATATATAATATAGCTGCCATAGGAACAATCGGAAAATTTTTTCAAGAAACATTATAACTTTTTTAGTTTTCAAACGGATTTTATTACATTTTAGATGTAGCCTTTTATTTTATGTGTAAAATGTTATGAAATCAAACTACTATATCATATATGTAGTTGCCATAGGAACGATCGAGAAATTAATACAATTAAAAATTATAACTTTTTCAGTTTTTAACAGATTTTTATCAAATTTGAGGTATAGCCCTCTTATATTGTTCTACAATTCGATTTTCATTTTATAATAATCGGACGACGGTATCATATAACTGCCATCCAATTGATCGTTAGATATTGAGGAAAATGCAAAACGTGGATATAAAACTGTATATATAGTATGTATAGGTGAATAAAATGAAAGCAGGCATTATTTCATTGGGTTTTATTAATTATATTAGCTACTAGTGATCGTAGTTCTATCTGCAAGGGCATATAAACTTCGACGTGAGGTTAGCTTGCTTTCTTGTTTTTGCTTTTATGTTTTCGAAGAGCCATTCTACACCATTTGCCGTTTACTCTCTCTTTTCACTCTTAAACAGTTTTACCCTGTCCGTAACGTACATTTGTCAAAACTGCATTAGTATCATAAGGCCGTTAACACATTCATTATTGTTTTGTTACAGGTAGTTAAGAAAAGCTTTTAACGTTTAAATACATTAATAACTGGGCTTTCCTTATTTAATAATTATTTTTAAATTAAAAAATTTTTGTTTCCAATTTATAGACCGTTCATATAGAAGTTGGATCCCAAAAAAAGCATCGAAGAAAAAGAAGTGTGTTTTTGGATTGTACAGAAAATGATCACGATATGCGTTGCTGTCGTTATCCGCTCAAAGTTAATTTTACCAGCTTCGGATGGCACTTTGTGGTTGCGCCAACTTCATTCGATGCATTTTTCTGCAGTGGCGACTGTAAAGTTGGTTACTTAGAACAATATCCGCACACGCATTTAGCAGCATTAACTACTTCCGCCACACCGTGTTGCTCGCCAACAAAGATGAGTTCCTTAAGTTTATTATATTTTGATGACAATCATAATCTAGTTTTAAGTGTTATACCAAATATGTCTGTCGAAGGTTGCAGCTGTTCCTAAAAAATGAAAGTTGAATGTTTTTTGGAGATCAATTATTAAAATAATAAGATATTTAACTGTATACAAATATTTAATGTAAATAAGAAATCTATAAAAGGAAAATGTATTTATTCTTCAGATAAAATAAAGTAGGTTTAGTTAAATTAGACCATTAAGTTTAAATCGCCACTTAAAGCTTTGCTTGTGCCACTGTAAATATTTCAACAAAAAATAAGAAAATTAATAATAAAATAAAAAAAATAAAACAAACAGACAATCAATTTTAAGCCGAAAATGTTTGTGGAAATCGTTTCGCCTGTCTGGCAACCTTAATAACAAAAACAATATTTTTTGTTTACCAAATCTAAAGTGGGCCAGAAAAAATTAATTTATTCAGTAACTACTTGAGTAAAATAAACTTCAAATAAACTATTTTGTCCCCTTTGCATATAAGATCTGATAAAATGTAGAAAAGGTGTTGTAATGGGACATGTGGGATGACTACAAAGCTAAAAGAATTTTTCTAATTGTCCTAAATTAATTTTTGGCAAGAATTATCTAAGACGGAAACCGATATCGATTAACAGTCGAATTGTTAACACTGGTGATGGCGTTGCCAGGCTAAGCTCAGATACGAATGTCCAGATCTAAAAAGATATCGATGCCAAGCTCAGAAGAGTTGCCAGATCGATAATTAATATCGATAGTTTTATATTTGTCATCAGCAAGTGCCCCGTGTGATCGCCTCTAAGACAGGTATTCTAGCTTACAATACGCCCTCGTTTTTCGAAGTGAAAGTTTGTGTGCGTACAATTTTCTTTCTAACATTAACCCTTATGCAACATTACATTTTTTTTAACTATTAAAAAATATATATAATATACTAATATATATATACTTTAGGATTAAGCATTTAAACAAAAGACTCGCCACGCAAAAACAAAAACAACGGTTCATTTCCAACTCAAAATTGTTAAAAAATAAATTATAAAAAAAACTGTTCTACTTGTTTTATTATTACATCATCTATAAGCCAATCAACACATTCTATTGTTCTCCCGCTCGCACTTACTAGGTAGAGCCACCCTCACTCGCATTCATTGTTATGATTGAAGAGGTACCAGATTTTTCCGACGGAACTACCTTTTGTATCATGATCTAGCTCTGGTTCCGGTGGCCATCCTTTTCTCACCAAGCGGCAGTTGATACACACTTATGATCCCAAATAGCGAAAAAGTGGAAAATAAGGTAAAAACACGCGAAATAAATAAATAAATTATAAATTAAATCCGAAGAGATAGCGGATCAAGATTTTCTTTATGCTGCGCGCATACGAAGCTTTGTATGGGTTAATAGCTTCCCTGCCTGTGACTCGTGGTTCTGTTGATGTCTCCTGAATTTGTTTTTTGTCGAAAATGCGAGGTTCTACACCTGGCCTGTGAGCCATATCTAACTTAACCTCATTTTGTTAAGTTTGCCTTCGCTTTGCAAGATCGAGCTGCGCCTCGTTTTATTTTTTGTTTCGGACATAACCTAAAACATGTGAGAACAGAACTTAAGGGGTTACATACAGTTAGAATTTTAAAAAAATCTTTATTTTTTTATTTTATTTTCTTAATGTAAATATATTTAAGAATATACACAGAAAGGTTTATTTAGTTCCTGTGAATATTTCCTAAGTTATAAGTAAAATTGAAAAGGCGTTTCAGAGTGCTCTATGTAAAGTGCTCCCATGTAAAGTGAATTACAACCTTTAAACGTGTTTTTCTCAAAATGGTGTTTTCAAAGTCGGTGACCAATTTCTCGAAAACGGCTAGCCCGGTTAATCTCAAACACGACCTTCTTAAATATATTTTTTAAATTAATCAAAAATTTTATCTCTCTAAAATTTTCGGCGAAAAATCAATTTTTTTTGCGAAACTGCCATGTTGTCAAAAAAATTATTTTGCTTATTCCTTCGATTAATTACTAGATTTGACATTACTCTAACGAAATCAGTTTGGTTTTTTAATTTCGGTTGATCCAGTTCTAACATATAGTGGTCACCGCAAAACTTCTTTTTAATACGCTTTTATTAGTTCGGGATGTATATATGTATGTATGTAACGGAATCTTTGAACACTATTTTCAAGGGTTTCCAAATATCTGATAAACTTGAAACTTCGCATACTTCTCACAGACCGATGACAATGCAATAATTTGATACAAATTTTTCATTATCCGGATGAGGATCGTCAGGATCGAAATTTTTTTTTTATAGAGCGTCCGTAAAGGAGTAAGAGAGACAGAGCTAGCGCGCGATCTGCGCATGCCTGCTAAATAAGCTTATGAAGCACTTAGTCGTGTAAGAACCTTAGACGGTATTTGCATTGAAGAACTTGATTGCTCAAAGTTAACAGGAAAAACCCCACGCAACAAAGAGGCCTTAAATGAAATAATGAGATTACGAAATAGTTCGTAAGATATTTCATAATTACATGTCCTCAAAAATTGATTATTGATCAATCGAACTAAAATTCGAAAAATAACTGATAGCTAAAAAATATAAAATAAATAATAGTTAAAAAAAAAAAAACAAAAAAAACACGCTTTTATAAATAACCGAACTAAAAAGAAGAAAATAATTTATAATTACAAACAAAACTATTAAATTCAGAGCAATAGTATATAATTATAAACAAGATCGCTAAATTCAGAGTTAAAACCGTGGGGTGTAGGATTTTTCTATAATTTCATAATTCTCCCCTTACACATAATTGCCCTTAGAATAATTGTATCATTGATTATAGATGCACTCCACGTTTTAACTCTAGTGATTGTAGCGATGATTTGTTATTATTATAAATTATTTTCTTCTTTTTAGTTCGGTTATTTATAAAAGCGTGTTTTTTTTAGTTTTTTAAACTATTATTTATTTAAGAGGAGCTTCCGGAGATCAACTGTAACTGTTTTCCAAATAAATATTTTTGATAGTTCTAAGTCTTAAAATACAGTTATAAGATACTATATAATGTGTGAACATTTTTGGATCAATAAGTTAAAAAGTTTCTTTAGAAAGCACTCTGAAAAATTTTTTTTTTTCCTTAACTAAAAGAAATTGAAACAGAGATGGAAGAAATTAATTAATTGAAAGTTAAGTTCGATTGGAACGCAGTACTTGTAGTATATTTATTTGTATTAAAGATTGGGTGTAATGATTGTCTAGTTCAATTTGTATAATAATTTATGTATCTTTCAAAAATAAGTATTAAGTATAATAAGTAATATGTGTAACTCCAAATCTCGCAGTTTAATTAAAGGCCTATCCGTCATATCTATCTATCTATCTATCTAAAAACTACCTACTACTACACTATAATTATGAAATATTTAGAAGCTAAGAATATTTAGAAAAAAAAAAGACAGATAAAGGACTCTACTGATGTTTCTGTTGTCGTAGGGTGTTAAAGGGGTCACCAGGAACATTCTCTTAGGAAGGTGATCATGGCAGAGAGGGCTAGATGCGACCACAATACCACCTGTGACTTCGCTTTCTTTCTGACTTCCTCACCGTCTTTATAATACTACTTCCTTCTCAAATTAATTTATTCTCATTTCTGGTTTCGTTAAAATGGTATCTCTTGTCTTGTCTTTAATTATATAAGGTGTACTTAGTGTTAGGAATGTGTTTGCGCAAGACCACCACCCCCGAAGCCTACGAGCGAGAGGCGGATATTACGACGAGCACCTCAAACACAGATTCATAAGGATGAAAGACTATTCCAGTCGTTATACGCTACAACGTTTACTTTTATATTCAAAAATATCACTTTTTCTTATTTAAAAACAAAACTCAATTAAAAACCGGAGCTAAACGTCAAAAAAAAGTACACCTGATTTTGTTTAATAGATCTTCCCACAGAGATTTATTTATCCGTTGAACGTCCTGCCGGATTTGTCATTTTGAGAATTTTTCACTTTTTTTCATCCAAATTTAAGGGAAATATTATTCCGATAGTTATGCGATGGTTTTTCACCGCACCATTGAATTCTATTTATTCCAAAACTTTTTAATGATGTACAATAGTCAAATAAATTTTAAACATATATTTTAGCCCATCAAAATCCATTTGAAGGGGTATAGCGCTTCTTTCAGCTCTGTATTAATTAAAATTCTGTCAAAAACGGTCTTACACGGAACTGTATAATACATCTTTCACGAAAGAAATTTGTAATTTGCCTATTTTTAAACTGTCAAGCCTTACACCGTCACGGTGGCGTGGTTGACGGTGAATTGTGTGCAATGAAGTTCCAGCATCTTCCCCAAAACCATTTTAGTTGTATTCGGTTGAATGCTGCATCGAAATTCCCCTTAATACAAATTTAAGTCTTGGTCACACTAAAGGCAGGATCGGGGAAAAAATATGTATGCATACAATCCAAGGAAAATATATGCAATATGAGTTTTGTTACTAAATAAAGCAATAAATATGAGTAATTTCATTGTCGACGTGGAATATGAATATGTTGTGTTAAAAGTGAGCATTAATGAAAAATGCGTATTCTTTAAATATTGATGAATTTGTATTTCAGATAAATAACGTTGATATTAGTCACTTGCCAAGGTATGAAGCGGTTCAAAAGTTCCTTCAGGCTAAAGAAAATTTAGTTGTTGAATTGAGCAGGCAAAAGCATAATCATAATGCCCTAGCTTTAGAACTTGACTGCATATCTTCAGACGTTGCAAAAAAACAATACAAAGAAGAAGCTAATTCTAATATAATTGAAATAAAACCCGAATCCTCAGCATCGATAGAATCAGAAAATTCTGGTGGCTGCCAGCAAGTCAATTCAGTTACGCCAATAATATTTCCTGCAGAACCATTAAACAATCCCGTAATTTTAACTCTAAGAACCTTTAATAACGAAAAAAAAACATCGAAGGAAGTTCAAACCCAAACCGTATTTAACCCAGATATTCTACAAGATCACGATCTGGTACAGACAATAACTGATCACTTTATTGAGCAAGAACATCACATATTTGAACAATGTCTGGAGCCGGAAATTGATATTGAGGTAAAATGGGAAAACTTTTCATTTACATAGTTCCAATTTTAATGAATATATACTTATTACTTAATAAATTATCCTAAAATCCGACAGGAAATAACACTCACTAAAGCTGTTGTTAACGGTAATACCAATGATATCGGCATATATATTTGCTCATCCGACTACCAGCCTTCAAATATCGATTCGACGATCAAAGGAGATCAGATAATATGCAATGATACCAGAGGGAGCTGCGAAAATGTATTCATCAGTGGCATTGAACCAAAAAGTATAGCGCAGAACGATGGACGTCTACGGCAGGGGGATCAGATTCTTCGCATTAATGGTATGGACGTGAAGAATAAGGAAGAGGCAGTGCTGAAGATATCGGAAAGTAACACTGCTGTGACGCTTCTCGTTAGTCGAATTCTCTACCCAGTAAGCATAAAGATTTTAATATTTCCCTTATGTTTTACTACGTTAATATATATATCTAAATATATATACATAAAATGTGCGTTAATTTAAGGTATTCTTACATCAGTTGAGAAAGGCTTAACCGATTTGGATGCATTTCTTTTTTAAATTGCCAGCAAAGGTTTTTGTGTCTAAAAATGTTGGATATTTTCTCCTGAAATATCCTTAGGGCCTCAACATATGTTGAAAACGTACTGTTAACGCTTACAATAGTATTAGAGAGTTAATGATCAATGTGAGCTTTGTGAGAATCGGTTTTTTTAATACCTGCTATTAGCCCATCAACCATTAAACGGTGTACTCTACTGTGCTCTCTTTGTGCAAATAGTTTTAGGCGATAAAATATTGGACGGCATACACGTGCTGCATATCGGCAATATATGAATATTCGTAATATTCAAACACAAAAATAATGTGATTAACAAAATGCATTGAGAAACGCTACTTCATAATAGACAAAATTTTAATAGAGGAAGACAACCAGTAAATTTAGACTTGCAATTAATTACGATTCTACAATCGCCTATAAAGATTTCAGATTGTTAAAAACCGCATTAGATGTACTGCACTTCGACGACCACAAAATCATTACCAGAGCAGACAAAAGAACCGCTGGAAGCCATGCAAGATAATTCAATCAATGAAGTGGCGATTGTACTTATTGGCGAAAATGTGGCATTACGGGATATTATTTTCAAACGTCGGGACCATGAACGCATGAAGCGCGTATACGAGACTGATCGATCATATGATTCTGCCGTGGAGAAGATCGCTGTCACATTAATATAAATATTTCAGGAGAAGAAACGAATAAGGTCAGCTAAATGAATTTGTATGCTTATAGATTGATGATGAGCTTTAACATAGCCCAAGAAAAGTAGTTCAAATGCGTTAAATCGCACGATATAGGCAGCTAATTGAATGTTCCCGAACGTGAAATAAAATGTTTACCAAACGACTCTTAATAAGTCCATTGTTGCGCGTGCTGTGCGGCAAGTGACACCGTCTTGTTGAAATCATATGTCAATCAAGTGAAGCTCTTGCGTTTTGGGAAACAGAAAAAAATGATATCATCTCACAGCGCAGCGCTCACCATTAATAGTTACGTTACGATTCGCAGCATCTTAAAAGAAGAACGGTCCAAAAATGCCCCCAGACCATAAACCGCACCAAACTTTGATTTTTTCTGGATGTATTGGTAGTCATTGTAATGCTTCTGGCTGACAATCAACAATTCAGCTTTTTTACGTACCCATAGAGCCAAAAATGAGCTTCGTAGTTGAATACGGATTTTCGATAAAAAAGTTGATCAGCGTTGCGGTAGGTCGTTTGGCTTCAATTCTTGCACAAGCAGTATTTTGAAAGGCTGCACACCTTCCTTCCTTCCTTCCGTAAAATTTTCCACCTTATTGAATTGCTGAGAACGTCGACGAATCGATAATTTATCATTAGCATCATTAACATTGGCCGTTACAGCTGTGATATTTTCTTCAGTTCGCACTCTACGTAAGCGTGTTGGTGGTCTATTGTCCATCAATGTGAATTTGGTTACAATAGCCGAATAGCGGCTTCAGTTGGTCGATTAATATGATCATAAAATGGAAGAAGCGCTCTATAAACTTTCTTAACACCACGCATTTTTATAGTAAAATTCAATAGTATGCAAGCGTTTTTCATTGTTAAATTAAAAACCAAACTGAAGATTTTTTACAATGAAACAAAGCACGAAACGTGCGTGAGCTGTTTAAACCAATGTTGCCAAAAACATAATTGGAAAAAAATCACCCTTTACAAACACCTGCTCGATGCCTCATCGACAAAGTTTTCCCCGGCATTGCTCAAAACTATATATGGGCAATTCTCCAGAAAGGTCTACCGCGGCCAAAAACTTAAAATTGCTTAAAAACGAGTATTTTAAACATGATTACATAAAAAATTGGTCAGGATGATCAAGACTAAGAGAATTTTTCATTTTCTATAATAGGTTTCAAAAAAAAATCGATGTCAAACACGCGCAAACGCAAAAAATGTTGTTTTTATCAAAAAAAGGCATAAAAAATGGCATGTTTTGTTTTGATGCCAATCTCTTAAACCGAAGCATTTTGCTTCGACTTTTGGTTTCTAATATGACATAAAAAACCCAAAGAGTCAATATAAAATGCAAAAGAACATATGCGATTACCAATAGTCGTACAGTTTTAATTTAAATTATCGCTTTCCAAAATGTCGCGTGCGACCGGGACTAAAATTGAATTTAAAAAATAACTACTTAATATTTTAAAATCAAACAACATACATTATTAAGAGAATTCATTGCGTAATTCATTAAAATTTATTGTACTACAATTTTTCATCACGTTTCGCTGAAATCCGAGCTTAAACTGGTTTTTTGCAAACGTAACTTCTATTTTTGTCGCGTGCGAACGCAGTACATTTTAGTGAATATCTTGAAAACAAACAAGGGTTCAAAATCGGCCTTAGCACCAATTATAGTGCTAACCAAGAGCTATTCGTTTCAATTTTTATACAATTAAAATAAAGTCTTGGCACATGTGTTTTTTTAGTTTGAATGCGTACGAATGTCGCATTCGACACCAGAGAATTGCCCATATATATATATATATATATATATATTTATATATATATATATATATATATATAAAATCACTACTTTCAAACTAGTCTCTTAATTTTAAAGCTATCTGAATAAACTTTGGAGTTAGTCTTCTATAAAGTTTTACTCATATATATGTCGGAACGGCCCGAATTAGACGACTATATCATATAGCTGCCATAGTAACTAGAAAAAAATTTTAGATAAAAAACTTGCAGTTTGGCAGTTTTCACCATATACAAATAATTTGAGATAAAGCCATTTTGTAAAACTGTAAATTTAATAAGTATAGGTGGTAATGAAAAAAGGCAATACCTTTTTAACTTTTAACACAAATATATATCTTTTATATTTTATTAATTATTTCGAATTTATTATTATCCAATATTAATCGTCATGGGTATACAAACTTCTGCGTGTTTATAATGTTTTTTATCATCATAATGAAAATTCTAAATATCGAAGTATGTTTTAGAATATGCTAAATTCTTTCGATCGATTTCTTAATATAACTATGCTGAAAAAAAAATGTAATAACTTAATTTTTTGGCCAAGGCTGACATTTCTGTAGAAATTCTCATTTATACAGATGTTAGCTTAGGTTAAAGTGGTGAGGCAACCCCCAATTAGAGCTGTGCTTCGCTTTGCTTCACACCCTCGTAGGTTGTAGCCAACGCTCTTCAATACCAGATCATATCATTCAGGTAGCTAGGATTGCAGTCACTGAGTGTCTTCCCAAGTCCACTAGTGACCAGAGCTGGTAAGCTCCTAAGTGACGCGCCCCGATTTGGTTGAATGCCGGGCATTTGCACAGTAAATGTGCCGGTTTCTCCTGCTCTCCCGATTCCTTGCAACTTCTGCAGTGTGTTTTGCAGGATAGGCCCAACATTTGGGCGTGTCTGCCTATTGGCCAATGGCCAGTGATGGCTGCCGTTAAGCTTCATTCTTATTTTTTCTCTTGGAGATCAACTCGGCAGTTCGTCTCCTGTTACAATTATCTTCTGTGCTCTGTTTTCTTTGACCATTCCTTTCTGGCTAGTAATTTGAAATGATCATGAATTTCCATCTGGAGAGTTCTGGGAGACTAGAGTGTCTGTTGTGTAAGAGCTTTCCTCTGACCCTTATCTGGCCAGCTCGTCAGCTTCCCGTTTCCTGGGATGGCCTTATGTCCTGGTACCCAGCTATTTGTACCCTGCTATTGACCACTATTTTTTATGTAGTCCTTGCTGTTGCTAGAGATTTGATGGCCACTTGGCTATCTCAGTAGATCCTTACCTTGGTATTCTGGAGGTCTGGATTCAATGAGAGTTCGACTGCTTTCAGTACTGCGAGAACCTACGCCTCGAACACTGTCGCTGCGCTGGGAGGTGAAAGGACTCTTCTACTCTCTACTCTTCGGCTCATTTTCGAGTCGTCGGTGTGAGGGAGTGTTACCTTATCTGGGTCGGGTACACTCCATCTTCTTCATTCTTCCCTAGTTTTGTATACCGTGGTGTATGTTTGCCACATCGCAATTCGGTCATCATAAAGTGTGTGTCTTTTGTTATCCTATAGTTTATCTCATCAAGGATAACGTACAGTGTCCGGAGTTGCAGTTCTTTGCAATTCTGGCCTTCAGTATTACCGAACTTTGGGCTGCTGTGTTCCTAATAAATGTTTTCTTGGGATAATGTCTAGGATGATATTCAATGCTGCTATGCATGATTGTATTCACCCGTGGCACCTGCGCAAGGCGATCTCCGAATCCTTGTAAGTTTATGGATGTTGTAGGCCACAATACAAGTGCCCCATATGTGAGTATGGATTTTTCATGAGGAATGAGGTCAGTCTAATCGGCCTATAAGCTTTGATTTTTCCTCTTCTTCTTGGTTTGGGTATGAAAACTTCTCTTGCTTCCTTCCACGATAGTGGAATGTGTGCTAATTTTATCAATGCTTGGAAGATTGTTTATAGTCATCTACCCATGCATGTTTTTGTTGTCTGTAGCATTGCTGGTATGATTTCGTACAGACCCGGACTTTTGAACTTGTAAAAGGAGTCGATTGCCCAATGGATCCTTTCAATAGTGACAACCTCTTCCACTCATATTTTTTGGACTGCCCTTTGGCTTTCCGTTGTTTTAGATTCTTCTAGACGTTTTCCTGGCAAGTGTATCCAGCTGGATTTCTAGTGACTCTTCTGCTGTCGCAGTTTCTGTGACGTTAGGCCTGTTTATAAGTGTGGGGCTAGCTCGCCCTCTTGCTAGTATTTTTCTCAACCTAGTCGTGTCTTTTATTCCTTTTAGCAATTCGCAGTAGCTGTTCCAAGAGTGCTTCTTTGTTGCGTATAGCGCTATTTTTTTCGTAGCTTGTATTGAAGGTCTACCTAACCTTTTTTTTTTGAGTAAGCTTAATTCCTTGTTCCACCACTGTGGGTATGTCTTCTTTAAGTACTTGAGTCTGTACGACTCTTTGTAAGCATTATTGAGGATATTACTGAAATCTACAATGTGTGTTGTGTCGAGACCCTCCATTTTCCTACTTTATAATTTCTGTGCTCAATTTGGAGAGTTATGTCTAGGACGTCTTCCCAGCCTTGAGATTCCTTCGTCCTTGGAAAAATGAAGGTGGGCGTGTCGCCCTTGTTACAGATAGTGGCGTCACGACACATAATACTATAAAAAGAGACTAACCCTTTTCGTTTCTTGCCTTATTTGCCCATAGCGCGTGCCTAGCGTTTTCATCACACGCGAAGATAAGCGTAGTCTTATTCTCCGGCCCACCCTGCTGAACGCTTTAGGTCATGCCGGTTCGTCGTGGGTCATGTAGCCAGGGCGATAAGTATTGCTATCCCGTCCGCCTTGACGACCATAAATGCAAAAGTCAGCATTCCCACGATTCCACTTATGCATACACTTGCATGTACATTCAACTCTCTTGAGCTACCCACTGTCAGCAGCGAGGAGTAGGAATGATGATGGTTATTCACACGCCGCGGTCAATGTCACAGATTATATCGCGGCAGGGTGCCAAGATAATTCGATGGCTAGACACCCCGGGTGGTTGTCAAATCTATATCTCCGAGGGCTACCCGGAACCTCCATTCCGGGAACCCGGAACCTGGGTATTCCGGGTGGTTGCCGCGGAGTTTCCTTGGAGCAAAAGGGTGCCGAGAGGAGCTCGGCCGTTGGTCACACCGAGCGGTTGCTGCAATGGTTCTTCTTTTGTAGGTTCTTCGGGAGGGACTTCCTTCGTTGGTATCGGCCCTTGAGGCGTGATTACCCAATTATATAAAAATTAATAAGTGGTTGACGGCTGTGCCGGAATTGCGTTATTATGATTCTTAATTTATTGAATGTCAAAAGCGAACTGAATCTTTAAGCTAACAAAAATTAGCTTCATAGATGCCTCGCCAATATGCTGAGTTCGCCGGCTATGCAAGACCTTCCGGCCAGACGCTGTGTCAGCAGTTTGGCCTGAGCTGGTCATCGGACGACCGCCTGTTGCCGTCGCCCGGTTAACTTAGTTAACTACTCCCCCCCTTTAAGTTCAGGCCGCCATCGGCCGTTCCCAATTCTGTGATCACTTCTCCCATTCGGATTGAGGATCTTCTTGCCCTAGTCAGTCTTTGATAGGTGAGGCCAATGCAGATGAGCGCGCAGCATGTTGCTCCTACAATAATTGCTGCGAGATGTGTTTTGTTGTTGTCGATCTCTTCTCGGAACGCCATTATAATCTTCAGGTTTCTTTCACTTAAGCGGTGAAGGTACGGGAGGCTAAGCACATCGTGTTTCTCGGTGATGTTTAGTAAGGGGAAACTGGAGCTCTTTGTTCTTTCCATACATTTTCCAAATCTGCGTGGTCAAAGATACTTGGACTAATAATTTTTATTTTAGCGAGTGCTATGGCGAGCATAAGATTTTGCAACTCCATGACAATAACTCTGTTACGGGTTAACAACATCTCATACAAATGACTTGTGCCTATTTGTGTGTTTTTTGCAGCTTTCAAAATCGAATTGACCTAGGAGTAGTCAGAGATGTAAGCCGATGTTCCGGCCAAGAAAAAGAGGAAATGCAAGGGTGTGAACCTGTAATGTGCGTTTTAAAAGTAATATTTGTTCTGAAAGGATTTCCCACAACCAATTATATTAAGGAGTAAAAAAACATATAATTAACTATTATTATTATTAATGAAGAGAGAACGGAAGTCAGGGTTCTGCTCGGACTATTTGAGGTTGTCCTTATGCACCACCCTCCCCTTAATGAGGACTGTGGTCCCCATGTCCCCATGTCCGCTTCGACGGTTATTTCTTCACACAAGGGTGTGAGTTTGTTACCTAGTCTCCTGTTGGATTTAACTAAGACGTTGTCGCCAACCTCAAACACCCTGTTCTGCCGGGAGGCATTTTCTCTGGTCGTCAGTGTGTTCTGGGCCTTTATGATTTTATTTTGTATTTCCGTCTGTGGGTCATCCGGATGCGCCTGCACGATGTCGGCTGCTCGTGTATCATCGACCAAGTGAATCGATTTGTTATATCTGGTGGTGGGTAGTAAAATGAGTTCCACAGTGTCTTTTGTTCCCTTGTCAATTTTTAAGCACCGAGCAAGTTCCACAAGAGATTTTTTATCTGTAGAGAAAATGTTGAAATGTAGCATTTCTCCTACATGAGAGGAGATTTGGGTGCCTGTCGTATTTGGCCTTTGCACAAGTCTAACAATTCTCTACGATTTCGGTAGCTAATTTGTCCATTTTTGAAAAGAATTATTCGGCCCAGTTATGTTCGACGGTGAGGATCTCTGGTTGGAAATTGCGAACCAAATCGTCTTGTAGCGCCAGCGCATACAAATCGCAATAGATGGCGTTTACGCCCTTAGGAATGATTATGTCTGCGAGCTCATCAAGTAATGACTCTTTGCAAGAGAAGTTGATCGTATGTCGTCTCTTTTTTTCAATGAGGATGAAGCTGCGTTTTAACGGAAAGCGTGCCCCCTCTAAAGTTATTTGATTTTGGAAGCAATTCAAGGGCTTTTCCGTCGTTTCGATTGTGTTCGACGATTCAGCTTCTTGCTCCTCCGTGACAGTGCGAGAGTGCGTCGGCAACTAGATTCTCTTTACCCGGTTTATAAAACATTTTAGCGCCGGACTCGTCGATGCGAGCTTTCCATCGTTTTATTTTCGCCTTCGGATTGGATTCCGATAGTGCGAATGTCAATGACTGGTGATCAGTATAGATATTTATATCTTTTACTGCATATAAGTAATGGCGTAGATTGGCCAGTGCCCAAACTATGGCTAATAGCTCACGCTCGTTAGTAGCGTAGTTAACCTCTTGGTCCTTAAGGGTCCTCGAGATCAAAGTAATGGGCCATCCCTCTTGGGATAGCAACGCGCCAATGCCGTATTCCGAGGCATCCGTCGTTAGATCGAATGCCTTCTTGTAATCAGGATAGCTGAGGACAACATCCTCTGAAGCCAGAATGTTACGCAACTTTAGGAAAGCAAGCCGTTGATGCTCGCTAAATTTCACCAGGATATTTTTGGATCTGTGCCTGACAATTCCATGCTCCCCTTTAAGAATATCGGAGACGGGCTTAGCTATTAGTGCAAAATCTTTAATAAAGCATCGGTAATAACTGGCAAGGCCAAGGAATGATCTCAACTCGAATATATATGTTTGGGTTCGGAGAATTCCTGAATGGCCTCAATTTTTTCTGGGTCTGGACAATAAAGCCTAAAAAGCTTCGTCAGTGCCCTTTTTGTCTACTACTCATATTGAGTTATTGTAGGCGGACATTGACTTGTATTGTGCCATTTGCGTTCGCCAAGCATTTTGATAAAGGCCTCTGTAGCTGGTGGCGACGCGTCCGAGCAATCTACTTTCTACTTTTCTACTTCGGAGCCCCATTTGAGATGGCTGGAAGCTAGACAAAGCGATGCCGTTGCTTGTTTTAACAGGTCAAGGCCAATTATGGCATCGAAGGAGAACAAATCTGGTAATATGAATAACGTGGCCTTCAAGTTGAAAAAGGAGACAAAGCACTTCTTAGTGATGGTGGTAACGCCATGGATAGAATGTATCGTGAATGGCGATTCTACCGGGCGGACGCCTTTCAATCATTCGTATGGACGGTGTATTTTTCCTCAGTTTCGCCTGCGCTATGCGTGACGTGGTTGACCCTCCGCCTCTTGTGCGGGCCGGATCGATTGGACACGGCCGGCTTTCTGTTTTGGTAAGCCGAGATGGCTTGAGTATCCTAAACATTGAAGGGTCAACCTCCATGGGCATTGGCGTGTTTTCACTACGCCTGTCGTCGTGCGGTGCGGAGTGGACCTGTGCTGTACTTACTTACCCGCACTTACTTGGGGGTGCGCTTGGTAGGAAGTTTGTTGGAGTTCTTGCGCTTTTGGAATTTGATTCCTATCCCTATCCTCCAGGCTCTTTGCAAACGATGTTACGAAACTGTATCTTTCATGGTTTGATTCCATTTCTTGAGCCAATGCCAACGTATTTGGCATGTCTTTCGGCTTTGCGGAGAAGAGGACATCGGAGAGACTGCGCTTGAGGTCCGAAATAAATATACGGAGCGCTTCATCCCGGAATTTGTCGCATAAAATTCTTGCCGCCGACGCTTAGTACGACATGTTAGCTTTATTTGTGAGCAAGGTGAGTTTTTTTCTCAACATCGTTATAGTATTGTAGGAGTGTAAGACTTCCCTGTATGAGTGTGCCCATCTCCTGCTCGATGACATGAATCTGTCGCTTGTATTTCACTGTATGTGAAATCGAGACGGTCTATGATCGCATCGAAATTCAATATCGTGCCAAACGAGGATAGCACTGTATCGGCTGGGCCTCTTATTTTACTCCTAATTATGACCACCGCCTAGTAATGGGGTGAGCTATCAACATAATTCCTAAATATGTAATATGCGGCTACTGCCGCTTGCCGCCAAGACCCAAATGTCTCTTGTGCCCCCGCAAATTCGGGCAGGCATTTAGCGGCATCTACGGGCTCGTTACATTGAACATTGCCTTTGATATCAATGGGTTCAAAAAATTTGATTTCTGGAGCTTCTGCCTGAACAGTTGCGATTTGCACCGCTGCCACTTAAGCGGCCAACTGCTGTATGGTTTGGCACATTTCTTCTTCCTTGCCGGCCCTTTCTGCTAGGGCATGGTTTACGCCAGCCTGAATTGCAGCTTTAAGCTGTTGTGGATCCATAGTTCCTACTGAAGAGGAGTTAGCGGGTGCCCGTATTGGGGTAGAAGTACGCCGGGGCCCTTCACTATCAGACTCTGAGTCGCTAGTGTATCGTATATTTTCTCTATACTGTAGGAATGGAGAGCTCATATGTGTCAAAGTTAAATCCCACTGATAAAGAAAGCTCAAGCTATTTTGCCAATGGAGGCATTTGTCATGCAACGATGTTTGTCAGCTCGTCGAACCGAGCTGCTGCCTTGTGAAGCAGTGACATGGTGAGGGGTACGGTGGGAACAAAAATTTGCCACACAACAAATGCATATGCAGCCGTATCGGGTTCACAGCAGCGTGTGGTGAGGCAATAAAAAAGAAACGGGACTGCGAAGCTAATACCAAGAATATTTATTCAAGCAAAGATACATCAAAAGTGAATTAAATGTCTAAAAAAAAAATGTTGCTCCTGAGACAACCATAAAAAGTTAGCCAAAGGCTAAAAAACTTTAAGACAACAGCACCCTAAAAGTGAGCCCAGGACCTAAAAAGGAAGCCTTGCTAAACCGCCGAAAATAATTTAAAAAAAAGGGGAAAAAAACTGAACCGTGTGAGTGGCAATCCGCTCCTTACATCGCCGATGGAGAGTGTTTAAATATTACATATGAACAACGCTGAGTTTGAGGATGCTGCTCCTGTCGACCAAAAGGATGCACCGAGCCTTAAAGAAGCTCTAGAGGTGTGTGCAAACGATAAACTCCCTACCCTCAAAATAGCTGAGTACAGGGCACTCCAGAAAAAAAAAAGCTATCAACAAGTGAGAAAAGAAGTGGATGATGGATCAATCTCCTCCAAAACAGAAGGCTAATAAATTACATCATCAGAATAGCGACAACAAGAGGCACACCAGAAGAACCTGGACGTCATCGAAGGAGAACTTTGCAAACCAGAAAAGTAATGCAACAAGGGCTGCTTTTTTGCCAATGTCTGAGTTGCCATTAATTCTAAATAGCTTCTAACTCAAGCCGATGCGCGAAAGCGCTGCTTTAAAAACACTAACAACTGTTAGGTTTTTTACTAAAATCATATAACTGATATTGATTTATATAGAGCAAACTATTGTTAATAAGTTATATGTAAATTAAAATAACTTTGTATAAGGGGCAAATTAAAACTAAATTCAGATATACACCACCAATTATAATTTTGTCGATAGTCGTAATGTTGGCAAACGCATTTTTAACAAGAAAGGAAGCTAACTTCGGCACGCTAACTTCGATGAGTAGGAATCAATACAATATAAATTATATATATTTATGTTAAAAAACAATGAAGTAATACCTGCTTTCATTTCATTCATCTATACATGTTATATTTACAGTTTTACATTCACAGATTTTCATTTTTCCTCCATATCTTTTATAGGAAGACGAAGACGATGATGAAGACGACATTGAGAGTAATTTTGAATATGCCAATACTAATTTTTTACCCGATGACTACACTAATGTTGTGGATAAGTTGGATAAAGTCCTGCTAAGTCACGTTCATCAGTTTAAAGAATTATCTGGTAAAGGAGGTCTTTCAACAACACAACCAAAACAGAAAACTCTACTTGAGCAACAAAATTCATCAACAACCAACTCTCGTCTGCCAAAAAAGATAGTGGAACCACTTAGCAAAGACGTTTTCCTCGATAGAAAAAAAGATCAGTCAACTAATATTCGAGTTTCGAAAAATGATTACGATGAGAGCGAACATATTTATGAGACAATTCCCGAAGATTCGGAATCAGAACCCTTATACTGTTCACCCTATCAAAGTTCCAACTATATAACTAAAATAGGAACGACATCTTCAGAAGTATTGGAAACTTCAGCAAAGCAACAACAAACGGAACGTGTTGCCCAATGGCTGGGCCTAAAATCGCCAAAGACAACTGTTCCCTCTCTAGTGGCTAATCGTCCAACGCCGATATCGAAGCCTACTGCCACTTGCAGCAGAGTCTTTACCTTACGCAGCACAACAAGTCGATCCAGCAGCAGTGGTTATGCTCGTAATAATAATATTAATGGAGGAAACAAGTTGGTTCTTACACAAGAAGAAGAAGTTGACAACTCATCAAGTGCCTACAATACAGGAGGTTCGAATAACAGCGCCTCTCCACAAGTTGTTGAAGATAGTACAGCAGTGACTATGGATAATTCAGGAGATAATAAGCTGTTTTCCAACACCCCAGTGAGCAGTATGTTACTTTTGCCATTTGGAAAATCTGGACGGATTGGTCTTTGCTCAGCCAACTTACAAACCGCTTATGTTAGCAGTAAGTGAAATAAACATTGTAAATTTTACATTTTTACATTTCCAGTTATCGCAGAGTTTTTTTTTTAAACCACTTTCTATTACTTCGTCGTTTGCTTGCAGTTTCGGCAATCTGCATTATGTGGCAGTCCCATCTTTATTGCAGGCGTTCCAATAGCCCAGTGTTATTTGGCGACCGACATTTACCTGCTGATATCCCATTTGCTGTTGGACAACAGTTCTCTATCCAAGTAGATGCGT
This sequence comes from Drosophila serrata, assembly GCF_035046125.1. Lineage (NCBI taxonomy): Eukaryota > Metazoa > Arthropoda > Insecta > Diptera > Drosophilidae > Drosophila > Drosophila serrata. Next base: position 1,249,135 of record NW_028257058.1, read on the forward strand.
AATTTGGTGTCCTCGTCGTACTGAAAACCTGGTTGCTTCCATAACAGCGAGGTACTTTAACCTTAATAATCGTCGAAGACTCGAAGAGATTGAAGGCGTATTCGAGTGCCCACCCCTTCCGATGGTTCGACCAATTGAGATATGCCTGATTCCCTGTGGCGACATACTTCTAGCTCTACTAGGCGTTGTGCAGCCTTTCCCGCAGTCAGTTCAGCGCGTGGATATCCTGGGGATCAATTCCAATTATGGTCTCTAGAGCTTTTGTGGGGGTTGACCTCAGGGCCCAGATATGTAGAGCAGTGCCTGCCGCTGGGTTCTCTCCATAAGCTTTTTGTAGGTCCTCTTTTCCATGACTTTTCACCACTCTAAGAACTCGGACGCACCACCGATCTGTAGACCCAGTGCATCAGGGCTCGCGAGAGACCCCTTGTGCTGCTGAGAGTCTTCCTGGATGCATATAACGCAATGGTGGCCTTGTTCACCCTCTCTAATACATTAGGTTTCCATGCCATCTAGTATGTTACAGTACCAAGGTATTTGACTTGTGTTTTCGGGGTCAGCCTGGTTGTATTGATTTTTGGGGGGATTCATGGCGGTACCTTTTATCTTTTTGTGAAGAGAATGAGGTCCGTTCTATCCGCATTGATATTAAGTCCTAACTTGTCCTTCCACTCCCATATCTCCCTAAGTGTTGATTCAATGATCGAACTAAGGGTTTTCAGCATAGAGTGTTATCTTCGGGGCCTTCCTCCCGAACCCGAACCCGATTGTAAGTGTCTGCAATTTAAAAGTTGACGGCGGGGTGCATGTTGGTCGCTCCATTATTGCGTCTGTGCTTACATTGTTGATATGGATATGTCTACAAAGACTCCGAGCGCATATTGTTAGTACCTGGTGCTCGTTGGCATCTGTGATCCCTGTTAAACGTGGAAAGTGCGCGTGCATTAGTGCTGTTAGGGCCTCTTCACAGCCCTCAGTTCACTGTCCGTCGTCACGTTTGAGCTGACTCTGTGTGGTGGGTTGCTTTGAAAGCAACTTCTGTAGTCTACCCGTTTCCGCGGCCGTCTCTATGTTGGAGCAGAAGTTTCTTCAAGAGATTTTTTGCGACCTGCGTATGTCCTTCTTGTAATTCCTTAGCAGGATTTTGTTTTTTCCTCGTCATCGCCAGCTTGGCGAGTTTGATGAATTCTCTGAGGTTATCGGTCCTTTTCTGGCTTCTTAAAATCGGGCATGATGCGTGATATGCGCCTAATAATTCCTTTGAGAGAGTCTCTAAGAACTTTTCTATATCTATCCGATATTCATCGGATTTTACTGTGCCCGGACAAGTCGCTAGTTTAAGAGAGATTATTTCTTTAAACTTTCCCCAGTTAGTGTTCCGGGGGTTTCTAAAGACTGTTGGTTTTGGAGAGTGATCGTATTCGCATTGGAACTGTATGTACCTGTGGTCTGAAAAGGATGGTCTCTCCTGGACCTTCCAGTCTGACACCTTTATACTTTATACGCTACAAGTGTTACATCTAGCACGCTGGACGAGGTGGGGCCTAAAAAGGTGTGTTCCTCCTCCACCTTTGCGATATATAAATTGGTAGAAAGAATAAAGTCTAAGAGTGACTCACCTCTGTCGTTTATGTCGGGGCATTGGCGTCTGCGTCTGGCGTCTGCACCCACGATCAGTTGCTAGTCCTTCGGCCGGGTTCTACCAGGCTCCTGAGTTTTTCCGCTGGAGGTGGCCCATCGTGTGCCATGTTGCAGGAAGCTACCAGTAGGCGCTTCTTCTTGCTTTCTAGCAACACCACAGTCCGAGCTGTAATAAGAAATAAGGTTAGCTTGGAGACCCTTCCTGCTTACCGATAGCTTGAGGACTTTAGTCCGGCGACGCATTGCTCGAGGCAATCCATGGCTCTTGGACTAGAGCTACCTCGGACCTTTGCTCCAAGCCATTGAGGAGTTCCGCCGTCGCGACCTTGCTCTTATGGAGATTGAGCTGCAGCACACTTACGGACATGGGTACCGGGCTCAACTCCACTCGACGGGTTGACTACTATCGTCAGGTCACCGTCTTTTTCCTCTTCGGACTCATTCAGCGTCAATTCCTGGGCGGCGTCAACAGTGGTTTGCAGACCTAGGACTTTTTCCACCTCGTCTGCCTTCAGGGTGTGGTCATCATTATCCCCGGGACGGCGCTTTTTGAGGCACAGGTATACGCTACTCATGCCCCATGCCATCTTCCCGTATTTGGGATACTGGATGTGCTCTGCCTCCTTGCTAATCTGGAGGGGGGCCACTCTGTGGGTAACGGGTTCCTAATGTGCAGTACCTTCCTGCTGCCTGCTTCCTTGGGCACGTGTTGCCGCTTGCTCCCAGGAGTGTCTTTTCGGCACTCGGCGGAGCGTTGCCGCTTGGTGGCAAGCATCTCCTCCACCTTGTTGGCGAAACCGGCCGTTGATGCCATGTTAGGAAGCTTGACGAAGTGTAGTCTTTACCTTCTTTTCGGATAGGGCAACTTGTCTGAAGCCGGCTCTGGATGCGATGGACAGCTTTATACTGCGCCTTTGCCTTCTTTCCCTTGCTTAAACACTTTGGCTCGTCCCTACGCATGGAGATGGTGCCGGCAAGCAAAAAAAGCTTTCTTCCTCCTCACTTAAAAGCTGTACGCGCTGCAGGTCCGAGTCGGTTAAGACTAATGTTATTACAAAGAATATATTTAATTAAACACAGCTAAGGCTGCAGCTCGAGGCCTCTGCCTAATCGCAGCGCTGCCGTAGCTGCAGTAGCGATCATTTCCTTACCGAGTGTTCTGGCCAGAATCCGGTCAATTGCCCCCGGAGTGTGGAATCTGCCGTTAACTGTTAACTTCTCCCCCCTTTAAGTGGCCGTTCCGGTGACCCGCTCGTTCTACATCGCCGCTGGTTCCTGGTTTAGTTTGACCTCTGGTTCTCAGATGGTGATAGCCGAGTCATACGGTAGAGCACAGCAGGAAGAAGGCGAGTAGGGCAAGGGTCAGGTGAGGAAGGAACCCTTAGACTTAGCTCGTGAAGAAAAGGGAGACTTAGCCGGTTTTGGTGAGTAGTGATATTGACCACAGCCTTGGCCGACCCAGCGGGTTTAAACATCGACCTTCCCAGCTGGTTTACGAACCAAGTTCCGTTGAGACCCACCCTGTTTGTTTGGGCGCACGTGCCATTTGGGAGCTGCTTGCAGAAGGTGGTGTCGACAGTCGTCTTGCAATACCCGCTGTTGAGATTTCGGGTTGAGCACTTAGCAACTAGGTTTTTGTTTTCGAAGTCCAGGATCTTATTGTGGTGCTAGACCGGATAGACCGTTGTTTTCCTACAGAAAATTAAGGATTTCGCAATTTTGAAAAACACTTATACTAGATACTTATCATATTTCTATCAAACTAATGTTAATAGGCTGGTTGTCCTTAAATTCGTCAATGTCGGAGCTATCTAGAATTGCAGGGCTTAAAATATTTAATTTTGCCGAAGCAGTGATGACGGTTCTTTCTTTTGGTAAAATGATTTTCAAAAAGTGTGTTTCTTTATTTGTTTCAAATTTTTAAATTTGGTTCATCGCGTTTACAAGTTCGTTCAAACTTTCTTGAAATTTTATATTTAATTCCGATGCCCTTCTCTCATTAATTGCTCTTATTGAACCTTATTGGCTTTCAATCACTAAAGTCAGGTGTGCCTGCAATAACCTTTAAAGCTGTCCCAATTAAGTTAAGCGGCCTATCATGGATTTTTAGGGAAGCCACCAACTTACGTTTTTTCCTGACATTTGTTGTAATAACTAATATTCTGTGGTTTATTTTCGGGAAGAAATTTATTATGTGTAGTAATGGGGCTTTTATGTCCACAATTGCCCTCGATGCGATGGTTTGCACTGTGGCGAACTTCGAGAATTTATTAACGCATGTGAGGAAAAGGGTTTCATTTGTTGAGAAAATATCAATATGTAAAATTTCCCCCACGAAAGAAGGTATGGGGTTTTCTGCTACCGCCTGTTTAGCCGGATGTCGTTTGTATTAAGTCATGAAACAGGTTTTGCAGTTCAATGTTATTTCTTTTGCCAACTGCTGCATTTTCGGGAAAAAAGTAATCCCTAAGAATATTTTCACATATCCTTGTGCTGCTTGGTGAGCCCGGTTGTGTTCTGTTACAACAATCCGGTGTTAGATAAATGCCAAGGTTTGTAAGGAGCAGTGTATTGCGTTCACAACTTCGGCGTTTACAACCTCCTGTAACGTATTTAGCAGATTTTCAGTTGTATCGATAGTGTATGTTAACGACTGTTCGCTATGTATGGTGGCTGCATCTGATTCCTGTACGTCCTCTAGGGCGTTTATGTTTTGGCGAGATAACGCTTCGAGGTTTTCTTTGTTTATAAACCAGTTTTGCGCCATGATCGCCAATAGTCCCCTTCCAGCGCTTTAGCTTTGCATTTTCCTAGATAGAAAAGGTAACTGGCTTATGATCAGTAAAGATCTGTAAGCCTTTTACTCAGTATAGGTAATTCCGGAGGTTTTTTAGTGGCCAAACAATGGCGAGGAGCTCTCGCTCGTTAATTGCGTAATTCTTTTTGCAGTTGCATAAGGCACGTGATATTATTGTGATTGGGCAGCCGTTCTGTTATAGTACAGCCCCTAGACCAAAGCCCGGCGTATCCGTTGTTAAATCGAATGGCGTAAAGTCTGTGTATGAACACGTCTTCCGATGCGAAGATTTCTCTCAGCCTATTAATCGTTTCTCTCTCTTCTTTGGTCATATTGATGTACATTTTTCTTGGCTGATACATGCTGGTTTTCCCGTTTTCTCCCTTTAAAATGTTAGTTAAGGGTTTTGCGATTGTAGCAAATTTTTTTATGAAGTCCCTGTAGTAGCCCCAGAAAGTTTCTGAGATAGTAAAGCTTTTTTTGAAGGGGGGATACTCTCATGCCTGCTTTTAAAAGTTTGGTTAGACTCCTCCTTTGTTTTTGAGAATATTATGACGTCATCGATGTATACGTAGCATATCTTTGAAATTCATTCTCTTAGGACGTCATCAATGGCCCTTTGGAAGATGCTTGGATCCTTTTTAAGCAATCTAAAAAATTCGGAATGGCCGTTTTCTATAGAAAATGCTGTCTTCTCTGTCTTTCCCCGCCAGTTCTTTCTGGTGGAAACCTGATTTGAGGTCGAGTGTCAGAAAAAATTACGACTCGCCTTTGTTCGACAGTATTGTCGAAATTGTAGGGATAGGATATCTATTGTCTATGGTTTTATGATTTAACATCCTGAAGTCGATAACACATTGCTTCTTCTTGAGCCTATTTTGCACTTTTCCTTTTTTGTTTACAACCCCGGTAGGGTTGTTATATGGGAACTTCGATGGCCTTGTTTAACCTCTGCTTAGACGAATTCGGTTACACCCATGAGATGCGGGTACGACTTGGACACCGGCTTGCCGTCAGTTTTAATTGTGGCAATTGTGTTAATGTTAAGTGTTAGCGCTTCGTTCGGATCGGCGATTTTTTTAAATCATTTTATAAAACGTAACCTTAATTGCCGGGTAACGTCTTCATCATCATTCATTCAAATAAAATTGACGCTTTCTGCCTTAGTAAACCGGATCTTTTCGGTTCCGTTGTTTGTGCAGAACATTGCCAGTAAATCAAGTTTCGCTTTCGCTTGTTTAAGCAAGTCGAGCCCGAAAATACCGTCAACGTCCTTTTTATTAATAGAAAAAATTGTGTTTTTTTGTTAATTTTACTTCTTTACCTGGTTCCGTACGTGTTATGTAAGGAAGCAGGGACTTTTCTCTAAAAAATTACACGAGTCTTCGTATCGAGCTCGTCCTCTGTTTCTGTTTTGCAGGTCTGGGCGTCGGAGTCGTACTCCCCGCCATCGGGATTTTGTTCCGGCATGAAATTAATTTTGTGCTGGAATCATGCTGTCTGGCCCTTTTGTCATGCTGGGCCTGTCTGAACCTGGAGGAGGTGTCGACCTCCATTGGCTTTGGTGTAGGCTGGCCCTGATTATTCCCAGTGTTATTGGACGGCCTCTGCCTAGAGGTTATTGGCTCCTCTTTGATTCTTAATAAAGTGAAGACTTTTTTATCATCCCTGAATTTTGCTCTGTTCATACTGAGGATTATTCCAACCTCTTGTCGCTAGTCGTTTGGATTATATATTTTTTCCTCGCTATGACGAGCGAAAGTGGCTGCAAAGGCACTTCTTTCGTTGCTTAACTCAGATTCTTGCGCTACCGCTAATGCTGTTAGCAAGTCCCGTGGCTGTGCCGTAAACACGGCTATTTTTTCCCTATTCCCTATGTTGCTCGTTTAAGCCGGACGCTGCGGCTGCGTCGTGTCTCATGATTGTTTTATTAATTTTCTTTTTATTATTCCTACGGCCTGATAGTGTCGGCTATTGCCGCTCTAGGGCTCAAATACCTTATAGGCTGCGGTTGCTGCTTGCCTCCAGATCATGTCAAGAGGTTAATTACACTCTCTCTCTGGCTTAAATTCGATTTCCTGAAATATCTGGATTTTGGGAGCGTCATTCTTTACCTTAAGTGAATCTAATTCCCCCATAATCTCGGCTAACTTTTCGTCAAAAAGTTGTTGCTGCCTTTGGAGTGTGCCGGCTATGGCGGCCTCCATATTCGCAATCTGTTCTGCCTGCATTTCCTATGTCAGCTGGACTTTCCTGAGATTTCTTTTTCTCTACCCTTGCACTATGGTCCAGAAGTCAATCTTTTTGGCATATATTCTAAAAATAGAGTTAGAGACCTAAAACTTTGCACATTATGTTTTTTTTTTTAAAAGACAATAATGTAAAAAAAATTTTGAGTCTGTACGACCACACCCTCTATTGCCTCCCATACAAACCGATTCGTAATATTATCATTAGAAATTGAGTATGACGCTGAATTCAGACAATATACTTACATTTATTTTAGGAACAATTTAAATATCTATATATAAATATGATATGTATATGTTATGTATGGGTTCTGTCTTAAACATTATATTCTTCTTCTTCTTCTAGTATTATTAAGCTGCCTTCGTTCAAGTCCTCATTCGAATCACAATCAGATTGCAATTCCTTTTCAAATGGGATGTTGTTCTCGGTTGACGTATATGATCAGAAGTTTTTTAACAAATTGAATTTTCAGCGGCCTGCAAAATCGAATAGATTGCTGTGTTCTGTTAACCCAGATATTTCGTTGTAATGAGTCAATTATTTTTATGGGTATAACAGAAGTTACAAACAAAGACTGATCTGAGACTTGAACGTCAGGTGTTTTTACTTTAAACTTCAGCTTATATGCACAATGTATATTCAAATCCCTAGCGTTTACATGTTGCTGTTTTGTTAAAGAATTTTCAAGGATGTAGGCTAGGGCTTCATTTGGTGTGAGTGGAGTCCGTTTTTGGATTTTTTTTTTTTTTTTTTTTTTGTGTCTTACAGTTTTCATTTATTGTAACTGATATTGTAGACGACATCCATTCAGTATGCTTTAACTTAAAACGTTCGACCATATAGTTGCATTTCGGTAGTCTTTTTTTTTTAAATGATTAAAAATTACTTATTTTTTTATTGATTTCTAATTTCAAATTTTTTTTTCATCTTCGAAGTGGTAATGGCTAATTTTTTCATAAATGCAATCTAACACAGATGATATTTTGCGATTATTGCTGAGCCAAATATCGAAGAGATCGCTATCGCGAAATTCGAACGTCGCTAAATATTGCGGAATTGCGTGAAAAAGGGGATGAACGGGGAAAGGTTGTTAATTAGCGATAAAGATCGACATATATTAGTATAAACTGACGTAATTTGTCAGCAGCCGTCAGGTCGTTAGTTTTATTTCACGAAACACAAGGGACGCATGTTAATTTTCTATACAAAATACACATAAATTGAACATTAAACAAAACACAAACACTAAGACTACACATAAACAGACTATATTCAGTTAAAAATACATATCTTAATTTACAATTTCCATTACTATCAACAGTTTGTTCGGACAAGGAATATTTATTTTCACGCAAAAAAGTAAAATGAGCAATTTGCCGCCAATTTCTTATTACCAAACAGCTGTTCGATTGTGTGGTTTCGAAAGGTCATAAAAATCGTTTGTGAAGCTTGTAAAGCTTATTTTCTTAGATTTGTTTATGTTTGATGTTTTAACTTTAATCAAAAATACAAAACATTAACATGAAAATTTCGAATTTATGCCAAAAAAATCAAGTTCTGGACCATAGTGCCTTGTCTCTAAATGCTTCTTGTATTCTTCGAGGACTTCCTCGTCTAACGAAATGTCCTCGTTTATTCTATACATGTGACGGAGTTGAAGTAAGAGCTTTCTGGTATTTTATTTGTAATATGGTTCTGCTTAATTCAAGGAGCGTCTAAATATTTCTGGTTTCGGAATTTTTCGTTCCTTCCAGCAATTAAATATCAAGGTATTCAATTTGTTATTAATATAAATTCTATATTTTCAAGGGAAGTATTTTTTTTATTGATAATAAATTTCATTAGAAAACATAAAAATACCTTATTTATTTACTGGCTAACAATTTGCACCAAAAGCCTACTCACATTTCTTATATTTATGCTGTCGTCGAGGCTTTTTGTCCCGTCGTTGCTGGCCTAGGCTGCTGCTGTCGTTATCGCTGTAGTTTTTGCTTCCTTGGGGGTTGGGGCATAGTAGCTCCACTTGTGGTGTTACCCAGTCGGACTTTGCTTCATGCGGTGAGAAATTCAAGACAGAAAACTATGTCGAGCAGGGATACCTGAATCGAACGCTGCTCCCTTCAACGTAGAATTCTGCGCTGAGGTATTTGCCTTTTGGGGTATTTTTTTTTAACACGAAGTGTTTTTTTCGTTTTGCTTGTTAAAGTATGTAGAATGTAGAAATCGGAAAATATCCAGAGAATAGAATAATATTAATAAGAACTTAATATTATATTTCCGAGAGTTTGTGTACATTTTGTGTACTAGAATTTTGTTATTTTATTTAACCACAGTTATTGACTTATTTTAATTTTTTTTTGTCACTCTTTAAATGAAACAAAAATTTTTAAAAGAAAATTCATTGAATTAAAAAATTAAAAAATAAAGGAAGAAAAAGTTTGATTCGAGCGCGATTTGAACTCGGACTAGCCGGTTTGTCAGGGGTTTCACGATCGCCTGAGCAAAAAAATAAATGTCCTAAAGGGGTTGCCACTTTTTCCCGCTCCCACACGAGATATGCACATATGTGTATATCGCCGACGCAATTTAAGTTGTCTATGTGGCGCGATGTGTATGCGGCCGGACTGTTAAACATTAAGACGAAGGTTCAATCCCCAATGGGTCCAATAATATTCTAAAAAAGTTTATGAGTATGGTTGATAATGATTGAGAACTACTAATTTGCATTTACGTTCGTAAAAGTACCGTACCAAAAACTGCGGGAGTCGGTTACGTTGAGCGCCAATTAATTAGATTGGGGTTTAGTTATATAAATAACGTTTATTTATCAAATAATTATTTATGCCCCTAAGCCTTTCAAGGCCAAGGTTATTATGAAGATAATATTTAATGTTTATTTAAGCACAGCGAAGGCTGTGGCTGGTCCGTGGTTCGTGTTGGCCACCACCGGATATGGCCTGCAACTCGACTGTCGACTGTCCGTGGGAACTGGATGTGTTAACTTATATGTTATAATAATTAAGAAAAAAAGAAAAAAATATCTTCAAATTGTGACTTCTACGGTGTTTTCTATTGGTTTTTAATATTACTAATCCCATTGCAAGAACGTGGTGGGTTTGAATTTCAAATTACCAGAGATCCATGATACTAAGTTGTGATGCGACTATAGCAAGACCTTTGTTGCCCCTAGAATTTATTTCATTACACATCGTTCAAATTTGACCTTTTTAATTTCAGAGTGCCAAAGCAAAGGCAACCACGAGGATAATAACATTATTCTTAAAGCAGAAAATGAGGATTCATCTCATAGCCACTGCCCACAGTTCAATGCTCCAAATTTAAGCCACTATCACTTCGTAAGCAGTCAAGAGGTAAGTATTATATTATCAATTATATTGGATATATAAAACTATTATATTATTTATTTATATATATTTAGGTCGCTAGTAAATGCCACGAGTCCACAACGAATAGTTCAAAACCCAATGACGTACTCTTTAGCAACGAATCAAATAATACAGATGAAATTCCAATGGTTTGGAAGGTAAAACGTCGACCCGATGGATCCAGATATATAGTGAAAAGGCCAGTGCGCAATCGTGTACCCCAAGTCTCCTCCTCGATTCGGAAAAACATGCGTTATAATGAAGTTGTGACGACCGAAGAGGATACAGTATCGGAAGTAAAAATAGGTCGTTATTGGACAAAAGAAGAGCGAAAGCGGCATATAGAAAAATCTCGAGAACGACGTCAGCAACAACAGCAGCAGCAGATACAATAGAAATATTTCCTCTGTTACATTTATTTACCAATTCCTTATAAAACCTTTGTTTGTCTTGAAAAAAACTATAGGAACTAATTCGCATATTCCATGTCATTTCCAATTTGTGCTTAATACAACAGATTATTATTAATTTGAAATAAACACAAAACTCGTCCATGGCTTTTAGCTGTCTAATCTATCACACTATATAAAACTCACCAACGCTACAAAATCCAGTTCTCATAGCCCTGCAGACATATGGTAAAGGACTTTCCTTCTCATTTTGTTAATTAATTGTTCCTATAAATAATTGTTTAAATAAACCCATTATTCTGACTATTGAACTATTGAAGAGAACGAATTGTTGTCGATTAAAAATATCATAAAGAGAATGTTGTATCTGAACACAAACAAAAATATAAATAAATTCACCAAATATTTGATTTTAAGAAATAAAAACTTAATACTTTGTGCTATTATACCGGTTGCTGGGCATTGAGAGCACTGATGTTCAGCGTAGGCCAATTAAAACATCTTTAAACATTTATATTTGTATTTCTTTGTTTTCCGACGGAACAGCTTTTTTCCTAAGGGAGACGGCTATGTATACCTTATATATATAGCTATGCTCTCTTAAGCTGGAGCTCGGAGGTGAGTTCAGTTATAATGTCCGGGCGTGTGACAGAGTGCTGACATTTGCACTTTCTGTGTGCGGACCAACGCACACTGATCTGTTCATATTTCGAACACCTAGGTTTATAACCGAGACTTTGATTATGTAAACACTGCAACAAAATATTACATTGCGTATCTTTTAAGTAATCTTGGTATAGTGGGTATCTAATATATGTGCATACTTCATATACGTCTTTTAAATAAATAACGTAATAATATAAAGTTATTTTATTAGTATATAGTATTTTTTTATCATACTCAAAAAATGAAATTACGAAAAATATTTGTCCGTATTAAATACAATGGGGGGTCGTAAGGGTGCAAGCACTCGCACATGAAAATCAATTTGATAGACACCACCTTCTCCTCGGAGAAGGTCCTCATCGTGGTACCTCCTCGAAACCTACTACGGTACGGCTAATGCGAGCGGCAGAATCCCGTGACTCCTACACCTAAAGAATACACTAACTCCCATCCGCTTTCGTGACCCGATCAAGTCTTGAAAATGCCTTCCCTCAAGTCAGGCGTGTAACGCGACCCGTTCCCAGGGCCAGGCAACCCTGGATCGGAAGTGGGCTTGCCGTGGCGGAAAAATCCACGGTCGACCTTCTTCATTGCCCCAAACACCAGGGGGCCCATCGCCCATCGAACAGCCAAAGCCGTCAACCCATTAAAAAAGGAAGGCGCAGGTCATTAAGGCCTGGTTCATTCTGGCGAAGATGAGGAGGGTAAAACTGACCAGCGAGATCAAGCGGATTCCTGTCAGTGATCGAGCAGTTTGAGCGTTTCCAAAAAGAGAACCCGGAAGCGTTCTTGCCGCTCATACAAAGTGAGCGAAAGTGCTCCGAAGAGATCGTAGGACGACAAGGGGGCCCCGAGATCGACATCCTTCGTCAGACGGCGAAGAAGTTTAGTCAGGTGGCTAGAGACCGCCTTGCCAAGGCACAGGTGGACGGGCTCAACGACGATGGGGGCCATCTGGCCTGACATCGGGCCATCAGGTGAGATGACGGTTCATCTAGGGACCAGAAAGGCCAAGATAAAGGTCTTTCTAGCTGAGCCGGACCTTGTCCTCGGAAACGACACCAACAAGCTGTTGGACGACTTTATGATGACCGAATTGCGATGTGGCAAACATACACCACGGTATACAAAAGAATGAAGAAGCTGGAGTGTACCCGACCCAGATAAGGTAACACTCCCTCACACCGACGACTCGAAAATGAGCCGAAGAGTAAAGAGTAGAAGAGTCCTTTCACCTCCCAGCGCAGCGACAGTGTTCGAGGCGTAGGTTCTCGCAGTACTGAAAGCAGTCGAACTCTCATTGAATCCAGACCTCCGAAATACCAAAGTAAGGATCTACTTAGATATCCAAGCGGCCATTGAATCGCTAGCAACTGCACGGACTACATCAAAACTTGTAGTCCAATACAAGAGCCACTTAATAGACTAGCAGAGGATAACAGGGTACAAATAGCTTGTTTACTAGGACATAAGGACATTCCAGGAACGAGAAAGCTGACGAGCTCGCCAGGAAAGAGTCAGAGGAAAGCTCTATAACAACAGACACTCTTGTCTCTCTGAACTCAGCCCAGATCGAAATTCATCGCCTACCCTACAATACACACTGCAAAAGTTTCAAGGAATCGGGAGAGCAGGAGACACCGGAGCATTTACTGTGTCACTGCTCACCAACTCAGGTCACTAGGCGAAGCGGAAAAACAGTCAGTGACTGCAATCCTAGCTACCTGAATGACACGGGAAGGCACTGAACAGGGCGTGCAGCAAAACGGAGCTCAGATGTAATTGTCGGTTACCAGGGTAACCTTATTTAACCTTACCTAACTAAATACAATTATGAAATACAAATTTTTAATTTATCCTTATAAAACCGATCGGAAAACAGGTCGTAGAAAATTGACTGCATTTTGCATTCAATGCCATTTTCTGCACCAATAGTATCAACTATCACATCATCATCATCATGAAAACATTGTTAATGGAGTGCCTTTTAAGCCTTTCTTTAAGCCTGGTACTAAGATTAAAAAAACCGCTTTAAAAATGTTGGTAGCGAAATGGCTATTTATTTCTCTCGGTACCCAGTGTGACCAAAGAAATGATATAAATAGGCGAGACAATGGTCATTATGACATATAAAGCCAGCTGATTGCTGTAAACGTACTTTATGAAGTGAAATTAAAGTAAATTCAAACGGATGTAATCGCCCCTATGGAGCTGAAGGTGAAAAACCAGCACCAACGCCGTCGAATCCAAAGAACACATCATGTTTGTAGTTTAAATACCTTTTGTAAATTAAATGTCATATTATAGGCCTTGTCATTACGCTTTTGATAATTCCAACCATTTCTTGCCGGTTAGAAAATCATTCCATGCGATTTGTATTTTTTCTCCTTACATTTTCTTTCGCTTAACCACAACTGTTTAGTTTTTTTCGCTCCCTTTATTTTGTGTACCTCCTTGAATTCTATCATAAAGAAATGTAAACAGTATTGCTTCTTTTTCCCTTAATCTTTTTATTTGGGTAACCGGTTTGATTAGCCCTACTATTAACGATTTAAATATTTTATTGTCCATAATTTTTAAATTATCGATTGATACTTGATCAAAGATATTTTCCCATTGTGCCAGTTTGAGTTGTCTGATTTTATTTATACCCGTCTTTGAAAGAAACTACCAAAGTCAAGAATCCACTAGATTATAAATAGCTATCATCACATCTTGCAATTTTTTTCTTCCCATGTTTAAGGAAGCATAGCATACCTGTGCCGAGGGAGGCTGCTGTTGAGAGCCGAGAGCCCGATGCATGTAGTTGGTCCGTCTACATGCTGCCCACCAATAGCTGTTTTTTTGCGCCTAGGAGACTCATTTAACAGCGTAAGGCTATTAAATTGGGTGTCCAGCGCCAAGAACATATCAAGAGTTTTACGAAAACTCTTTAAAATGCCCTTAAAACCACTTTTGGTTTGCCGCATGTAAGACATCATCTCCCTTTCTACATCGCGACAGGCCTCACAACAGTAACGCAGGCCGATGTTTAAAGCTAAAACTAGCAGCACAACTAAATTGGAAAATAAAACCAATTATATACACAAATTAGAAGAGCTGCATGCACACGCGAAGTGAACGGGAAGTTATAAACACAAATTAGAAAATTTAAGTTAACCCCGGTGGTTAGAATCAAATTTTAATACAAAACGAGAGCGCAAGAAAAAAACACGTCCGTTCACTTGGAAAGATGAAATCAAGAATCAAGAATCAAAATCAAGAATATAAAATGTTTTCCGTAAATATTTGTAATATTCCAAAATGAATTGCAGCTAATTCCTGCTCTATAATACACTTGTTACTTTCTACTCTTTTTGGAAATGCTCTTGAAGGGGAAGTTGCAGTCCATCATGATTTTGAGTTAAAAGAGTTCCACATTCTTTCTTTTGTATTTCGTTCATCTGATTATGTGGAGTTCGATAATTTTTGTATTCACTCGTTGATCATCTTTTAATCTCAAGCTTTTTATATCGAAAATATTCGTAGTTTCACTTTCCAATCCGAATAATTCCGAATGTATTGGGTGCATAGGCTTAAAAGCTGTGAATTGAACTGTGGAGGAAACTTTTTTAAAAGGATACAGATTTTTCTCTATTTCCAATATTGGGTTTGATTACATCATAGTTCGAAAGTTATTCGTATGAGTATTAATAAAAGCCTATTTTCGGGACCTTTGATGTCGGCCATAATGTTAATAAAAATGCAATTAATGTTTTAACTGTCAAATCAATGAATCCTATCAATGGATGGGGTAATAAATATGCAATTAATTAGGGTCTCTGCATGTAAAAGGATATTTGTGAACAGGTATTCAAGCGCTCCCACAAGGATATAGAAACGACAGAGGTCTGCAGGAATGCACTCGAAATTTTTGGTTATTTGAGTACAACAAGCCTTAGTCGAAATTAGGCGTGACAGAACGGTTTCAACAAAGTGAAATGAGCATTGGTGAGCGTTGTTTTTGTTGCATACGAAATGAGTGAAATTACAACCAAGGCGTAATGGATAGAATGAGTAAATGCAAAGTAAATGTTTCGAGTACTCGGATGAAATTTTGGCATTCTCGGCATTCAGTCATTGAAAAATAAAATGAATAAATAACATACATATATATAATAATTAATCCATGTCTTTATATCCCGTTCACGTACGTGAACGTTTAAAAAGGGACGGGGGTGCAAGAGTCGTAACGGAAAAATCCACGCTCAGCTCGATCCTGGAGCGCACCCACGATCCTCACTTAAAAAAGGGAGGAAAAAATCCATGCCTTGCTCGTATACGGACATGTCGGATTTAAGGACTTTTAACTACGATCCTCACTTTAAAAGGGATAAACTGTGAATTTCCTTGTGAGATACTTGAAAAGGCAATTTGTTTTCCCATTGAAGGACAGTAACCAGCAATCGTCCCCTTGAAAAAGGATCAGGAATAGCGGGTTTTCCCACACTCATTCCATCTGCAGTTGATCGAATGCACACGCATAACAAGATGACATACACAATTAGCTCAACTAAATAGAGCTGGAGGGTGAAAGGGATACACTTGTAACGGTTTCACTGCGAAGACAGAGCACTTTTTAAAAAGGATAGAAATGGTAAGAAAGGATGTCAAGTGTTTGCTCAACATTTTTCGATTATCGTGGGTCCGCGTATAGACTAGTTGAGTCCTTGGAATCACTTCTAGGTTGCGGCATAAAAAAAATTATTTAAAATTTTTTTTAAAAGTCTATCGAAATTATAAAAAACAAGAAAGGAAGCTAACTTCGGCACGCCGAAGTTTATATACCCTTGCAAATAGAACTTCTATGAATAGGAATCCATACAATATAAATTATATATATTTGTGTTAAAAAACAATGAAGTAATACCTGCTTTCATTTCATTCACCTATACATATTATATTTGCAGTTTTACATTCACAGATTTGCATTTTTCCTCTACATCAAACGATCGTTTGTATGGCACCTATAAGATATAGTCGTCCGATTTTTATGAAATTTGCCACAAAATTTAAGACTTATATAAAATGGCTATACCTCAAATTTGATGAAAATCAGCTGAAAACTAAAAAAGTTATAAATTTAATTGTATTTATTTCCCGATCGTTCCTATGGGAGCTATATGATATAGTAGTCCGATTTTCATAAAATTTTACACAAAATTTTAGAATAATATGAAATGGCTATATTTCAAATTTGATTAAATTCTGTTGAAAACTAAAAATGTTATCGCCACCGCGATTGTCAGTCTTCCGACAACAGACACCGCCATTCTCATTCCTCTCAAATTTCTCGATCGTTCCTATGGGAGCTATATGATATATTAGTCCGATTTTCATAAAATTTTACACAAAATTGTAGAATAATATATAATGGCTATATCTCAAATTTGATCACATTCTGTTGAAAACTAAGAATTTTATAATTTTTTTTGTAAAACTTTTCCGATCATTCCTATGACAGCTATATGATATAGTCGTCCGATCCGGCCCGTTCCGACATATATACGAGTGAGAGTATATAGAAGACTAACTGCAAAGTTTCATTCAGATAGCTTCAAAACTGAGAGACTAGTTTGCGTAGAAACGGACAGACGGACAGACGGACATGGCTAGATCGACTCGGCTGTTGATCCTGATCAAGAATATATATACTTTATATAGTCGGAGGTGCCTCCTTCACTGCGTTGCAAACTTCTGACTGAAATTATAATACCCTGCAAGGGTATAAAAAAACTAAAGTTTAGTTTAAGTACAAAAGTGAAAAAAACATCATCTTCTTCATCTTACCTATATCATCATCAACACAATCACCACTAAAATGTACGCCAACAACATCAACTACAACAACATGCAAGGAATTTTCTGCAACTCTTGTCGGCCGTACCTCCCCATTTATGTGCAATGGCACCACCATGTTAGCACCAAACAGTACAAATATTTTGCTAACCGACCCCTTGATGGTCAAGTAAAGCAAATTATTGATGGATTTAAATATATGTTTACGAATGAGGGATCGGCTCTAAGGATTTCAGGAGAATTTCTATATGAAGCGGGCCAGGCACTGCTGCCTCATATTGAAAGAGTCCTCAGTTTCCATACATCTTCAAAAATATATTTTGAGCTGTTTGTGGAATACAAAAGGAAATTAAATCGTTCCAAAGTAAAATGATTTTGGTTACGATATCATCAAATTTATTTGATTTATACGAATCTTATACGGATAGTATAAAATTAAAAATAGATAAGTTGCAAGAGAAGGACGGACCATAACACGCATACTTAGAGTGGAGTTGAACATGATTCAATGTGTTCCTCTCAAAGGATCGGAATATTTCGCTCTACCTGCACGCCTTAAGGGCCGAAGAGCATGCATCAATGTGCAGAACAAAGATGTTTTCTGCTTTAAGTGGGCAATTGTATCCGGACTGAACCCAAAGGGAGAGCGGCGTAGTGTTTATGATGTTGATATCAACTCAGCCATCATACACACAAACAACATCACCATTGATTTTACTGTGTTGACTTCCCAATAAAACCGACAAAATGAATGTATTCGTCAAACAAAACCGTCACATAAGTCTTAATGTGTTTGGGTATGACGATGAAAAGGATAATATTTTTGGACCTCTCTTCATAAATGGAACGCAGAAGGAGCATCACATTAAATTGCTGGATGGACCAACCACCGATATCCACGAACATTATATGTGGGTCAAGAATATTTCCGGGTAAGCAAAAAATAAAAATAAAAAATAAAATAAAAAAAATGAAATGAATAAATATGTAAAAAAAATTAAATAAAAATAAACAAGAAAGGAAGCTTACTTCGGCTACCCTTGCAGATAGAACTTCGATGACTAGGAATTCATACAATATAAATTATATTTACTTATTTTTAAAAGTAATGTCTGCTTTCATTTTTTTAACCTATTCATATTATATTTACAGTTTTACATTCACAGTTTTCCATTTTCCTCTATATCTAACAATCTTATGTAGGGCAGCTATATGATATAGCAGTCTAATATTCATAAAACCTTACACAAAATTTTAGAGAAATCTAAAACGCTTATATTTTAAGTTTGATATTATTTTATATTTTTTTTTCGTAAAAATTTCCTATTTCGTAATTGTTCCTATATACGAGTGAGAGTATATAGTAGACTAGCTGCAAAGTTGTATTCAGATAGCTTCAAAACTGAGAGACATGGCTAGATTAAAAATTATATATATGTTATGATGATTATTGACTAATTCAACTTTTAATTATTTAATTGTAGTCTCCTAACTTCACAGTTAGGAAAAATGGAAATAGGCGTTCGTTCTCCAACAATTGTATTTCTTTTTCGACGAGTGAGGAAAGGGCTTAGCGGCATACCGAAAGATGTGCCAACGTTGTGAGCCAACATCCGAAGGAAGGGGAAAATAAATTCAAGTTCAAGAAAGTCCACCGCCAGCTGGAGGTACCCTTCGCTGTGTCTGCAGACTTCGAATGTTTACTTGAGCTTACAACAATAGATGTAAGTGAAAAATCACAAATAGTAAATAAGCAATATTATTATAAGCAACTAGCTGTACCCTGCCACGTTTCTCTGTGGCATATTGTGGTTAAGTAGGCACTTCTGAATACATCAAGGTTAGGCAGTCAGAGTTGTCGTTGACCATTCTCCAAATTGACTGCCAAGTGAACTACAGCTGGATAGCGTTCATGAACTAGGAACAAAAAAATTCGCAATGCAGCCTCGTTGCTGCTTATGTATCTTCCAGCTTGGCATTCAGAGATTTCATCGACAACTCGTACTGCATTGTTGTCACCATTTTCTGCCTGAACACCAAAAACTGCCATATCGCTGCCTTTATTCACGTACTTGCAGTTATATTTAATCGATTTCACGGAATTGCAATATTCTACGTTGATGTGCGCTTTGTATGATTTTGACAATAGTGGTGAGTATGGAACCACCCAACGATTGTCTACCTCAATATCACCAATTCTCATGTTTAAAGTTGCCGAAGTCCCTCCATCTTCAGTTGATCGTCTCCTATACAGAGGATATCCATCGTCCCCTGTTACGGTGTTGGCTGAAAATGCT
Source organism: Drosophila serrata (assembly GCF_035046125.1). Lineage (NCBI taxonomy): Eukaryota > Metazoa > Arthropoda > Insecta > Diptera > Drosophilidae > Drosophila > Drosophila serrata. The sequence goes on from NW_028257058.1 coordinate 1,268,420, forward strand.
CGAGGATATCGCTGAGAACACTTCCCGTCTACCATGCATGGTGAACATGGGTTGAGGGTACCACATGGGCCATGGATCATGTTCTTGATGACAACTTCATGCAAATCCGTATCAACCTCGGCCCGTGGAATCTCAGCGCATATAACATCGTCGATTTCGTCTCGAGTAATTTTATCATACAGCCAAATCAGTATGTGCGCATGCGGCAATCCTCTCTTCTGCCATTCTACTGAATACATCCAGCACCGCACAGATCCAAAAACTCCATGTTTCACAATGAAATCCATCAGTGACTTGAGCTTTTGTCTGAAAACACGGGCTGTGATGTCATGCCTATCCCTATACGATTGTCCAGGAAATAACAGCTGTACTATCTCGTCCCAAGCTGGATTGCATGTGAAGGTGATAAATAAATCTGGACGGCCGTAGCAACGAACATATGCCATGGCATCTTGAGCATATTCATGCATGTGGCGTGGACTACCTATGTATAAGGATGGCAAAATCGTGAGCTTTCCAACGTTGGTTGTATTACGGTCATTCATCACAGCATCCCGCAAATGGATATATTCCTCGGACCGAAGTTTCGTCTGATTCAATCGAAGGAGCCTGACAGTATATGCAGACCTGATGCATCCGGCCAATAACGACATTGCGATTCGAGCTGTAATCAACAGTTGGATTATATCTGAATGCAAGACGATTGTATTGCAGGTTTTGATCTGCTGCAAGCTGTAAACGCGCTTCAGCTACCCTTGCCCTGTCGCGTTCATTATTTTGAGAGTGAATCAAATCGATTGCTGCAGAACGCGACTGCCTAACTCTCAATCGTTTTCTCTCAAGCCTGTCTGCTCGTCTTTCTGGTGATTCCGTGTTATGCATCTGCATTGCTCTCAGCCGCTCAGTCTCTCGGATGGAGGCCCGTTCTTCGTCAGTCATATTCGTAATCTTACGTCTTTTTGCTTCTGTATTGCGAGTACGACGACCCAAACTCGACTTCTTGGGTGGCATGATTTCGTTTCTTACTGAACCTGAACAAAAAAAATAAAATTTTAATCTCCAATTTCTTCTTTCAATATGTTTTGAATGTTTGACAGGAAATGCTCAACGCATGTTGTGTAAAAATTTGGGCTTAAACGGTTCAGAACTTTTCAGGTCTATGAAGGAAGTAGACACGAACAGATCATTTTTATATATATAGATAGTATTATATTAAATGTTCTTTGACCTTTCGTTAGAAAAATTTGTAGCTAAGACCGGATCAAATGTTGGACGCATTTTTGTAGATAGTTTAACATCCCATTTGTCCGCAAATGAGTGCACAGGACTCCTATGATTTTGGCGAGGCCTTTAATTGTCATATATGTAAGGAAACTTAAGGTAGCGAATCAGGAATCACTGTCATTTTACAGGGCAATTTAAATATAGGACAGTATAGATTATCCCTGTTTTCTTCCACAATCTTTTGAAATATGATTCCCACTCATTTGTGAAAGAACTCGGGGAGATTGAGGAAAAAAAAAAAAAAATACTTTGAATCAGGAATTATATATTTCCATCTCAATATATTCCGTACAGGAAAAATGAGATGGAAATTAGATTTTTAGATACCATTCGTTTCATACCCTTGCAGGAAATTTAAATGAAAGGGATTTCAAAGTTCTTTGAAATCAATTTCCAAATGTGAAAGATTTTTCTCTACTTCGTAGGAAAGGTGTATTCCGATATGAATACTTGGATTCTGACCAAAACTAATCAGAAACTTCTCTCCCACCAAGGAACAAATTTTGTAGTAAATTAATAGTCTCCAAATGCTTTAAAGCTGATTATCTTCATGCCGTTCAGGTTTGGAGTCACTTCAAGTCTCAAACACTCAGGGATTATTTGGAACTCTACCTACTCTAAAAACAGATGTTTTGTTGCTCACAAGCGTTTTTCGGAACTTTTGGGCTATTTGTTCAAATCCACATTATTCTACAACTCCGGGCTTATCATGGCATGCGATGTTGAAAACTACAGGAATATCCCTCGAACTACTAATATTGATATGATTACATATATTCAGTTTGTAATTTGAGGGTGACTCGTTCAAAGTAGTCATAGATACACTATAGCAAAATTACACGTATCTTGAAGATTTTGACTTGAGTATGGAGTCGATATATTTAATTTATGTGAATTCAAATAATTTTTATGGATGGGGAATGTTAGAAGCACTCCTTTATGGAAATTTTAAATGGTTGATTCAATCAAAAAGATAAATGTTTAAAATTAATTATATTTGTGAAGAAAATGAGTATGGATATATTTTAGAGGTAGACTTGACTACGACCAATGACCTGCCTTTCTGTCGTGCAAACAGACTCCCTTTAAAAGCCTCAAAGAGTCCAAAATTTATAGCCGATCTTTGTGTTAAAACCAAATATATCATACACTATAAAGATTTAAAGCAGTGTATAGATAATGGTTTAGAGTTCAAATAGGTACATAGTATCCTCGAGTTCAACCAAATACCTTAGTTAAAGAAACATATCGATACTGAGACAGAGCATAGGACTGGGGCTAAAAGAAATTTTGAGAGATTTTTTAAAGGTTTTGAATAACATCTATGGCAAGACTATGGAAAACCGCTTAAAGCGCAAGGACATTCGCCTAGCAACAGAATGGGAAGCTCCACCTGTGGGTCCCCAAGGTGGGCGTCCTAGATTATGTGCGAGGGACTTGATAGCCAAGTCCAATTTTCATAGTGCAACAAAGTTTAGTGAAAATATGTATGCGATTCAAATGAATAGACTACTTAACGTTTGTGATAAGCCAACATACCTGGGTTTTGTAGTGTTGAAGTTATCCAAAAGGAAGATGTATGATTTTCACTACTCATATATGAAACCCAAATTTCAAAATACACTTTTTTTCATTCTTGGACGTTGATGCACTAAGGTCAGTACATTCAAGTGGCCCGTATGACACCAGGCACGTGCCTGTTTGGGTTAGGTGTTAGTAGGCGCGATGGAAAATATAGGACAGAATGCGAGGAAAATTGAACTACCGGCGTGCTGCCAGATTGTTAGCTTGCATGCTTACTAAGTGTGTTAGTATTAAAGATTTTAATTTGGGAAGGGTATCTACGTTAGAGATTAGTGTGTACAAATCATTATAATTTGCACATAACACTCTAAAAGGTTCATGCAGTTCAAAGGAGGTCCTACAGTGGCGCAACACTAATGGGATATAGGATCTAGTGGCTCTACATGGTACATGGAAATTAAGCTGACTCAACAAGTCAGCACTTTCCACATCACCATGTATAAGGTTAAAAATAAAGGTTATCCCTAGCATCGTTCTACGATTGGCTAAGGACGGCAAGTTTATTAATAGGAGTCTACTAGAGTAGGAAGGTAATCTTTGGTTTGCATCCCAATTTAAACCGCGTAGAGCGAAAACTAAAAAGTTCTTTTGAACCGACTCAATGCGTTTACTATGGACGCCGTACTGAGGGCTCCAAACGCAGCATCCATATTCTAGGATAGGACGAACTAAGGAAGTATATAAGGATTTAGTAACATAGGGGTCATTGAATTCCTTCGACCACCGTTTAATAAATCCAAGCACACCCCTGGCTCTATTCACCATAGACGAAATATGATCAATAAAGTCAAGTTTTGGGTCCAAGCGGACGCCCAAATCGTCAACTGTATTAATTCTTTCCAAAGAGCAGCCGTTCAGCGTGTAAGTAGCAAGCTTAGGAGCGACACGAGAGAATGTCATTAGCTTGCATTTCGAGCCATTTAAGTTTAATAAGTTTACACGGCACCAAGTTTGAAAATTATTAAGATCTGTTTGTAAATCCGACTGGCAGGCAACGTCGTTGTATTGCACGCAAAGCTTGACGTCATCCGCGTACATAAGTACTCTGGAGTTAGTCAAGACTTTGGGCAGGTCATTTATGAACAATGTAAACAATAAGGGTCCCAAATGGCTTCCTTGCGGGACACCAGATGTAACCCTTAGAACATTGGATAAATTATTCTTAAGGAGGACCTTTTGCGTCCTGCCATTCAAATAACTAGAGATCCAATTAAGAAGATCACTTGGAAAACCCATTGAATCGAGTTTTCTAACGAGGAGAGAATGGTTAACAGAGTCAAATGCTTTACTGAAATCAGTATAGATTACATCTGTCTGACAATTATTATGGAAGCCCTTTATAATATAGGAAGAGAGCTCCAAAGATTTGTTGTTGTTGATCTTCGCTTCATAAAACCATGTTGACATGGAGAAATAACTGATCTACAAAGGTGCTGTAAGTGAGGGGTGATAATGTTTTCAAATAATTTAGGGATGGCCGACAACTTAGAGATTCCTCTATAATTGCTGGCATCCAATTTGCTACCTTTTTGTGGAGAGGAATAATAAACGATTCCTTCCAAATAATGGGAAAGTGGGAGGTTTCTAAGGACAAGGTAAACAATTTCAGAAGGGGATAGCACAGGGCGTCGGCACAATACCTGAGCACACAGCCAGGAATTCCGTCGGGACCTGGCGAATAAACTGGCTTGACACGATGAAGATCTAAAAGGAGAGAGCTTTCGTTTAGGCTAGGACAGAAAATTAAGTTCGATTTGGGTATGTCGTAGGAATAAGTCTGGTATATATACGAAGAGCTAGAATAGGTTGTTTGAAAAAACTGCGAAAATAGATCGGCTATTGCCTGATCATTATTTGCGGTAGTATTTTCAAATGAAAGCGAGGAAGGATTTGTTTTAGGTTTACGTTTAGTGTTAACGAAATTATAAAACTGTTTTGGGTCCTGTGAGAACTGGGCCCTACAACGAGTTAAATAGTTTTTATAACACTGCGCGTTCAGCACGGTAAAGTTTGACCGAGCTGATAAATAAAATGAAAGGGCAGATTGAGAACCGGTGATTTTAAATTTAGCGTACAGTCTAGATTTTTTATTTTTAAGTCGGCTCAACTCTTTAGTAAACCACGGCGGTTTATTCGAGCTTGGCGGATAATATAACGGAACACATTCAGTAAAAAATGAATTCATGGCACTGTAAAAAATATCCACGGCGACTGCCATGTCATTGCACATTTATAGATCGAACCAGTTGAACTCGTATATAAAATTATTCAGCCGTTCAAAGTCCGTCTTGTGAAAACATAGGACTTTATTGGCTGGACGGTCAGAAATATTCTGTACATCAGACCCAATATCAAGAGTCACATCGAAAGTTGGATGATAAGGATCTTCGGGCTGCGTCAGAGGCGCCACCCTTGCTAAACTGACTCTCGCAGGATCAGAGACGAAGCAAAGATCGAGCAAGCGCTGTAAGGAATTTCGAACATGGTTGACTTGAGACAGCGAAATATAAACAAGCCAGCGATAAAGTCATGTTGTTATTAAATTAAATTAAATCTACTATATATATAAAAATGAATTGCTGTTCGTTAGTCTCGCTAAAACTCGAGAATGGCTGAACGGATTTATCTTATCTTGGTCTTGAATTATTCGTGGAGGTCTAGGGAAGGTTTAAAAGGTGAGAAAAATTCGATTAATTGCCGGGAAAATCCTCAAAACAGTATTTTTCTATTTCCCATACAAACGTTTTCTAAATAAAATGGAGAGTCATCTACCGCCCTCTACAGGCAGCCAAAGCATTTCCTGTCAAACATTCAAAACATATTGAAATAGGGAAATTTTATTTTTTTGTTCAGGTTCAGTAAGAAACGAAGTCATGCCACCCAAGAAGTCGAGTTTGGGTCGTCGTAATCGCAATACAGAAGCAAAAAGACGTAAGATTATGAATATGACTGACGAAGAACGGGCCTCCATCCGAGAGACTGAGCGGCTGAGAGCAATGCAGATGCACTATGAAGAATCAGCAGAAAGACGGGCAGATAGGCTTGAGAGAAAACGATTAAAAGTTAGACAGTCGCGTTCTGCAGCAATCGATTTGATTCACTCTCAAAATAATGAACGCGACAGGGCAAGGGTAGCTGAAGCGCGTTTACAGCTTGCAGAAGATCAGATATAATCCAACTATTGATTACAGCTCGAATCGAATGTCGTTATTGGCCGGATGCATCAGGTCTGCATATACTGTCAGGCCTCTTAGATTGAATCAGACGAAACTTCGGTCCGAGGAATATATCCATTTGCGGGATGCTGTGATGAATGCTGCAACTCTTTTGAAGGATGGTAAAACTACTAATTCTATTTTTAAACTTCCACTATCCGTCAATCTTGAACAACAATCTACATGTTCAATACGCAAAAATGGACCTATTGGTAAATTACTACAAGAGGCATCATTGATTATGTGGGACGAATGCACGATGAGCCATAGAGCACATATAGAGGCCGTGAACAGAACCTTACAGGATCTAAGGAACTCCTCTGCAGACTTGGGCGGGATTACTTTTGTATTTGCTGGATATTTTCGACAGACTCTCCCCGTTATTAACAGAGGCACGCGAGCAGATATCATCAAGGCATGCTTGAAATCGTCTCCCATATGGACTACGATTGAAACGTTAAAATTAAGGACAAATATGAGAGCTCATCTTCATGGAATCACTGATAGCGATTTCACACAGCAACTGCTAAAACTTGGGGAAGTAATTTTTCAAACTCCAAATTTAAGCGGTCATTGTGACATTCTTCTGGATGAGTCTCTAGGCCAAATACTCGATAATTTGGAAAATTTAATAGATTCTGTATACCCTGATATCGAGAATTTGCACGAAAGAGACTTCCATTGGCTGTGTTCTCGGGCTATAGTATCACCTAAGAATGATACTGTCAATGAAATAAATAATCTGATTGTTCAAAAAGTCCCCGGCCAAACAAAAACATACAAATCGATCGACACTGTAACGAATATTGAAGATGCAGTCCATTATCCACAGGAATTTTTAAATTCGTTGAACCCTTCTGGACTGCCACCCCATGAATTGACGTTAAAAATCGGAATCCCAATCATGCTTTTAAGAAATTTAAACCCTCAGAGCATGTGTAATGGGACGAGGCTGCTTATTAAGGAGTTAATGGACAATTTATTAGTAGTAAATATTATCACTGGCCCAGCAAGTGGTCAACTAGCTCATATACCGAGGATACCGATGATCCCAACTGATCTGCCAATCCCATTTAAACGGCTTCAATTTCCGGTAAAAACATCTTTCGCATTAACAATTAACAAGTCCCAAGGCCAAACCTTCGAATTAGTAGGGATCGATCTACGAAATAAATGTTTTACTCATGGTCAACTGTATGTTGGTCTATCGCGAGTCGGAGCCCCTGAAAATCAATTTATTTTGCTGCCACAAAATAAAAAAAAAATCAAATATTGTTTAAAGAGAAGCACTAACTAAATAAATGTATTTTCTTTTAGGGTTATGACCTCAATAATTGAAAAAAAAAATAAATAAAAAAAAGGATGAATATGTTTAATATTATTATTATTATTATGAATGTGTTAAAATTGACTAATCTAAATGTAATGTTTAATTCCCGTGCGAAGCAGTTGTTAGACATTGGAAATAATAAAGTTGCAGTGGACACCTCGACCGGATTCATCACATTACCTACAGATTTCTGTCACATCACAGACTCAAAAGTGGAGCTTATTCAGCGAGTTAACCATAATTGGCTGGGTGAACGAGCAATATTAGCAGCGAAAAATAAAGATGTCGAGGATCTTAATGCGACCATTCAGAATTTTCTTCCAGGACAGTTGGTTTCCTTCAAATCAGTCAACACCGTAATGAACCAGGATGACGTAGTCAACTATCCCACTGAGTTTTTAAATTCACTGGAATTGCCTGGATTACCACCTCACAATTTGCAGTTAAAAGTGGGATCAGTTGTCATCATGCTGCGTAACATTAATCAACCTCGACTATGCAATGGAACAAGACTGGCTGTGAAAAGACTGATGAATAACGTCATTGAGGCGACAATCATAAAAGGAAAATACAAAGGAGAGGATGTCTTGATCCCGCGGATACCGATGATTCCAACGGACTTACCATTCGATTTTAAACGGTTACAATTTCCAGTGCGTCTGGCCTTTGCGATGACCATAAATAAATCGCAAGGACAGTCGTTAGAAGTTTGTGGAATCAACTTGGAGTTTCCCTGTTTCGCGCATGGACAATTATACGTCGCGTGTTCGCGCGTCGGAAAACCGTCTTCTTTGTTTATTTACGCACCACAAAACAAAACAAAAAATATAGTTTATGAGAAAGCTTTAAATTAATTAACAGACTGTATTTTAACAGTGTGTGTCTGTGAATATCAAATTTAAACCGTATAAATAGCCAGTATTTCAGGATGAGGCAGTACGAAGTCTGCCGGGTCAGCTAGTTATATATATATTTCCAGCAGTGTAATAAGAAGCGCTTAGGGTTCTTCAAAGATGAACTGCAGGGTATGTCAATGACTATTACATTAAAAATTACAAAAATTACTTTAGATAATAGGGATGACAAAAGAGTAATAGGTGATGATGTAATTTCCACTCTAGCAATAGGTCATTATAAAACAGTTCGTAGGGAAATTGAAGGCTGTATGACAGCTTTAGAAGCAGATTCAAGGGTTTGGCTTAGCCGAATGTCTGCTCTGGCAAACACACCAAATAATGAGTAACTCTCAAAGGAAAATAAGATGATACTCAAAGTGCGCTCAACAAATTCGAAAAAAATTTAATTAGACGTTATATTTCGGTAGATAAAATGAGAGATCCAAAAATTGTTTTAAAAAAAAATTTTTTTTATTATTTTAATAATAATAATATATAATATAATAATAATAATAATGATAATAATAATAATACTAATTTATTTAAAAATACTTATTTTAAGATTAAAAATAAATTAAATATATATATATATATATAATATTAGATAACATTAAAATTGAATCAAAAAATAACAAGAAAAGAGCTAACTTCGGCAGCCTTGCAGACAGAACTTTGATGACTTGGAATCCATACAATATAAATTATATTTATTTAAAAAAAAAAGCAATACCTGCTTTCATTTCATTCACCTATACATATTATATGTACAGTTTTACATTCACAGATTTGCATTTTTCCTCTACATCTAACGATCGTTTGTATGGCACCTATGTATATGATATAATCGTCCGATTTTTATAAAATTCGACAAAAAATTTAAAACTAATAAATTTGATGAAAATTTGTTGAAAACTAAAAAAGTTATAATTTTTAATTGTATTAATTTCTCGATCGTTCCTATGGGAGGTATAGGATATAGTAGACCGATTTTCATAAAATTTTATACAAAATTGAAAAATGATATGAAAAATAAGTAGTATAAAATGGCTATATATCAAATTTGATCAAATTCTGTTGCAAACTGAAAATGTTATAATTCTCCGATCATTCCTATGGCAGCTATATGATATAGTCGTCCGATTCGGACCGTTACGACTTATATACGAGTGAGAGTATAAAGTAGACTAACTACAAAGTTTCAGATAGCTTCCAAACTGAGAGACTTGATTTCTGATCAAGAATATATATACTTTATATGGTCGGAGGTGCCTGCTTCACAGCGTTGCAAACTTCTGACTGAAATTATAATACCCTGAAAGGGTATAAAATAAATATCCAAAGGAAAACATAAAACTGCTTGTGTCCTTATTTAATTATAAAATTTCAGAGTTATTTATCCAGCTGTCCTCGGTTTTCGGGAAACCTAACCAACGTACAAGGGATCTTTTTCCTTCTCTTTTAAGTACAAAACTTTCCCAACTAGGTAGGTATTGGGAAATCTAGTTTTTTTCAGCTCTTCCTTATAGAAAGTACCCTTAATAAGATTTCCAGTTAAATCTTTTTATAGATATGTGGTTGAATATGTATTTTGAACTTTGTATATCCTAAAAATTTCAACATTCCAATTAGGAGTGTACGATTTCTCAAATACTCCCTTATATTTTGAAATTCGAACATTTCCAAAAATGTTCAGTTTGTTGCCTGTAAACATTTTTATATTATTGTAAACCGTTCCCAAGAGGTGTTTATCATTCTCAGCGTTCACATCGATAGGAGAAATTTGTATAGTCCTGTTTATTTTGTTGTTGTAAAAGTTAATTAAGGTTTTGTAGATATCAACCCACTTGCAGCTCCCGTTGTAAGAAAACTCTTTCCACCTAAGTTTTTTTAGTGTTCTGTTGAATCTCTCAACAATTGAAGCCTTTAAATTACTAAATGTTGAATAATGATTTATTTGATGTCGATTCATCAAAGACTTAAACTGTACGTTAAATTCCCATCATCTGATTGTATATGCTTTGGTACTCCATTGCTTCAACCGCATCTTTTGCAGCCTTAGTTTTAAGTGCTTCACACCACACAAATTTCGAGAATGTGTCAATTACTGTTAGTATGAAGCGATATCCATAATTCGAGGCAGAGTACTTTCCCATTTCCACCAGATCAGCCTGCCATAACGAATTTATTCCCTTTGTAATAACCCTCCGACGTAGAAACTGTTTGCAGGAGCATGCAATTCATTAACAATGCTTTGCTTACTTATTTTCGGATAAAAGACTAACAAATTATTTCGAAAATCTTATTTTTTCAATAATAGTTGATACAACAACCTCAAGTTTCTCTAATCGATCTTCAGGAATACTAACAATTAAATCTTGTTGATGTGAAATAATCGAATCCGTCAGCCTCTTTACAGACTTGTCGAATCCCGACATTTTTTACACGTTGAATATTAAATATTATATATTACCCTCTGTATCAGTATCGATTGCCAAAGACCATCAAAACTTTGTCCAATTTCTTCATCAATGATGTTAATATACTCTCAACTCATGAATAGCTTTATTAACATATTCTTTGATATGTCTGCGATGTCTGCGTTCTCTTTTGGGGAGCCACCATTTTTTATACGCCTTTTTTGTATCAGTATTTAGGTAGAGTCCCGTCTCAGTTTTCTCAAATCGTATTAAATTATTAGTGTTCTGCTTTTCATGAATATAATGTCCAAACTTTTTAGTGTTCTGCTTTTCATGAATATAACGTCCAAACTTGTCAACGGTCATGATGAGTATAATCTCATTTCAATATTGCATATATACTAAATTAGATTATAATTTTGGCCTCTCGGAGCTCTTCAATTATAGATGTAATTTCGTTTGCGTGATTTGTATTTCTAGCTGTTTCCGAAGCTATTAAAAGTTGAAGTCGTTCCACTAACTCATTCGGATCGTTCCAGTAAATCGATCGTTCCAGTATATATAGGTTTATTCGTCTCAAGTGACATGAAACCAGACCGGCAGACCAGAAACGGGGAAATTAGCTAAAAGTGGTTTAATAATTTGAGAATATTTTAATGCTCTTGTTCCTTTCACTTGTCCGTTTGGTAGAATTTTTTTTTCGGAAGGCATTAGATTTTGTAAAATTTGTCTATGTAGCTCCAGATCATCTGTATTATTATTGCTTGGAAGATGATGGAATATTAATGAGTATAATCCGCTAGTGAGTTGCCAGTTTTGCCCATCCTCAAACTCAATTGAATTATTTGATACATTTATTTGATGATTTCCCAACATTAATTGACCAGAGTCATTTTTGTATGGTCCATATGTTTTATATAAAATACTAGCTGTACCCTGCCACGTTTCTCTATGGCATATTGTAGTTAAGAGGGCACTTCTGAATACATCAAGGTTATGGCAAAAGCATCTTCCTGGTATAAGGTGAAGAAGGCAGTCAGAGTTGTCGTAGGCGGATTCAGGACTCTTTCTTGCACATTTAGTTCTCTCTGATCTTGTAGGCGTTGGAAACGCTCAGAGCTTGATTCCCTAGTGCGAGATTGAATATTTCTGATATGAGAGGTTCTCAAATTTTGTTGAGCTAGACGCTGTAAACGCTCAAGACTCGATTCTCGCGCGCGTGCTTGAGAGGTTCTTAAATTTTGTTCAGCGAGCCGTTGCGAACGCTCGGTACTCGACTCTCTAGCACGCGATGGTGCCACATATTGTATATGAATTGAAAGACGATTTTCAGTTTTTGATGAAGATTCTTCATTTCGACGTATTTTTGATGCCCTGTCCTGGGAACTATTTCTAGAAAGTTGATATCTTGATCTTTTAGGCATTTCAAAATGACAAAAGAAAAAATGCCTTTGAACTAAATACATTTATTTTTTTAGAGCTTCTCTGTAAACAATATTTGATGTTGTTTTATTTTGTGGCAGCAAAATAAATTGATTTTCATTGGCTCCGACTCGCGATAGACCAACATACAGTTGACCATGAGTAAAACATTTCTTTCGCAGATCGATCCATACTAATTCGAAGGTTTTGCCTTGTGACTTGTTAATTGTTAATGCGAAAGATGTTTTTACCGGATCATTTTGGATCATCGGTATCCTCGGTATATGAGCTAGTTGACCACCTGCTGGGCCATTTTTGTAGCGGTGGTATTTTAATTTCTTTTTTTCAATAAAAAAAAACGCTTATTGTGACATGACTGTAATAGTTAGAGATATGCTGCCGCTGATTTTTTGTAGATAATGGTGTGTTCTAAAAAAATGTAGTATATCATTTTGTTCTATCATCAATAGTTTTCGCAGCGCACGCGATGTAAGGTAGTTTTTTGATATTTTTTTAACACCTTGGATTACGTTATCGTAATTTTAGTAAGGATGCCTATTTTTTTTTTAATAAAATATAGCCTATGTCACTCAGGAATGATGTAGCTTTTCAACAGTGAATGAATTTTTCAAATCTGCCAAGTACTTTCGGAGCCTATTCAATTCATACAAACAAACAAAAAATCAAACCTTTCCTCTTTATATATAAGTATGTATGTATAGATGTATAGATGATCTCGTGCTAGTTCACTAAAATTAAAATTTTTGAACTCTCTTCAAGCACTGGTGGTGGAGATTTCATCAATGGTGATGTATGGGGTAAGGGTGTAGCATTTGGTGTTACAAAAAAGAAGAAGGCTATCTTCGATAGCATTATAGCTATCTGGAAGATACACCAATACATTGGCAAGCTCGAGCCTTATATTCTGCCCGAACTTGTCTGCTACCCGTCTCGCCGAAAAAATGTCGAACTCCATGTTGATAGGCAGCTTGTTGAAGCTGAGCTTACCCTTAACTCTACAACTGTCATGGTACTGCCGACGACTGCCGTCTAGACTACCGCCTTACTGTATCGTGGACAGGGCGTCGTAGTAGAAGTCGCAGTCGGCGCGTTGATGACATGTCGATGACAGGGGCCTATTGATGACACGCGGTACTGCAGGGAGGGTAGAGCCAGCACGAAAATATCGCTGTATGCGTGAGAGTTCTGCTGGCTCTAGACTCTAGAATCAAGAGCCAGCACGAGAGAGCAGCTGGCTCTAGAGCGCTCTCTCGCTGGCTTTTGAACGAAATGTGAGAGAGCCTGGAGCCAGTTTAAAAAAAAAGCGCGAAAAAATAGTGTGCAAAAAAATCGTATGGCGTTACGAATCTTCCACTTATCCACTCCTTGGTCTTGCCAAACTGTCTTGTTACTGCTTTATCTAAGACAAAGCCAGGGCCGAAACAAATAAAAATAAAGCTGGGAAAGGTAAAATAAATCTCCCAATTCCTGAAATCGGACGATTTATCATTTAGGTGCCATACAAACGATCGTTAGATGTTCAGGAAAAAAGCAAATCTGTGAATGTTAAACTGTTTATATAATATGTATTGCTGAATGAAATGAAAGCAGGTATTACTTCATTATTTTTAAACATAAATATATATAATTTATATTGTATGGATTCCAAGTCATCGAAATTTTATCTGTAAGGGTATATAAACTTCGGCACGCCGTAGTTAGCTTCCTTTCTTGTTTAATGATAATTCGTGGTTCTTCCTGCTGACTTTACCATCTCGTGACGTACAAAATGCTCTTCTCTCTTTCTATTCTTTCTATCTTCTGCTCATTCGCTCATACGAGTACGAAAACGAAAGTCTACTTATTGGGTTTTGAGCTTACAACTTTAAATATACATAATATGTATCACATATACCCTCATACAAATTTTAACCTGAAATCGCTATTAAAAAGCCACTTTTCGCCCATAGATTTAGAAAGATCATCAAGGGAAAGGGATCCAAGGGCAAGTCGCCCCAAATTTGAGAAAAATGTCACTACTTATAATGCTAACCGTAGATTTAGAAATTCGCAATTAAAATGGACCCAAAGGCAAGTCGTTCCAAATTTGAGAAGTAGACAGTGGACACTCGCTACTTCTGTTATAGTTCTTACATATGTGAACATGTACTTATCTAAGAGTTAGCCGGCAACCGGCACCTCATGCCAGGGATGTTAGAATCAGTTGGCAATCATATGAACACACGCGCGAGATTTAAATTTAAAAAAAATTTACCTGCAAAACTAGGGCGATGCGCTTATATATTAAAAAATAAGCTAAACTAACCAAATCAGGAAAAATCGCCCTAGATTCCAGAAAAAATGTTAACCCTAAACAATGGTGTTTATGGTGGCTTGTCTTGATTTTATGGTGCCTTTCCCTAAATTTATGAAAACCTTTTCTTAATTCTAGAACATTTTATTTAGTTTAAGGCCGATTATTATTTAGGTCGATTTTTCTAAAATCTAGAAAAATATTTTTATGATGTTTTTTAACAAAAATAAATATAATTTAACTTTTATAAATTATTATTCAAATTTCATTCTGCAATGGTACACAAACATCGGCGTGTCAATGTAAGCTTTCTGACTTGTTTTCCGCTCTCCTTGTCGGTGAAAGTTTGAATATTCAATTCGAATATATAAACAAAGATGGCCAGGAACAGTGGATGTTTGGATAGATTTTGTAAGCCTCTACCACTAGCAATCTCTTCGGGACATTTAAATAAATAAATACAAGAAAGGAAGCTAACTTCGGCACGCCTAATTTTATAAACCATTGCAGATAGAACTTCTAAGACTGGGAATCCTTACAATATAAATTATATATATTTGTGTTAAAAAGTAAGTAATACCGGCTTTCATTTCATTTACCTTTAGATATTATATTTGCAGTTTTACATTCACAGATTTGTATTTTTCCTCTACATCAAACGATCGTTTGTATAGCACCTATTTGATATAGTCGTCCGATTTTCATGAAATTTGACACCAAATTTAAGACTAATATGTTAAAGATAAAAATGGCTATGCCTCAAATTTGATGAAAATCTGTTGAAAACTGAAAAAATTATAATTTTTAATGAAATTAATTTTTCGATCGTTCCTATGGGAGCTACATATATGATATAGTAATCCGATATTAATAAAATTTTACACAAAATTGTAGAATATAATAAAATGGCTTTATATATATAACCTCTGTTGAAAACTAAAAATGTTATAATTTTTTTTGTAAAAATTTTCCGATCATTCCTATGGCAGCTATATGATAAAGTCGTCCGATCTGGCCCGTTCCGACATATATACGAGTTAAAAGGTAGCAAATTGGATGCCAGCAATTATAGAGGAATCTCTAAGTTGTCGGCCATCCCTAAATTATTTGAAAACATTATCACCCCTCACTTACAGCACCTTTATAGATCGGTTATTTCTCCATGTCAACATGGTTTTATGAAGCGAAGATCAACAACAACAAATCTTTTGGAGCTCTCTTCCTATATTATAAAGGGCTTCCATAATAATTGTTAGACAGATGTAATCTATACTGATTTCAGTAAAGCATTTGACTCTGTTAACCATTCTCTCCTCGTTAGAAAACTCGATTCAATGGGTTTTCCAAGTGATCTTCTTAATTGGATCTCTAGTTATTTGAATGGCAGGACGCAAAAGGTCCTCCTTAAGAATAATTTATCCAATGTTCTAAGGGTTACATCTGGTGTCCCGCAAGGAAGCCATTTGGGACCCTTATTGTTTACATTGTTCATAAATGACCTGCCCAAAGTCTTGACTAACTCCAGAGTACTTATGTACTCGGATGACGTCAAGCTTTGCGTGCAATACAACGACGTTGCCTGCCAGTCGGATTTACAAACAGATCTTAATAATTTTCAAACTTGGTGCCGTGTAAACTTATTAAACTTAAATGGCTCGAAATGCAAGCTAATGACATTCTCTCGTGTCGCTCCTAAGCTTGCTACTTACACGCTGAACGGCTGCTCTTTGGAAAGAATTAATACAGTTGACGATTTGGGCGTCCGCTTGGACCCAAAACTTGACTTTATTGATCATATTTCGTCTATGGTGAATAGAGCCAGGGGTGTGCTTGGATTTATTAAACGGTGGTCGAAGGAATTCAATGACCCCTATGTTACTAAATCCTGATATACTTCCTTAGTTCGTCCTATCCTAGAATATGGATGCTGCGTTTGGAGCCCTCAGTACGGCGTCAATAGTAAACGCATTGAGTCGGTTCAAAAGAACTATTTACTTTTCGCTCTACGCGGTTTAAATTGGGATGCAAACCAAAGATTACCTTCCTACTCTAGTAGACTCCTATTAATAAACTTGCCGTCCTTAGCCAATCGTAGAACGATGCTAGGGATAACCTTTATTTTTAACCTTATCCATGGTGATGTGGAAAGTGCTGACTTGTTGGGTCAGCTTAATTTCCATGTACCATGTAGAACCACTAGATCCTATATCCCATTAGTGTTGCGCCACTGTAGGACCTCCTTTGAACTGCATGAACCTTTTAGAGTGTTATGTGGAAATTATAATGATTTGTACACACTAATCTCTAACGTAGATACCCTTCCCAAATTAAAATCTTTAATACTAACACACTTAGTAAGCATGCAAGCTAACAATCTGGCAGCACGCCGGTAGTTCAATTTTCCTCGTATTCTGTCCTATATTTTCCATCGCGCCTACTAACACCTAACCCAAACAGGCACGTGCCTGGTGTCATACGGGCCACTTGAATGTACTGACCTTAGTGCATCAACGCCCAAAAAAAAAAAAAAAAAAAAAAAGTATATAGAAGGCTAACTGCAAAGTTTCATTTAGATAGCTTCAAAACTGAGAGACTAGTTTGCGTAGAAACTGACAGAAGGACAGACGGACATGGCTAGATCGACTCGGCTGTTGATTCTGATCAAGAATATATACAATTTATATGGTCGGAGGTGCCTCCTTCACCGAGTTGCAAACTTCTGACTGAAATTATATGTAGGAACACCTACAGTGGTCATTATCTTTAGCATTCCCTTTCAGGTTATTTCTGCACAAAACAACTATATTATTGTTTATCTTACCTTTTAAATCATTTTGCTTACTTAGTTATAATACTCGATATTATATCAATAAAGTATATTATTTTATATGTACATATGTACATATGATTGAATGTAAATATTTTTGTTATCTTATTTGATACAAAAATAATTTAGAAAAACATTGAAAACTCAATAAAAGCAAATATTTATATATATATTTTTTGTTTGTGTGTACATATTATATTCATTTTTAAAAAATAGGAAATCTTCAGATAAATATCTATTGAAAATTTGTAAAAAAGTATAGAAATTATATTTAGAGTCTAAAAATCAAGCAGTTTTCAAGTATTCTTAAAGCACTTGACTTTTTTGTTATCCTTTTTCAATGAATTTAAAAGGCATGTTTCTATCTATCCATGTATATATATTTTTATATATTACTAAACATCTAAATATTCATAATTTTTTTATTTTTCATAATAACACGATGATGGCTCAATGTTACTCAATTTATTGGAGTCTTCCGTAGAGCTGGTAGAGCTTAGAGTCGCCGTCCCTGGCAGAGATTGGGGATAATAATTCAAAGGACGAAATGAGTGCAATTGTGATTTAAAAAATACTGGAAAGGCCAAACGCTGTTGGATTTGTAGGCTAGACGTTGAGGATAGATTTTGTGAAGATACTGAGGGTTTGCTGTAGTACTGCTTTTGGTTACAGCATCGATCCACATGGTGATGATGCGCTTTATCCGTTTTTTGGTGGGTTATTTTTAAATGATGACCATTTAAGCCATTTGTTTCCTGAAAAACGAAATTGAGGTGTCCAGTGATATTAATTGTGTTTTCATTGCTTTATTTATACATAAAATACTCTGGGAAGAACTTAAAATATCTGAAGGACAAGGAAACTTAAATAATACTTTTCAGTAAGAGAATTACAGTTCCCATTTGTGTTTCAGTGTCTCAATATGCATTTCAGAATAATTATTGGAACACTTGATAGGACGCTTTTTGTTTTTTCTTCTTCAAGTTTTGAAATAAATTATATTCTACACAATAGAACCAGAAGAAAATATCACAAAGTTTTTTGCATCCTAAGTATTAATTTGCTTTAATTCCATACCCCATTTATATTGATTTCATCATCATTGCATAGTTTCCCCTTTGTATCCGCTGGAGATATTTGAATATGTTCGGTTTTAAAGAATGACATCGAAGATCGACTGGAATTTTTAATAGAGCAAGAACTTGAGATAAGCTCCAATTGATCGTCAGCATCCTCCTCGGTTGTTATGACATCAACATCGACATCTGCCTCAACATCTATATTCGTACTTGTCGTATGAGAGATGCTGTTACTTTTACTATTTTCGTGATGACTCAAGAATTTACTTTCATCCTCTGTTGTTTCAATATCGACAACTTCATCGTCGTCGTCATCGTTATTGTTATTATCGTTTACTTTTTTGGAAATACTATTTGCTAATTTTTCTGTAAAAAAATGTATTATATAAATAATGACTAGGACGAATAATATGTTAGCTTACTTTCTTTATCTGAAATTGTCGAAAACGCCAAGTCGTGGTTAACTATTCGGTGTGAAGTAGTATTATGTGTGAGAACCGTTGTAGTTCTTGTTGCTTGTGAGGAGTTGACATTATCATTTTTTTTGTTCAAATCACTGGATCTCGTATATAATGAGGTTGAGACTATAGCTGTAGAAGCCACAACAGGCTTAAAAGCCGAACAGCTCAGAATTGATGGAATCTTATAATCGGCGAGACTAGAATTCCCTCCTCCTCCTATACCCATAACCTTACGATTTTTGTGAGTAGTAATATTATCCGAAAAGCGCACAGAATTTCCTATAACATTAGCCTCTGGTTTTCCCCATGATTTCGGATAATTTGATTCAAATTCAAAAGTTTCCAAATTTGATTCCGCCTTTTTTGAAAACTGCTGTTCATAATGCAGATGATCCTTATGTTGCCACATGTAGTCTACCACAAAATTTCTGGATATTGGCATTACAGAAAGATGATCCCCTGATAGGGAGGCGTTAGAATCATCAAAATTAAAGGGAACACCAACTGCTGCAACCACAGCAGCGGTAGCAGCTGCAACAGTACTATATTTATATTGTTTATCCAGGGTGGGGCATAATGATTCCTCTTCCGTTGTCAAAGTCTTATTTAAGTTTCTATCAAAGCTTACAGTTTCTGTTGGTGAAATACATGAAGTTTTTACTTTCAAAATTCCTGATGAAGGCGATGAATTTTGATTTCGATTATTATTATTACTACCACTGGTTCCACTTCCAACCAATCTCTTCCTCGTTCCGCCATTAAACATTGCCTTGACATCTTCCCAAGCGTGTATAATTTTCTCATCACTGGTATTATTTCCATTTAATAAGGTCATATGCCGGCGCCAAGAATTAAAATTTGCAGCATCTGGTTGCACATATCTATCATTTGTAGTTATCCGATGTGAATGAAATATAAATTTATTGGGCGAGAAAAACATTCCACAGTATGAGCATTTAATGCATTTTGCCCGAGAGGAATTATAACGGGAAGGTAAAAATGAACCGCGACAGCCCCAAGCACACTTGTGCTGAACGCTAAAGGCAAAGTCTTCAGGCAATCGGGGCGGTGTATTATCTCCCAAAAAACTTTTACATAATCGCTCCGCTTCTCGCCGCGTTATCATTCCGCAACGACGCGAACTCACTGGCATAGCGCCAGCTCTTCGCAGTATTTCCAACTGCACAGGTGTACATTGTACACATGTAATGCCCAATGCAACCCTACGATTATGTATCTCGTTATAGCTAAATTGTTTGAGCAAAGTATTTGAGATTTGGGCGAGGCACAAACGCTCCTGCCCCTCAATATATAATGATACAATTGGAATGCCGTAAAGTAGAACTGTGCTAACCTGAAAATAATAATAAAAAAAGTTAAATATAAATATAATATATAATTTAAATATATACATTTCATGTAATTAATTATAACTTAAAATAGAATAGGAGTGCCGCAAACATTTTTTGGGTTTTAAGATCCATTTAAGTTTCTTCCTTTTTCGGTGTATTAAGTATACTCTTGAACCCTATTTAGTGCCTTTTTACGGGTTAAAAAAAAAGCAATCTGATTTCTGTGGCATTACCTATAATACTAAAATGAAATTTAAAAATTACGCTATTCCGAAATTACGTACATGATTTGACCTTTGAAGGACCGCCGGACTATTTTCCATTTCAATAACAGGAGAAGCAACAGAAGCAGGCATCATCGGGATACTTTCGGCAACCGACATTTAAATTTAAACCCTGAAAGTGGTTGGTATAAAAAATATTTTTAATGACTTCAGAACTTAAAATATAATTAGAGCCACAACAAAGAATTTGCAGCCTCGGTATCAGACCCATTTATTATAAAGTCTTTTGACCTACTGAACCCGTATCCGAAGTCCAATGGTGCCCAAAGAAACCTGATGAAGGATATTTAAAAGTTAAAGTTTAAAACAATATGAAATTTAAATTGTTTAATCGTTTGAATCTAATGAGACGTGGTAAACAATATTTTGTTTATTTAAGAACAAGTGGTCCAAGTGGTTCAATTAGGTCCGTAGAGGAATTTATATAAGCATGGACCTTCCTTCGACCGCACATTCGAATCCAAGCCCGGACTACTGTCTTGTTACTGCTTTATCTAAGACAAAGCCAGGGCCGAAACAAATAAAAATAAAGCTGGGAAAGGTAAAATAAATCTCCCAATTCCGGACAGAGTATATTGTTGTCAAGTAGTACGAAGCTAAGAAAAAGAAAATGCGGCCTAATGGAATACCTCTTCTACGGCACGATCAGAGCACTACGGCCTTTACGTCTCCTAATTCCTATCAAAATGAAAGAGGCTTACGCAGTAACCTTCCTAACATAACTGTTCCCTTAACCACACATACCTAACAAACGCCCACTACCTCGACAGAACTAAAAACAGCCTCTGCCCATTGTACAACAATGCACAAGTTACCTTACATCACATTATAAACACCTGCCCCGCCCTTGCCAACCAACGATCCAAATTCCTCCACAGCCCTAACCTTTTCACTATGATAGCAAACCCATCTAATCCAAACTCCAAAAACATCCTCAAATACCTTGATAGCTGCCAAATCTTCTACAATATATGAATCACATGAAAAATAAAATAAATAATACAAAAAAATAATAATAATTAAATAAAATAAATAAATAAAAAACAAAATACAGCAGTAAGCAATAAATTATTTTTGTAAATACATGTAAACTATTATAGCAGTAAGCCACATGTAAGTTCTGTAAATAATAACCAGCGATCTGAAGGCCTTAGTAGCTATAGCTCTAGAACATAAGTTATCTCCTAGTTTTTAACTATCTGTTAGCTTTAGATAAATAAATAAATAAAATAAGCCTTCCTAACTGGTATTCAATCATAGTCATTCGTTTGCTTCTCGGGTTATTGTGTTCACAGAAACCTGGTTAAAAATAGGAGATTCTAAGGTCCGCAGTTTTTCCAACTGTGTCCGAATTTTAATCCTCTGTGTGAAGCTAGCTGATATTGGTAGCTTCGTTTTGATTACTCGTTCCTACATTTCTCCATTTTCGTAAATTCGTTGTTCCAAAACGTACAAAATTCCTTAGAGCGCTTTCTTGACCTGTGTTTCTCATGTACGGCGAGTATTAATTTAAATTGGGTGGCGCCGATGACGAATCCCAAAGATCCATATCATCAGACTTTCTTTACTGTTTACTGATTTACTGAATATTTTTGATTCCCCAGCCAAAAATAAAATGGTCTGTTTTCGAATAACGGTGATGACATAGACATTTTTAAAATTAAATGAATTCGTTTGTTACTTAATGGGTTCCGTTGATGATAAAAAATTAAGTTGACTAAAAAACATAAAGTGTAGGCTGTATGCAATAATTGTAAGTTTAAAATTTAGTTTTAAATGTACAATTCTTCCCGTTTCTACGCAAACTAGTCTCTAAGTTTTAAAGCTATCTGAATGAAACTTTGCAGTTGGTCTTCTATATACTCTCACTCGTTTTACAGAACGAGTCAGATTATGATACAATTATACATGGTAGTCCCGTCGGAAAAATCTTGTACCTGTTCGATCAAAACAATGAGTGCGAGTGAGAAGGCTCAACCTAATAAGTTCGAGCGGGACAACAATAGAATCTGTTGATTAGCCCTTAGATGATGTATGGGGCAATAAATTTATTTTTATAATAAAACGAGTAGAACATTTTTTATATATTACTTAAAACAATTTTGATTTACAAATGAGGCATTATTTTTGTTTTCGTGTTGCGAGCGTTTTTTCAAGTTCTTAATTCAAAAATATATTCTAAGCGTAAAATAGATTTTCTTTTTAAATATCACGTTGCATAATGTTAATGTTAGACAAAATTTTGTCCGCACCCAACCTTTCACTACGAAAAACGAAAACGAAGACAAAGACGCGAAGCGAAACCCGAGCGCTTTGACTGCCGAAGGGACTACCTTCGTTGTATCGTCCGCCTGATAGGACGACTATGTATATCATGCCATAGAAACGGTCGAGAAATTAATACAATTAATACTAATTACTATCAGTTTTCGATATACACTATGAATGTAAAACTGTACCTGTAAATTGTAAATATAATATGTTTAAGGCGAATGTAATGAATGTAATAATATATATGTTTGATTTATATTGAATTTATTTTAAGGAATGAATTGCAATCTGCAAGGTGTTACAAAAGTCGGCGTGCCGAAGTTAACTTCCTTTCTTGTTATACCCTTGCACGGTATTATAATTTCAGTCAGAAGTTTGCAACGCAGTGAAGGAGGCACCTCCGACCATATAAAGTATATATATTCGTGATCTGGATCAACAGCCGAGTCGATCTAGCCATGTCCGTCTGTCCGTCTGTTCGATTCTACGCAAACTAGTCTCTCAGTTTTGAAGCTTTCTGAATGAAACTTTGTAGTTAGCCTTCTATATACTCTCACTCGTATATATGTCGGAACGGGCCAGATCGGACGATTATATTATATAGCTGCCATAGGAATGGTCGGAAAATTTTTACAAAAAAAATTATAACATTTTCAGTTTTCAACAGAATTTGATCAAATTTGAGATATAGTCATTTTATTATACTTTACAATTTTGTGTACAATTTTATTAATATCAGACTACTATATGATAAACCTCCCATAGGAACTATCGAGAAATTAATACAATTAAAAATTATAATATTTTTAGTTTTCAACAAATTTTTATTTAATTTGAGGTATAGCCCTTTTATATTAGTCTTAAATTTTGTGTCAAATTTTATGTAAATCGGACGAATATATCATATATGTGCCATACAAACGATCGTTTGATCGTTTGATCAGTGAATGTAAAACTGAAAATATAATATGTGTAGGTGAATGAAATAAAATCAGGTATTACTTCATTGTTGTTTAACACAAATATATATAATTAATATTGTATGGATTCCTAGTCATCGAAGTTTTATCTGCAAGGGTATATAAACTTCGGAGTGCCGAAGTTAGCTTCCTTTCTTGTTTTTAACTTATTTTTAATCGTAGTTTTAATGAAAGCCCCCTGCTCTTGGATTTTCAACATGTTCAAATCGCGACTTAATACATGTCTGTTTGTTGGTATTGTGACAACGCACAGTATCGCTATTGTCGCATACATATTCGACAAATTTTCAAATCCCAAGGATTCCGAATCTGAAACCAAGAAAGTTGTAGGATTTGTTTTTTATAAGATATTGGCATTCAAATTTCGAATTTATAGAAACAATCCTTAGATATAGAGGAAAATTATTGTTAAACTGTAACATAAAAATTATAACTATACCATGTATAGGTGAATGTAATGAATATGGGCATTTCTTCGTTTTAACATAAATAACACAAATCATTTATATATTTTATATTATTCTTAATTGTCCCGAAATAACATAATTTTATTTTAATTTTTTTTTCAACAGCTTGCGTTCTCTCAGTGATGTAAGTGATGGCAATGCATAATGGCTCTGTTTAAGAAGTTGTTAATAAAAGAAAACATTCCCTTTTATACCTTTGCAGGGTGCTATAATTTTAGTCAGAAGTTTGCCATGCACTGAGGGAGTCATTTTCGACCCTATAGGGTACAAATATTCTTGATCGGCATCAACACTTGAGTTGGACTATCCATGTCCGTCTGTCCGTCAGTCCATTTGTCAGATTAAAATTAAAGTCCACTATCTGTTCTCACTCGGAACAAGCCCGAAGAAAAACCTAAATTTTTTCCATTTCATGCAACAGCCGAGTTAATCTAGTCATGTCCGTCTGTCCAAAATAGTCTCTCAGTTTTGCAGGTACCAGAAAGAAACTTTCAGTTAATCTTCTATATATAATTTTTCTTTCTATATATAATTTTGTGTAGAATTTTATGAAAATCGGACTACTATATCATATAGCTCCCATAGGAACGATCGAAATTAATACAATTAAAAATTATAACTTTTTCAGTTTTCAACAGATTTTTATCAAATTTGAGCCCATTAGTATTACTCTAGAATATCCAATTTAATTTTATGAAAGTCGGACGACTATATCAAATAGCTGCCATACAAACGATTGTTAGAAATAGAGGAAAATGCAAAATATGAATGTCAAAGTGTAAATATAAAATGTATTGGTGAATGAAATGAAAGCAGGCCTTATTTCATTGTTTTTTGACATAAATATAGATAATTTATATTGTACTAGCTGTACCCTGCCACGTTTCTCTGTGGCGTATTGTGGTTGCACGCATAAGAAATAAGTCAAACCAAAAAGAATAATTTTCAAATTCATTTAATTCTGTAATACTTTTAGGTATGCAATATTATTCGTTTCTCCATTCTCCGCGTAAATATAAAGACTATCTTGTTTTCCGACACAGGAACACGCAACATATAATTATCCATGTGAAAAACAATCTGCATCCAAATCTAGACCACACAACTCCATAGATTGACTTGAGCTTTATTAATGGTCATTGCTAACGCCAAACGAATGGGAAACTGCAATCTCTTGAACTGAAACTGTGTAGTCGGGATCAGAGGAATCCTAGGAATGAGAACATCTTCACCTTTGAAAGGACCTGTTATGATCGTTGCTTCTACTGCGTTGTTCATCAATTTCTTGACTGCGAGTCGCGTACCGTTGCAGAGTTTCGGCTGATTTATATTCCGGAGCATGATAATCGGCACACCTATTTTTAATTTCAATATGTGTGGTGGCATTCCAGGCAGATCAAGTGAGTTTAGAAATTCCGCAGGGTAATTAACTGCTTCCTCTGCCTCCACAACGGTATCTATGGACTTATATGTAATTTCGTCAGTTTCTATGCTGGACTGGATTACATGATTGAGCTGGTATACATATTTGTTCTTGTCAGCGAGAATCGCTCGTCCACTGAGCCAATCGTGATTTCTATAATTTATTCGGATATCGGGGAACACTTTTTGGATAAGTCCTTCCTTCGATGTAACTAAATTACAGAAATTTTCGGGCAATACTATTTTTCTCGACGTCTCATTGACTGGCAGCTTTTCGTTCCCCGTGTCCAGTAGCTGTAGTGAGAATACGTCGGCTGAGTCATCGTTCTGTAACTGGACACGCATATTCGTCTTCAACTGTAATGTACGTACATGTTGCCACAATGTAGAATATTTTAGGCAAGCATTTATCTCGTCAGCTGGGATCGATCGGGAAATCACAGGCAACGTTTGCCTGAAATCCCCTGCGAGCAATATTAACGCATTCCCAAATGGTTGGACAGCTCCATGCAAATCCCGCAATGATCGATCGAGAGCCTCCAGCGATTTTTAGTGTGCCATTGTCCATTCATCCCAAACAATGAGTTTACATCTTTGCAATACTTTTCCCTTGCCAGATGCTCTGGAAATGTTGCACGTAGGAGTCTCGATGATTTGCATGTTCCACGGCAACTTCAGCGCTGAATGAGCAGTCCTCCCACCAGGTAACAATGTCGCAGCGATTCCAAATGAGGCAAGAGCTAAAGCTATGTCCTTGTTAGCTCGAACCGTAGCCAGAAACAATGTAATGAGGAATGTTTTCCCCGTTCCTCCTGGAGCATCCAAGCTTCAGGTACCCTTGCCCTGTCGCGATCATTATTTTGAGAGTGAATCAAATCGATTGCTGCAGAACGCGACTGCCTAACTCTCAATCGTTTTCTCTCAATCCTATCTGCTCGTCTTTCTGCTGATTCCGCGTTGTGCATCTGCATTGCTCTCAGCCGCTCATTCTCTCGGATGGAGGCCCGTCCTTCGTCAGTCATATTCGTAATCTTACGTCTTTTTGCTTCTGTATTGCGAGTACGACGACCCAAACTCGACTTCTTGGGTGGCATGACTTCGTTTCTTACTGAACCTGAACAAAAAAAATAAAATTTTAATCTCCAATTTCTTCTTTCAATATGTTTTGAATGTTTGACAGGGAATGCTTCGATTCAGCTGGTTGCCTGTAGAGGGCGCAGCAGTAGGGGCACTGGGAAACGCGAAAAAAAAACTGATATATTCGCAAACGCAGATAAGTTATAAACATCAAAAGTAGACAATAAGCGAGCTAGAACCTCAACGCATGTTGTGTAAAAATTTGGGCTTAAACGGTTCAGAACTTTTCAAGTCTATGAAGGAAGTAGACACAAACAGAGCATTTTTATATATATAGATTAATTCATAGTGATTGAATTTCAATCTGCAAGGGTTACTAACTTCGTGCCGAAGTTAACTTCTTTTCTTGTTTAATCATATAGCTGCCCAAAAAACGAACGGTAAATGTAAGGAAAATGCAAAACTGTAAAGCTAAAACTGTAACTGTAACAATTATAGGTGTGTTAGGTATTTTAGTTTATTTGAGTTAAAACATACATACATACATACATGATTTTAGTGGTATGGTATTTAAAAATAATGAAGGGCTTAAAAATTGCAAAAATCTAACTTAACAAACCTGCATTTAAATTTTGTTCTTATCTTTTACAGTTCGTCATCAACTATTCGAGCTTGAATTTTAAGTTTATCTCTACACGAAATAAGCCGTGAGCCACTGTTCATCCAATTCCCATGACTCCGCTACAAAAAGTTGAGAAAAATCTGGTGTCCGGCTAGCTTGGGCACAGTTAAACGCGTTATTGCTAAAGCAAAACATTTAAATTACAAGAAAGACCACCGTTAAGAAACAACTGATTCTATTTTTCCGAGCTTACATGACTTTTAACCGAGGTTGGTATCCAATAGTTTTTTTTTCGGGTGAACATTCCAACTGCAATTTATACCACCATGAATGAATGGCAACAGCACATAAAAGTATTTAAGAGAACACCCTTCCCGAAGCAAAAACTACACTGGCATAGACTGGTCAAGAAAAACATGGCGGTATTAAATTGCCCACCTTATTAGCCGGGCCTTAACATAATTTAAATTGTTTGGGGATAAATATCAAGAAAAGTCCGGCAAGCAATATTAAAATAAGTCGGCTGTCATTGATGCCAATGCCTGGTTAACAGTCTCCCTGAACTACCTTAATAATTTATTGGACTCCTTACCCTGTCATGATATATTAAGATATCCATAATCGTTTTGGAACCACTCAAGAAAACTAATTCTTTAATAAATTTCTAAACATAATTTTAAAAAATAGTCGTTACTTTTCGGTATTATTGTTTTTTTTTAATTACCAAAATTAATAAATATTAAAAATAAAATAAACATATTTAACTAAATTTAAAATACAGTTTTTTTTTTTTTAATTTGTAATTTGTGAGTTATTGAGGTTTTAGAATGATCGACTTGGGTGGGCTATTCAAGTAAGCATCAGTGTATATCTATTTACGATCGTAGAATAATAATTAAGGCACGTTCTCAAAGATTCACCACATTGATCTAAACATCGTCAGAATCGGTATCAAAGCCAACAAAAAAAAACTAATAATATTTTTCTTAGTTTGAATCGATTTTAATTATTTATTTTACTTTATTTTGGGTAGATGATTAAACTTTGTGTTAAAAAAATAAATAAAAACAAAAAAATACTTCATTTGAGCACATTCACTACTAAATTTATTCCACACATAAATTGCTATCAGAGTCCAACCTTTTCCTTACGTGAAAACTCCCTTATTCAATTATAGAATGCGTGTGAATGGCATAATTGAAAAGGAGCCGGGTGCCCCTAGAGACCATTTCGTTAGAGATAATAAGGTTAGCAAAAAAGTTATAAAGTACAGATTGTTAAGCTTAATGCCTTTGTTATTTGCACAACGGACGGCAAAAGCGAAACAAATGATTATAGATATTCTTGTAAGGGGGAAACAAGAACGAGGGTTGAACAAATTACAAACCAGTGAGGTAAATAATGACAAAATTATGTTACTATTTAGAAAAACGGACCAGATTGTTAACAAAATCTGGCAGATGTACTGCCCACACTTAGTCGCTCGAGCATACCTACGTGCCGCTAAGATATATTTTTTTCAGGGTGGAATTGCTTTTGATTTTTTGCAAGTTATAAAAACATAACAAATATGTATAAAACAATTTCATACCGATACCAAACAAAAATTAATATAATTTATCTGGTTCCACAAAATACACTCTACAAATAAAACCAAAAAGGTTTGATATTTAACACAAATAAAAACAAGAAAGGAAGCCATATGCCCTAAAACCCTATAAACCCTTGCAGATAGAAGTATGATGACAAGGAATCAATACAATATACATTATATATACATATATGTTAAAAAACAATGCAGTAATGCTTGCCTTCATTTCATTCACCTTTTTTATTATATTTATACCCTTGCAGGGTATTATAATTTCAGTCAGAAGTTTGCAACGCAGTGAAGGAGGCACCTCTGACCATATAAAGTATATATATTCTTGATCAGGGTCAACACCCGAGTCGATCTAGCCATGTCCGTCTGTCCGTCTGTCCGTCTGTCCGTCTGTCCTTCTGTCTGTCTGTCCGTCTGTCCGTTTCTACGCAAACTAGTCTCTCAGTTTTGAAGCTATCTGAAATATATATATTGTATATTGATTGGATTCCTAGCCATAGAACTTCTATCTGCAATGGTATATAAACTTCGGCGTGCCGAAGTTAGCTTCCGTTCTTGTTATATATATATTTATTTTATTTATATTTTCATAAAATTAAAATAGAAATTCTAGAATAATAAAAAAAATGCCTCTATATCAAATTTGATGGAAATCTGTTGAAACTGAAGAAGTTTTTTTTGTTTTTAATACATATATAGGAGTTTTATCCAGATAGCTTCAAAACTGAGAGACTAGTTTGCGTAGAAACGAACAAACTGACGTGGCTAGATCGATTCAGCTGTTGATGCTGATCAAGAATATATATACTTTATATGGTCGGAGATGACTCATACGTTGCAAACTTCTGACTAAAATTATAATACCCTGCAAGGGTATACGTAGAAAGGAAGCTAACTTCAACAGGTCGAAATTTGTATACTCTCCAGTTGGATCAATAATTGTCAGTTTGATCAATTAAAAAGAAAATCAAATATCAATATATATCATACAAATTTACAATTTTGCACTTTCTACTACATTTACCAATTTCAACGGATGATTTTATCTTATAGCTATAGTAGAAACGATAGAAAATTAACCCTAAAAATAATTTATGGATGAAACCTAACTAAAACAACCTTCAAAAATATACATATATATTTCATTTAAGTTTTACAAATATTTAAATGGGACGAGCACTTGCAACTATTGAAGTGTAGCATTATCCCTAATTAATTTGAGTGTTTTGAGTGCTAAACACACACACAAGGTATGCCTCAAACTTTAGCTTTTTCCGTCGCTCGTCTCAAATTTCAATTGGCAGTGTGCACTCTCTTTATACAGTCATACAAACGACGACCTGTTAAAATTGAAAACGATTACGATTACGTTTCGAATACAAAAATTTTTCAAGGGTTGCTCGCAATGCAATCAAAAGCATATGCCTTTTGACAATACAAATGAAGATACTTTGGGGTAGATACAAAAAACCTGACTAAAATACCCACTGATGAGTTGGCAATAATTCGCTTGAGTGGCTGCTACTGCTACACTGTCAACAAGCAAATAATAATAGGTGTTTCCTGCTATATGTATTTGGGGCGGGAAACGTCGTTACAGAGCTTAGCATGTTGCTTCTGGTGTTTCGGACAGTGATGGCCTTTTGTTTACACGTACAACATCATACATATTTAATTGGGTTAAATTGCTTGACGATTTAACATTTGGTAATGAAATTTGTGGATAATTGAGTTTACTTTGTGTCTATTTGTAAACTCTTTTATGGGCGTGGGATTGAAGCTATCGTAGCTATGACTCTAATACTATTGGACCGCTGGTAAGCCATGTATGTATGTAAAGCCTGAGAGAAGACTTATTTATTGCTTAAGCAGATTCTGAAATATACATATTTATATTTTCGATCCAACAGCAAATTTAATTTATACATTTCCGTTGTTCATCACCATTTTGTTTACGGCTAGGCCCTTTCTGTCTCTCCTGATTTTTTGTTAATATATCTCTCAGGTTGTTTCTGTTTATATATCTAAATATATCTTTTTTTCTTCCTTTCTCACTATATTTTTAGCCATCTCCTTTTTCCCTAACTCTGTCTTTCACCAATCTGTCAGTCTCTCTCTTCACATAAATGAAATATAAGAGATCATTGATAGAGACAATATAGTTGGCCGCTGCCTCGGTATGGCCAGGAACTGCTGTTCAGCGGCCCCCTTTTTTTTACCAAAACCTATTTTAACAAGTGATTTTGATCTCCCCGTATCATAAAAATAATGACCATTACGATGATGTACCAGAAATTTTCAAAGACTTCGCATATGTCGCGCATACAGCTGTTAAAGTCGGCTAGTTGGACCTAGCAAACACCTTATACACTTGTAGGGTTTTATAATTTTGACCAAAGGTTTGAAAAGCAATAAAGGAGACTTTGCGGATAAACTTAGAAAGTAGGCTAAAAGTCGATCCGGCCCATATCGAAGAAGTGCTCTCATTGCTGCCAGAGAAACGATCGGTAATTGAATACATGGGTTGATTTCACATGATCCAATTGCATACTGCAACCAGAAGGTAGCTTGTTGTTCTAATAAATTTGTAAAATTCGGGCTTTAACTAGTTGTTTTAAGTTGTGAAATCTCTATAATTGTTGTAAATATTATTATTTATTATTATTATGAAATTTTATGTTATTATGAAATTTTGGAGATCAAGTTTCGAATCCTGATCCGGATAACTTTTATTGAGCATATTCACATATTTTGTAAAGTATCTCTCTGGTTTACAATCATAATTTTCAGGGTAGTATAAGTACATAGCTTAAGTCAGAACTTTGGAAAACAGTGAAAGGTACAAATCCAAGTAAAAGACTACACGTCTTAGTTACGTGAGTCGGTCTGAATAAAATGAGAGGACTCAAAGACTATAAGGGATATTTCTTCCAAGTTTGATTATTTTTTCTCGCTCGTACTGGTCAAATTTTGAAATCAAAATTGTATCGGAAATATATATATTGATTAGAAGAGCTATCTTTTAATAATTCTGCTGGTTGCCGCCCATGTGTTTTTCCGTGTGATCATGAATATTATTACTATTTTACATATAATATAATGGATAGATTTTTAATAATTTAAAGAATTAGTATGGAAGAGACTAATGAAGTCTTAGGAAATACATGTTTTTTGTTTTATATTGTCCGGGAATTTAATTCAAGTATTATTTATGTTTGCTTATTTATAAAAACACAATTTAATGATATTTTCAAATTCATGACGTTACCTAATGCTGTAGCCAAGAAATCCATGCGTTCTCAAGAAACATTTTTTAATTTATTTTAATATCGGCTTTAGAAGTTATCTTGTATAAACTTTTACCAGAATCCTTAGGATATCGCGTCACGAAATAAGTACGAAAACTGAATATGAAACAATTTTACAGATACTGATGGACCCCCATGTACTGAGGGCTCATGGAATCCTGAAAATCCAACCAATAGGAAACACTGAATTAAGGATACACTAAAAAAAAATATACCTTTGCATGTTTCTCTTGGGAAAAACAACCAATGAGAATCCATATTCACAGGGTCAAAGGGGCGGGGCGTATCCCAAAATGGACGCGTCTGCGCCGTTTAAAAGTAATTTAGACGTAAAACTTTCTCCATTCACAACGTCCATGTATTTTAAATTATTTAAATCACACACTTAATTTTCTCAATTTAATAAACTTTTCAATCGAAATATGTGTTTGAGAAACATGTGAATTATTAAAGTAATTGTTTACCACACTAAATACTGAAATCGGATCAAACACAATATTATTAAATTACTTTTTCACAAAATGTAAGTATTTATACATACGTATGTATGTATGTATGTGCATATATATTTAATCACAACTTCGGTAGTTCGTGTTCCTACACTATTTTTCATAAATACTTTACTATACTATAGTCTTGATATTTTTGACTTTCCGCAAAAATAATCTTGTTTATATAATTTTATTTTTTATTATTATTATTTTTTTTTGTGTTTTTAAGTCTTAATTGTTTATTTTTGTTTGTGTATTTTTTGAATAAATCTTGTATTATTTTTGAATATACATACATATAGGACTTATGTATGTACATATATATATATATATATGTATGTATATATTATGAATATTTTGTTATATACCATTTTTTCGCAAGCAAGGAGTAGTCTAGAGCTAATTATGAATAAAGGAGAAAGTTCCAAACTCAGTAATGTCAACAAAGATGACAAGGAACAATTTAAATATGGAGTTTTCTGGTTGTCCCAAACTGTTACGAATCGAATCTATTTAATATAGTACGCGTTCTATTTTAACTTTTTATACAGTAGTCTAGAGCTAATTATGAATGAAGCAGAAAGTTCCAAGCTCAGTAATGTCAACAAAGATGACAAGGAACAATTTAAATATGGAGTTTTGTGCTTGTCCCAAAATGTTACGAATCGAATCTATTTAATATAGTACGCGTTCTATTTTAACTTTTTATACAGGGTATTATATTTTTTCTTTTTTTCTTGTTTATATTAAATCAGAGTCAACAAAATCTGCTACAATCTGCAGTTTTGAACAGCCAAAATAGTTATTCGTTATGGATCCGCAAAAGCCACTTCTACCATCTGTGCTTAAGTATTTTGATGAGCCACAGCTGTTCGATCAGCTGGTATAGGTTGGTGGAAGAAGGTCTGTAGGAGTCAATGCTTTACATCAAAAATCCCAACTGCTTAAATTTTAGCTGACTTGAAGAACTAAGAGCTAAGCCTTCTATTAACGAATACATAAATCTCTTTTCAATTTTGTGATAGGAATTGATATATATTTTATTTAAGAACCATTGTAATCAACAAAGATAAAGAGCAAAACGTGAAATAGGTGTGTAAACAAACTTTCTAAAGAGGATTTAAAATCTGTTTTATCGGATTGGAAGTTTTAATATTTCGGAAGCTATGAAACAGGTAAAAACTCCGTTGAAACCAACGCCGACGCCGCACAATAATAATAATAATAATAATTTAAATGTTTCTCGTAAGTTAAATCTTATATGGGGTATGTCATCACGGAATTTTTTTAAATTAACCTGTTCTTTCCGTTATGGGGCCCATCCACAGTAGAACATGTTGGCCGAGCATGTTGAGCTCGACGAAATTTTCATCGTTAGTGGGAAATGAAATTTTTGCTCGACGAGCGGCTCGGCCAACATGTTCAACTGTGGATGGGCCCCATTAATAAATCCGTTCCATTCGAGCAATATTTTTTATTTTGTAATTTCCCTACAGTTGCCGGTTGTAATTTAACTCATGTATTTTTCCCACGAAATCACAGATGTTTAGTTTCCTGAGCTGGCAACGTTTTTATTTTTTGTTCAAAATATTTTGCTTAGTGCAAGTGAATGAAATATCAGAATGTATTTATTTTTCTCCCTTCGTTTGTTTTTTTTTTTAAATTGAAGGAAAGTAAGAAAAATATTCTTTGACCTACAAAACTCCATATAAAATTAGTTGTCGAAAAAAGAAAGAAAAAGAAAATAACATTCTCATTTTTGGTCGGGCCGGTAAATGGATAAAGTTCCGAGCAAAATGTGTAAGGTGTTTCCGGATCAAAAAACTGTTACAGCTGTGATTTCAAGGGAAATAAAGACAAGATGGGGGAAAATTTAAAAATAAAAATATTGCTTGTATGCAGCTCTTTTTTACCCGTAATGATTAAATTCCCACAATATGTTATTTAAATGACAAAAGGCATTTAATATAGGAAAATAATCTGTTATTGGGAGGCGCTTTCCTTGGTGTCTTCATCTCTAAGGAGGCGAATACATCAATAAATAAATAATATAATAATATAATAACAATACAATACAATACAACAATAGAATTAATTTAATATCATAATATAAAGATTGTTTATAAATAAAAGCTGTGGCCAGTGTGAACATTTTCGCGAATTTGAAATTCTTTGGTCACACTGGGTATCGAGTGAAATATGTAACCATTTCGCTTCCAACATTCCTCAAGGGGATTGATCATCTGTTAGTACTAGGCTTTACAGTACCACAGGTCATCAACTGCGACTGCGACGTTCTCAGTCGGCAATCGTTACAAAAACAACTGCCTCGTGCTCACATTTTCTCTCGTTTTATGAAACGTTGAAAAAATAGTCGAAACATAGGCGTGTCATCAGTAAAATATAATAAGGATCTCTGGCACTGTACCTTTCCCAATAATATAAGCGAGGTGGGTTTTTTAATTTTTAACTTTTGGTTTTTTTTTTTAATTTTGAAGGAGTTACAAGTAGTTTACATATGTATTTTATGTGGCAAACGTAAAAAAAATACAAATTTCAAAACTTAAAATCTCTAACTTAATGATACAATTGACATCGAATTATATTTTACTTATTATATTTTTATTATACTTTTTTTCAACCTAACATGTTAATGAAATGTTGATGAATTGCTCATGAAATGTTAGGAAATTGTTGATAATTTTTGTATGATTTGTTGACAAAAGTATAAGACATGTTAAATTCAGCAATAATTTGTATGGATATATATCGATGAATCTTTAACAACATCGCCTCGTCTGTTTATGAAACGTTGATGAATTTCTAATTAATGGTTCTGCAGATTTATTGTTTAGCATTATGATAGATGTTGCAATAAAAATTTGACAATACCTTGGAATCTTTCTTAAGTGTGAGCAATATTACCAAACAGCTTTTCTAATACGGTAGCTGAGAAAGTAAACTGATCTACTGATCTTTAAGCCTTATTAGAGGCCGAACATGTTAAATGTTATCATAATACGTTTTGCTTTTTGGTGGTGTTTTGCATTTATCTGTTAAAACTTAAAACAATTAAGAAAAATTATTTATTTTAAGTTTCTTTTTTATCTGTAAAATAAAATTAAATTAATTTCTGGGTGTAAATTATACAGTTTGTACGAATTATAAGGTTTAGATAATTAGTTTAAGGACTGTCAATAGTGAAAAGTAATAGTAATGTGCTCTGACTTGCGGTCATTCTTATAGTTTGCCTTTTTAATAAAACATATTGTTAGGTCTCAAATTTCTAATAAAGTCTCTACTCATTGTATAATGCAATTATTATTAGATTTTGCACCGAATACACTTCGTTATTGAGTGGGTCTAATTTTGACAGATAAAATAACAGAAATATGTGAGAATGATCTGATGGCGGATCTTTTTGAAAAAAGGCTATTAATTGTTGAGAGCCTAAAAATTGTAAAACAAGACGGTACGAGACCGTTCCATTTTCACTATTCCAAAAAATATATTTTGTCATTGTAGCATTTGTCTGTCGATAAGTTTTTATCGTCAGAGTTTTGGCGTGATTTTCATAAAATTTATTGAAGACAATAAGGAGATAACAAAAGTTGTTTACAACATATATTTTATTATTTTTTTTTAATCTAAAGGGGAATGTACAAATATAATTGATCGGTGTATTACATTATATCTATGTTTGCATAAGTGATGAACTAAAGTTTGTATAATCTTTTTATGTATATATGTGCATTTGCATTGTGCATATGTATGTACATTACCTTTCGCTCGCAGAAGTTTCTTGATTTAAATAAATTTAATTAATTTAAAGGAATAACAAAAATTACAATGGCAGCAAGAAAGCAAAGCGTACAGTAAGTCGATTTTCTTTTTATTCATATCTTATATTTGATAGTTTTCAATGTATGTAAATGACAACATATGCACATTTCTGGGCTTGTGAGTAGGGTGAGAATAAATTAGTTTTTAGTAGTTTATTTGATGTAATACTACAAAGGTTTGAACATAGTTTATGCATACTATTAATCATTTTAATACAATATAATATTAAAATTATTATTTACTAATGAATAATAGATACATACATATATATTTTTTTTTAAGGTACTCTAGAGCAGATCTATTATCTCTGCGTTATGAAGGCAAAAGTCGACAACGTCCGCAATGCTCAAACCGCGTCGAACTACAGACTCTAAATTTTTGGAAAGTCAATTTAAATGCAGTAGCTGCATCTTCGTCATCAAGTTTGGCCAGCTGCAGTAATTATGCAAATCGAAGTAAGGATCGACTATCACCGGAAACTGATAACTCGAGTTTAAATAGTTCAAATAATGGCTCTATAAGCTCTCGTCGTGCGATGAGAAATCGGGAGCGGGCGAATAACTATTATCAACGTTTTGTACCGGGTGTCGGCGTAGATCCTTTGCCGATTTGTGGTGAAGAAAAGGAGAAATCATTTAAATCCCCGCCAATCATCGATCATCGCAGCATATCATCATCTCATTTAATGCCAGCATTCGCCAAGCGGCGTTTTGCAGCAGTAAATGGCGGAAATGGAAATGGAAGTGAGGTGACTCAAAATCCATGTGATGATGTTAATGGTTCAGAATTAACGGATCGGGTTGCAAGTCCTCAGTTGACCAAACCCAGTACCACCACCGCAACGGGTTCACCTAAAAATTTAAAAATCAGCTGTTCAAATTTAGAGAATTCAGAAGGATCAGAAACAGAGAGACGCTTACACTATGTTCAATTGTTTCCACAAGTATCGCAATGTTCATCTCCAACACTTTCATCGAGTCGCCTTGAAAGGCAGCGCATTGGCAGTGGTCGTTTATTGGTAAACTCTTTGGAATATAATAAGAATCAAAAGGCAAAAGAGTGCAGCCAGGATATAGAGAACGAAACTTCTTTTAATGGAAACAATCGTCATCGCACTTATAGTGGACGCATTACCGAAAACATAGATCGTCGCTTTCAATATGACAATAAAAGGCACACGGATAATAGGCAAAACATTGTCAGTAATCGTCGAGGTAATAACAAAGAAGTTCCGAACAGCCGTGGAAAACGCTTAAATACTTATCATCACGAGGAGCCCGAATGGTTCAGTGCTGGGCCAACTTCGCAGCTGGAAACTATAGACTTGCACGGCTTTGATGAGCTAGAAAATAATGAAAGTGATAATAAGGTTGATGAGGAAGGAGTAAGAAACAATATTAATATATTATCTGACAATTTTAAAGATAAAAATTTGGCTGTAATGCAAGAAGTTGACGGATCCTCTTCTAGCGAAGATAAAAATGATACTAAAGAAGAACAAAATAAAAATCAGTCTAATTCTGAAACTCAATTCAATTTTGATGCTTTTCTGAATATGCATCCTTTGGATACCACACTTATGGTAAGTAAGAAAGTTAATTTTGGAAGTAAAAAAATCAAGGATATGATTCGTTTATTTACAGACTAACGATGAAATTGACAAAAACGAAATAAAGGGTACGTCCCGTTTTAGCCGATGGTTTCGTGGTAAAGATTCTACAAATAATACTGAGCCTCTGCCGTCTTATCATGTGCCGTTGCATGTTCAAGAGAAACATGGTGAGTTTTAGTCGTTCTTTTCTTTAATTAATCCTAACAATTACACAAATGAATCATAAATTTGTGAAATTTTTACTATATACCTATAATGATTATACTATATTATAGGCATTCCCAGTGTTAAAGATTTAGAAGCACAAATGACCAAAGTCGAAAAGCGTCCATCTGACTTTCAAAGGGCCGACAATCAAAGGGCTGCTCCCGTTCCTGCTCCATTCTCTCAGATAACGCCAGTGGAAACGCAAATTTCAAAAGATACAGAGGCTTTCAAAAAGGTGCTACAACAATTGGGGGGCTCCCAAATTCAGCCCCAAGACAGACAGCAAGTCTCCAAGCTAGCAACAAATGCTGTTTCATTTAATTTAATTAACAACTTAAGTCCTGAGTTGCCGGTGGAATCAATTCGGAAATCTGATCATAGAGCGCCACAACAACTGCACCTGCTAAACATGAATACAACTAATAGTGCAGTCCACGACTTGGAACAAAACCGAGTGGAAATGCAACAACTAATGCAAAGTAAGTCAACTTTAACTTTCAATTAAAGTATTTGTAATATGCAAAAATATCTTTAAAAAACGAATTTGCTATTTTTGGTTTCTTCATTTTTTCAGACATTAATCGTGGTGATATTTCTGTTGAATTATTGGAAAAGGAATTACATAACCCCAATACTCCACCGCACTCTAAAGAGATGATTGTTTCAGTTATTCGTGAATTCACGCACCATAATAAAAGGAATCCAGCAGCAGTAGTACATAGCGATCCACATTTAGTTGTCAATCATCACTCAGTGTTCCCACAACATGAAGGTTTGTATTTAAAAAAAAGTCCAAAATTATACCCAGTACACAAAAGAAAAATTGAGATAGTATTGATAAGCATAACCAGTTAAGAAAGTCCCTCTGTACGCCTGCGTAGATTTTGAGACAGAGAGTTGGGGGTAACAAATTTGGTCGGTGTATTCGATAAGCCAAAAACTACTAAATAAATTGTTTTAAAATTTAAAAAAAACGTTTATTTAACAAAGCCTCTAGATTACCACGTCGGTGTACTTTTTATACCCTTCCAGAATGTTATAATTTTATACAGTAGCCTGACGCGCAGTCAAGGAGTCATTTCCGACCATATAAGATTTATTGTAAATAATAGCATCAACAACCGAGTCGATCTTGTCATGTAAGTCTCTCCATTTCTACGCAAACTAGTCTCTCATTTTTAAGCTATCTGTATGCCATTTAAATCACAGGTTAACTTGAGTCTTTCAACACTTGTCATTGCCGTTTTCTTAACGTTCTCAGCTGAACAAAATAAATAGGAAATCAGAAGTTTCTCGAAAATGACGTTAACAAAATCATCTTATAGGACTATTCATATGCAAATCTGTGAATGTAAAACTTCAAATATAATATGTATAGGTGAATGAAATGAAAGCAGGTATTACTTCATTGTTTTTTAACACAAAAATATATAATTAAATTGTATGGATTCCTAGTCATAGAAGTTCTACCTGCAAGGGTATATAAACTTCGGCGTGCCGAAGTTAGCTTCCTTTCTTGTTGTAATTGGATCTTGTGTTACAGGGCAATCCTATCTTATTTGCGTTCGAGCTTATTTGGATGCAGCCCCCACTTGTTTGCAAACATTTTTTTTTGCCTGCATTCCCAACTCCTACCGTAATTTTTTTCTTCCATGAAAGCTTCAGCTCCAGTATCAGTCCAAGATACTTTGCTTGCCCCAATAGTTTTAGCTCTATTTCGTGCATGTTGTATGCTCGAACCTTTTTTTTTTTTCAATTCCTACTTAGTGATACCTAATTCACATGTTCCTCACCACTTATTTAGCCAACCCAACGCAATCGTCACTATCTCAATGCTAGCTTTAGTTTAGGGTCCTGATACTAGGAGTACTACGTTGTCTGCGTATGCTACTGCTTTGACGCCACCCACATAGAGTTTTTCCAATTGCTTATCATGTTTATAGCCAAGATCAGTGGTATGACTCTTCACTACTTGATAGTTTTGGCTGTGATAGTTTTGCTCAGGGACCATAATCTAGTGTTCAATTATAATAAATAATAAATAACGGAACTAAAAAGAAGAAATAAATTTATAATTACAAACAAAATTATTAAATTCAGAGCAATAGTATATAATTATAAACAAGATCACTAAATTCAGAGTTAAAAGCGTGTGGCTTGTCCAGCAGGCATGCGCAGATGGCGCGCTAGCTCTGTCTCTCTTACTCCTTTACGGATGATCTATAAATAAAGAATTTATCAATCCTGACGATCCTAATCAGGATACTGAAAAAATTGTATCAAATTATTCATTGTAATCGGTCCTTGAGAAGTATGAAAATTTTCAAGCTTATCAGATATTTGGAAACCCTTGAAAATAGTGTAATATTCAAAATTATTATTTTAGTTAAAAAAAATTTAATTAAAAATAACTGATTTTTTTTTTGTTTTTCTTTAAATAAAACTCAGATTCTCTTCAAAAATAATATAAAAAAGAAAGGAACCTAACGTCGACACGCCGAAGTTTATATACCCTTGCAGATAGAACTTTGATGACTAGAAATCAATTTAAATATTAATGTTAATAAACAATGAA
Source organism: Drosophila serrata (assembly GCF_035046125.1). NCBI lineage: Eukaryota > Metazoa > Arthropoda > Insecta > Diptera > Drosophilidae > Drosophila > Drosophila serrata. The sequence continues at coordinate 1,309,363 of NW_028257058.1, forward strand.
GTAATACCAGCTTTAATTGCATTCACCTATAAATATTAAATTTACAGAACGTAAAATTCACAGATTTGCATTTTTCCTCCACATCTAATGATCGTTTTGTATGGCACCTATATGATCGTCCGATTTTCATAAAATTTGACAGAAAATTTAAGGCTAATATAAAATGGCTATATCTCAAATTTGATGAAAATCTGTTGAAAACTGAAAAAGTTATAATTTTCAATTGTATTAATTTCTCGATCGTTCCTATGGGAGCTATATGATATAGTAGTCCGATTTTCATAAAATTGTACACAAAATTGTTGTTATATAAAATGGCTATATTTCAAATTTGATTAAATTCTTTAGAAAAATGAATATATTATAATATTTTTTATAAAAATTTTCCGATCATTCCCATGGCAGCTATATGATATAGTCGTCCGATCCGGCCCGTTCCGACATATATACGAGTGAGAGAATATAGAAGACTAAATACAAAGATTTATTCAGATAGCTTCACAACTGAGAGACTAGTTTGCGTAGAAACGGACAGACGGACATGGACATGATCAAAAATATATATACTTTATAAGGTCGGAGGTGCCTCCTTCACTGTGTTGCAAACTTCTGACTGAAATTATAATACCCGACAAGGGTATAAAAATAAGATTTTTATATTTACAAAATAAAAAGATGGATTATTTACATTCCTTGCTTCTGGTCGTTAGCATAACTCTAATCCACTCTGTGATGCCTCTTTTAGTGCCCAATGAGTTGGGGCGCCCAGGGTGGAATCGGCGTTCACGTTATTAAAAGCACCTTCATTGTCTAGGAAGGCAGCAATCGTGCATGCTTTGTACTGAAGCGTTTTTCCGTAATCTTATCAATATGAAGGATGTAAAGCTTATCTGCCTATAATCCCTCCTAGACTAATGCAAGCTTTATATCTGGCAAGATTGCTGGCATTATGCCGTCCGGTCCCGTACTTGTAAAAACCGTGTGTTGTCCATTTGATTCTCCTCGTAGTATACATTTAAATATACAACTTTTACAATATCAAACAATTTTAAACGGAAATACCTACCTCTTAAAAGTAAATATCGTTTGCCCACCCATTAAGACCAAATCTGTTTAACAATAAAAGGTTTGAAAACGTCTTAAAACTAAATAATATAGTTACCTTACAAACAGTTCAGTTTATCACAAAAAGTACTTTTTGCCACCCTTTTAAGAGAGTGAGTAATTACTAAGCCTAAACAAGAACGGAACCCCTTTCAGTTTGCAATTCGAACACTAATGATTAACACAATATAAATTATATATAAAAAACGAGTAATTACATATTAAATGTATGGCATAACAGTTACAGTTTTAAATTCACAGTTGCATTTTCCCTATATTTATCGATATTTTCTATTTCAGCTAGTCGTCCGATTTTCAAAAAAATACAAAAGGCTATGACGCCGCTCTAATATCACGTCGATGCCTTATTAACACCCTGCTTGAAACGTCCACAATAATAAGCGTGGCGTGTGTTTTATTCTGTAACAATGTAGATAAGTTAATTCTTACCTGGAATGCGTTACAACCTTACATTCCGCAGTTTTCCTTCCCTCTCTCTATGATATCGAAATCGTAGCGAATCTATATGACAAATTTGAGCCCTATTAGTGTACAATAACTACGGAAGCCTGAAAAATATCTAAATATTATTATATTAACTCATGACGGCGCTAACTTTTAAACCTTCCTAACTATCGATTACCTAATTCGACCCGCGACGACGTGCTTGCCCCACCTTTCCCTGCGCACAAGTGTTGGCAGGTACTCAAGTACCCATAGCTTTCAGAAGCGATCCCGCATCATTCAAGCTATGCGCAACTGCTTTCAGGTAGCGCATATCGCGAACTCCTGTCCGTCATTTCTAAAAAGTTCAGTAACATCGGACACTTTCTTTGGCTCGAGCTTCTTCATTGTGTATGACAGCAACTTTTTAATGCACTGCACCATTCTTTCCCATGCACCACCCTCAGCTGGGTTCGCCGGGCAGTAAAATAGCGACAACTCGCCCTGGATCTGCGCAGGCTCGAACACTTCGCTGAGCCTCTTGGCCTCTCCATCGGATCCAACGCAAGTCTTCCGGTTGTCACTCCTTATTCTAACCACCGGTCCACAGTTCTCATAACGATTATGCAGAAATCTGTAGAGCAGCCGTGGCCCATCTCCAAATGGATCTTTGTTTGTTTTGTTTCGCTTTGCCTCTGATCCGGCGAGACTCAGTTTAGCCAGGGTGTCGCCTCTGACGCAGCCTATCATCCCTATCATCCTACTTTCGATGTGACTCTCTACATTGGGTCTGACCTACAGAATATATCTGTCCTCTGTTTTATCAAAACGGACTTTGAACGGCTAAATAATTAAATATGATCTTAACTGGTTTGATCTATTCATGTGCACTGACACGGCAGTTGCAGTGGATATTTTTTTCAATGCCATGAACTAATTTTTTACTGAATGTGTTTCCTTATACTATCCGCCAATCTCGAATAAGCCTCCGAGGTTTACTAAAGCGTTGAGCCGACTTAAAAATAAAAAATCTTGGCTGTATACTTTACTTAAAATCACCATGTCTGAATCTATTAAAAACTATTTAACTCTTTGCAGGGTCCAGTTTTAACAGGAACCAAAACAGTTTTATAATTTTGTTAAGCCTAACGCAAATCCTTCCCCGCTGTCATTTAAAATGCTACCACAAATAATGATCGGGCAATAGCCGATCTATTTTCGCAGTTTTTTCAAAAAACGAATTCAAACTTTTCATATTCAAATCAGACTTATTGCTACGTCATGCCCAAATCGAACTTAATTTCCATCCTAGTTTAAACGAAAGCTCTCCTCTTTTAGATTTTCATTCATCGTGTCAACCCAGTTTATTCGCCAGGTCCCAACGGAATTTCCGGCTGTGTGCTGAGGTATTGTGCAAATGCCATGTGCTATCTCCTTCTGAAATTGTTTACATTATCCTTAGAAACCTCCCACATTCCCCTTATTTAGAAGAAATCATTAACTATTCCTCTCCACAAAATAGGTAGCAAATCGGATGCTAACAATTATAGAGGAATTTCTAAGTTCTTGGCTATCTCAAAACTTTTCGAAAACGTAATTACTTCTTATTTGCAGCTTTGTAGATCAGTTATATATCAACATGGATTTATACAGCGAAGATCAACAATAACTAACCTTTTGGAGATCTCTTACTATATTATAAAGGGCTTCCATAATCATTTTCAGACAGATGTAATATATACTGATTTCAGTAAAGCTTTTGACTCTATTAACAATTCCCTTCTTGTTAGAAAACTTAATTTAATGGGATTCCCAGTTGATCTTCTTAGTTGGATCTCAAGTTATTTGAATGACAGGACGACATTAGCGTTACGTCACTGTAGAACTTTCTTTGAATTTCAAGAATCTTTGAACTTTTGTCTAAATAACAGGATTTTTACACACTAATCTCTAGCGTATTTAGTCTTCCCAAACTTAAAACCTTAATACTAACGCACAATCTGATAGCACGCCGGTAATAAATTTCCTCACATTCTTTTCTATATTTTCTATCGCGCTTACTCTAACCCAACAGGCACGTGTTTGGTTTCAACGTCCATTGCTCCTGTGGTTAATCCTCCCATTCTCTCTCGATCTTGACCAGCGCTATTCAGGTCCACGCGCTACTGCGGTCTCGGCAGACGGGATCCATCTCCATTGGGGCGCCTTCGTGGAAGATTTCTGCTCCCCCGTTTTCCGGCGAACTGCTTATATCACCCGTGGGTGCTGCTTATCCTGTGCAGCTCAGTCTTAAAATCCGTCCGGTGGATTGACTTAGTCCTCATCGCAGCGCACCTTGTGGTAAAACACGTCTCGGCTTGCATATGTGGCTCGCGAATAAGCAGCTGTTGCAAACGCTAAATCCACAAAGATATGCAGCTGTAGTGTCCGCACTCGTCCAGCGCCGAAATAGTAGCGTAGACATTAGAATTCCTCAATGTTACTCATTTCTTGCCGTCAGTTCTCAAAGGTTGCGGTCAACTTGTCTGCTAGCGGCTCTTCCCAGACGACTCCTTTCCGGCAGCTCTCTCGCATTAATAGCTTTGCGGTTACCATATAGCAGCTCAAAACTTGATGTCATCTGTGACCGGCTGCCAGTAGATTCCTAGTACCTTCTCCTCAGCTTCGGTCCAAATAACGCTAGAGCTGGTTTAAAGCATTGAAAGTAAATCGACATAAATCAAAACCAGCATCTGCGTGTATCTCTCTCGCCGGTGACGACACGGCGATAGCTTCCTCTTGCGAAACTGTCACGTAGTCGTCCACGTAGGCATTCACGGTCATCGAACAAATAGCCAACATTAAATTTTGTTTTAAAATTGATAAAACTCTTACCGAAACGTTTCAATTGATGAAACAAATTTATGGAGATGATTGCCTATTCCGTAGCAGAGTACACGAGTGGTTCCAGTGTTTTCAAAGTGGTCGTGAGGACATAAATGACGATGAGCCGAAACCCAAAAAATCGCGCCTGGATAAGTCAAAAGTGAAGACAATGCTGATTTGTTTTTATCATTCCGCGGGTATTGCCCACAAAGAATTTGTTCCACCCGGCCAAAACGTTAATGCGGTATTCTACCTCGGAGTTTTGAAGCCTTTGGTGCGCCGTGTTCGACGTGTTCGGCCCGAATATCGCGAAGATTTCCATCTTTGGCGTTTGGCGTTTGTGCGCACGATAATGCGCCGTCTCATCGATCAACGCTTGTGTCCGACTATTTGACTAGAAATCACATATTAACCATCAACCACTCCCCGTATTCACCTGATATGGCACCGTGCGACTTCTACCTTTTCGGAAAAATGCATTTGCCGATGAAAGGAAAGCGTTATGGAGACGTAGAGGCCATTCAAAACGCTTACACCGGCATACTGGCGGCCATACCGGGCAACGAGCTAGAACACTAGTTCGATATATATTTGGATCGTGCAAAACGCTGTACAGAAGGAGACTATTTTGAATAAGATAAATTGATTTTGCCGATATATTTGTTCTGTCTTTTTTTTAAAGTCCTGTTTACTTTGGAACGCACCTTGTAATTCGCCAGGCATGGTGAGCATGGTTTGGAGCGCCATCTCATATATGTCGGGATCCCGACGATCGTTCCCGTTTCCCCACAGGAACCTCTAGCCACATCTGTCCTGCGTCTACATCAAACTTGATTGAACATCTGCACACACCCCAACTGCCTTTTCCCGAAAATGGAAAAGCACGGATGGGAGGCGCTTGTAGCGCTGTTGGCCTTTCATCACCGCGAATTTAGTGACACGACCTCCTCCTCACCATAGCAGCCCGTCTCATATCGTCGGTCTACCCACGGAGTCGTCTTCTCCTAAATACTCAGAACTCATCCGTGGCCATCGTCGGCGACCGACGCTCGACATACAGTGGCTCACAGTTTATTTCGTGCAGAAGCAAACTTAAAATTTAAACTCGAATAGTTGGTGAAATGTAAGAGATAAAGGCCAGGTAAAGGCCAAACTGCTCAGAATAAAACTTTCAAAAAAGATGTTGGAATTATACGCAAAAATTAATTTAATTAATTAATTAATCGGAAAAATCGAGCACTAAAACGTACAGTAGATATTGAGCATGAAACGGAAAATGGTTTTCTGTGGAAAACGTCCGCTGTGTATTGCGGAAACTCAACTTTAATGGCCGAGGAGCCAGCATAAGCCTTTTATTAGCCAGAAGAAGTGCAGGATTAAATTGTTCAAGGACCATGTAACTAATCCGTCAACATTGGGTTGTATTGAATGCAGTATGTTTGACGTTAACTAAGTACAGAGCTGCACATAATGGCGGTAGAATCATGCTCGCATGGCGGCATCCGGCTTTGGAATCCTATTGTTAATCGAAGGAATTATGGACAAACATTAGTTCCTTTAATTATTGAAGGATAACTTTGACCAGAGCTCCAAGAAATGGGACATTAGGAATCAATCCGCGAAATTTAAGCTTCACTTAAGACCTTTTAGTGTTTTCGAGTACAATATATTTGGAACCCTACACAAATATACTAGCTCCTAGCGGCGCTATCCTTGTATCCTTGCTAACTATCGATAACCCAATTCGTTCCGCGACTGAATACATCTCAGAGGACCTGAAAATATATTTTAAGCTAGCAAAATCATCATTTATCATTTTTTCCCAAACCTTCCATATCTAGTCAATGGCATCTGGATGCTGCCCTTAACACAACATAACAAAATTTCTACAGATCAATACCATTAAAGGCGAGAACAACAAAATCGGTTTTATTGGTACGATAGGTGTCTCCATTGACCATAACGCTTGATATGGGCTAGAGGTCTGCAGGAATACAGTCAACGCAGCATTTGGTACTCTCACTCAAAGTTCTGACTGACTGAGTGAGACATTGAGTAAAAACGGATTTGGCAAATGTGGTAAAGCCATGAGTAGAAAATTTACCGTATCCGAACGGTGAAGCCATGCACGAATAAGTTTCGCGACCGAGTACTTGGTTAGTTGTGCGCCGCATTGGCGACGTCATATTTTTGCATTCCTTTTTTCGGCCATGTTCACAGTATATAGGATAGATCGCCCTATTAGACGCGGGGATGGAGTTCATATAGCGGTTGCTCACGTCAAAATTAATAACTTTCGAGGAATGAAACGATGTTGAATTCCTCTGTGTGAAGCTTTCTATCAAAGGTAGCTCCATTTTTATTACCTTTTCCTACATACCTCCATTGTCGGAACTTCCTATTTATTGGAATCACCTTTCCGCTATTCAGATGGTTTCCAGTAGACTTTTGGATAGAGACCAGTTGGTAGTCCTAGGAAATTTGAATATCCCTGATGCTATTTGGTGCTCAAATAATTCCACCAATATCTTTATACACCTACACAACAAGACTTTATCCCTGGCTTGTTCGACATTTCGCTGTCTCAAGTCAACCATGTGTGAAATTTCTTACATCGCTTGCTCGATCTTTGCTTAGTCTCTGATCCTGCGACAGTCAGTTTAGCAAGGGTGGCGCCTCTGACGCAGCCCGAAGATCCTTATCATCCAACTTTCGATGTGACTCTTGATATTGGGTCTGATGTACAGAATATTTCTGACCGTCCAGCCAATAAAGTCCTATGTTTTCACAAGACGGACTTTGAACGGCTGAATAATTTTATATACGAGTTCAACTGGTTCGATCTATAAATGTGCAATGACATGGCAGTCGCCGTGGATATTTTTTACAATGTGAATTGTTTTTTACTGAATGTGTTCCGTTATACTATCAAAGCTCGAAAAAACCGCCGTGCTTTACTAAAGAGTTAAGCCGACTTAAAAATAAAATATATAGGCTGTATGCTAAGTTTAAATTCACCGGTTCTCAATCTGCTCTTTCATCTTATTTATCAGCTCGGGCAAACTACCGTGGTGAACGGGCAAGTGTTATAAAAACTATTTAACTCGTTGTAGGCCTCAGTTCTCACAGGACCCAAAACAGTTTTATAATTTTTTTAACACCAAACTTATGCCTAATACAAATCCTTACTCGCTTTCATTTGAAAATACTACCGCTAATAATGATCAGGCAATAGCCGATCTATTTTCGCAGTTTATTCAAACTCTTCGAATTTACACCAAACTTATTCCTACGACATACCCAAATCAAACTTAATTTTCTGTCGTCGTGTCAAGCCAGTTTATTCGCCAGGTCCCGATAAAATTCCTGCCTGTGTGCTCAGGTATTGTGCCGCCGCCCTGTGCTATTCCCTCCTGAAATTGTTGTCAACTGTTTGCATTGAGCGAAGATCATCAACAACAAATTTTTTGGAGCTCTCTTCCTATATTATAAAGGGCTTCCACAATCATTTTCAGACAAATGTAATCTATACTGATTTTACTCTTTTAACCATTCTCTTCTCGTAAGAAAACTTGATTTAATGGGTTTTCCAAGCGATCTTCTTAATTGGATCTCAAGTTATCTGAACGGCGGGACGCAAAAGGTCCTCTTTAAGAATAATTTATATGATGTTCTAAGGCGTCCCGCAAGGAAGCCATTTGGGACCCTTGTTGTTTACATTATTTATAAATGACCTGCCCAAACCCTTGACTAACTCCAGAGTGCTTATGTACGCGGATGGCGTCAAGCTTTGCGTGCAATACAATGACGTTGCCTGCCAGCCGGATTTACAAACAGATCTCAATAATTTTCAAACTAATGACATTCTCTCGTGTCGTTCATAAGCTTGCTACTTACACGCTAAACTGCTGCTCTTTGGAAAGAATTAATTCTGTAGATGATTTGGGCGCCCGCTTGGACCAAAAACTTGACTTTATTGATCATATTTCGTCTGTGGTGAATAGAGCCAGGGTGTGCTTGAGTTTATAAAACGGTGGTCGAAGGAATTCAATGACCCCTATGTTACTAAATCCTTATATACTTCTTTAGTTCGTCCTATCTTAGAATATGGATGCTGCGTTTGGTGCCCTCAGTACGGCGTCCATAGCAAACGCATCGAGTCGGTTCAAAAGAACTTTTTACTTTTCGCTCTACGCGGCATAAATTGGGATGCAAACCAAAGATTACCTTTTTTCTCAAATAGACTCTTTATAAACTTACCGTCTTTAGCTAATCGTAGAACGATGCTAGGAATAGCATTTATTTATAACCTTATCCATGGTGATGTCGAAAGTGCTGACTTGTTGAGTCAGCTCAATTTCTGCGTACCATGTAGAAATACTAGATCCTATATACCATTAGTGTTGCGCCACTGTCGAACCTTCTTCGAACTGCATGAACCTTTTTGAGCCTTATGTGGAAATTATAATGATTTGTAGATACCCTTACCAAATTAAAATCTTTAATACTAACACACTTAGTATACATGCAAGCAAACAACCTGGCAGCACGCCAGTAGTCAATTTCCTCGTATTCTGTCCTATATTTTCCATTGCGCCTACTAACACCTAACCCAAACAGGCACGGTGTCATACTGGTGCATTCGGGCCACTTGAATGTACTGACCTTAGTGCATCAACGTCAAAAAAAAAATATATATATTGCCGATATTGCCCGACCGATAACCTAAGCTTAACAGGGCGAAAGCGGGCCCGAGAAGTGAAGCGCGAACTTGCCGACCCTCAGCTCGCTTAGAAACGAGCGAAGCTCGGGAGCGGACGATCGCGAATAACGAAGAGAGGAGAGCTGGTATAGCAGGTAATGATAATTTTGGGACTACAATGTCTAAACGATATAGCAATCAACGTTTGTGCATTATGTGATAACGAATAAAATTTTGATGAGCTAGCAAGCGAATTGTATGGACCAGAGAAATACCAGCTAATAAAGTTGTTAAAGAAGTAAGAAGTCGTTTCTTCAGGGTATTCCTCTTATGGTATTTCGTTTGAGTGACCCGACCAAAACTGTACAGAGAAGACTGTATAGATTCAGTCCTAATGAAAAATTATTGTTTAGATCAATAGTTCAATAGTTGATTGAGCATAAGGTAATATGAGCAAGCTTTTTACCGTATACAAGCCCTGCATTGTTGGCGAAGAAGAAGAATGGTTCTGATAGACTGTGTGTAGATTATCGTGAATTAAATATATACACAATTGCTAACAAGTATCCATTGTCTTTAATATCTGATCAGCTGACTAGATTGCGGGGAGCTAGCTACTTTACTTAGCTACTTTGCTTAGACATGGCATTTGGCTACTATCGGGTACCCGTTCATAAACAACGATCAAATATAAAGCTTTAGTGGCCCTGGACGGTCAATATGAGTTTTTGGCAATGCCATTTGGGTTAAGCAATTCCCCGTCAGTTTTTCATAGGGCGGTAATGAAAGCATTGGGCGACCTAGCGTATTCGCTTGTAATGGTTTATACGGATGACATCATGATTGTGCCACGCTCGAAGGAGGCATTAGATTGAAAACCGTATAAAATATCTTGGATACGAACTACAGGCATTAAGAGCATTGCTACCACCCCAAGTAACAAAGAAGCAGCTACCATTAAAAAAACTGATCCAATCTGCCCACATTCATACCTCAAATGGAGAACCCTAAAAAACAACATCAACTCAAAAAATATTGAATATAAAAAAGCTAATGCTATATATATATATAAAGCTAATGCTTAGAAGGTCCATAAGAGAAGCAAAAAAAACCTCCATCCAAATTTACCTATGAAATCCACCCAAACTCGAACCAGCAAAAATGTGGGCAAATATCAAACGGCTGTGTGGGATGTACCTAACAAAATACATACACAACATCCACAACATCCACAACCCCACAACACTAAACACACATGGTCTAAAGAGGAAAGGACTTTTACACTTCTTACACCTCCCAATACCTATCCCTTACCCCCAAGCGCATGGGATACACATGGGATACAGTTATCCTTATAGGATACAGTTATCCTCTCCCTAATTGCCTACAACTCCCTTACCAACCTCCTTCCAACCTCTCCTTTCCACAACATATCAAATTTACTACCACAACTGTAAAAAAAATCTAAATAACCTTATAATCCTATTCCAGAAAATTGGAGAATGGTGTTCCTACTCTGGATCAACTATCTCTTCAGACAAATGACAATTTTTACACATATATCGAAAAAAAAAACTATACAGCAGATCTCTGCCACAGACTCAACAAAATTCCTAGGCCTGACAATTAACAATCGCATATAAACAACCTTAACAACCTTGACAATTAACAATCTCATATAAACAACCTTAAAACATCCCTCTCCCGATCACATAACATTATTAAACACCTCTCCTCAAGAAAATATATCTAACACAACCTCCCTCATTCAAATCATTAACTGCCTCCTCATCTCCAAAATTGATTGCTGCCTACCTACATGCCTCAACCCTACATGCTAAATCGGCTTAAATCCTACCAAAACTCCGCAATAAGGGCAGCCCTTGGGGCCTTCAGAACAACCCCGGTTGAACAATTTCCTCTACACCGACGGCTCAAAGGCCAATGACACTATCAGCTATAGCCTATCAAACCACTTTAATGTGATTTAAACTGGACTCCTACCCCAATACTCCTCAGTCCTTACAATCGAAATTTTAGCTATACTTGAAGCCGTCAAATTCTGTTGTAATATATATTATTAAAAATATGCACCTATTCCCTAACCTCTCTAAAATCCACAAAAAACTCCAACAACCATTCCTACTAAGCCAACAAATCAGAAACATAGTCACCAAACTCTTCCCAAAAATTAAATTGATTTGTAACTGAAAATCTCAACTCCAAAGACATCACGCAACACCTTAAGAAATACTACACCCACAAACAAAAACAACTGCAAAACCAAAAATCTCAATGGTACGAACAGATCGCACATAACACCCCTCCAATCTTCTCTTCCAAAACCACAAGCCTTAACAGACAACAACAAATAATTAATAGACTACGCCTTGGACACACATAATTCACAAACTCCCACTACATGGATAGAACCCGCCAAAGCACCTGTCCCTTATGCAATAGTGCAGCAATATATTATATTGTTATACTAGCTGTACCCTGCCACGTTTCTCTGTGGCATATTGTGGTTGCACGCATAAGAAATGAGTCAAACAAAAAAGAGTAATTTTCAAATTCATTTAATTCTGTAATACTTGTGGGTATGCAATATTCTTCGTTTCTCCATTCTCCGCGTAAATATAAAGACTATCTTGTTTTCCGACACAGGAACACGCAACATATAATTATCCATGTGAAAAACAATCTGCATCCAAATCTAGACCACACAACTCCATAGATTGACTTGAGCTTTATTAATGGTCATTGCTAACGCCAAACGAATGGGAAACTGCAATCTCTTGAACTGAAACTGTGTAGTCGGGATCAGAGGAATCCTAGGAATGAGAACATCTTCACCTTTGAAAGGACCTGTTATGATCGTTGCTTCTACTGCGTTGTTCATCAATTTCTTGACTGCGAGTCGCGTACCGTTGCAGAGTTTCGGCTGATTTATATTTCGGAGCATGATAATCGGCACACCTATTTTTAATTTCAATATGTGTGGTGGCATTCCAGGCAGATCAAGTTAGTTTAGAAATTCCGCAGGGTAATTAACTGCTTCCTCTGCCTCCACAACGGTATCTATGGACTTATATGTAATTTCGTCAGTTTCTATGCTGGACTGGATTACATGATTGAGCTGGTATACATATTTGTTCTTGTCAGCGAGAATCGCTCGTCCACTGAGCCAATCGTGATTTCTATAATTTATTCGGATATCGGGGAACACTTTTTGGATAAGTCCTTCCTTCGATGTAACTAAATTACAGAAATTTTCGGGCAATACTATTTTTCTCGACGTCTCATTGACTGGCAGCTTTTCGTTCCCCGTGTCCAGTAGCTGTAGTGAGAATACGTCGGCTGAGTCATCGTTCTGTAACTGGACACGCATATTCGTCTTCAACTGTAATGTACGTACATGTTGCCACAATGTAGAATATTTTAGGCAAGCATTTATCTCGTCAGCTGGGATCGATCGGGAAATCACAGGCAACGTTTGCCTGAAATCCCCTGCGAGCAATATTAACGCATTCCCAAATGGTTGGACAGCTCCATGCAAATCCCGCAATGATCGATCGAGAGCCTCCAGCGATTTTTTGTGTGCCATTGTGCACTCATCCCAAACAATGAGTTTACATCTTTGCAATACTTTTCCCATGCCAGATGCTCTGGAAATGTTGCACGTAGGAGTCTCGATGATTTGCATGTTCCACGGCAACTTCAGCGCTGAATGAGCAGTCCTCCCACCAGGTAACAATGTCGCAGCGATTCCAAATGAGGCAAGAGCTAAAGCTATGTCCTTGTTAGCTCGAACCGTAGCCAGAAACAATGTAATGAGGAATGTTTTCCCCGTTCCTCCTGGAGCATCCAAGCTTCAGGTACCCTTGCCCTGTCGCGTTCATTATTTTGAGAGTGAATCAAAAAGATTGCTGCAGAACGCGACTGCCTAACTCTCAATCGTTTTCTCTCAATCCTATCTGCTCGTCTTTCTGCTGATTCCGCGTTGTGCATCTGCATTGCTCTCAGCCGCTCATTCTCTCGGATGGAGGCCCGTCCTTCGTCAGTCATATTCGTAATCTTACGTCTTTTTGCTTCTGTATTGCGAGTACGACGACCCAAACTCGACTTCTAGGGTGCTCTGGTATAGCCAATTTTTTTTTCTAAGAATTTTCCGATCGTCTCTCGATCCGGCCCGTTCAGATATACGAGTGAGAGTGTATAGAAGACTAACTGTAAACTTTTATTCAGAAAGCTGAATGCCTAGATCGACCCGGCTATTGATGCTGATCAAAAATATATATACTTTATATGGTCGGAGATGACTTCTTCACTGCGTTGCAAACTTTTGACTAAAATTATACACCCTGCAAGTGTATAAAAATGTAATAGAATATGAACACATTTGAATTTTACATGTAATGCATAAAACTGCAATGTCGTTGTCATTCTCGGCCTTTTTCTAGTGCAACTGCTTACAACTCCACTTCCGAACCACACTAGGTGACAGCAACTGTACGTTGTAATGCGCTACAACTTTATGTGCAAATAACAATAGGAAACCCTCCTCATGCAATAGCCTACTACGACCAAAAATTACACACACTCATATGAATGTAACAGCCTACTATGGGCAACACGCATCTCATACGAATGTAATACACGCCGACACGGCCAATCGTGACCATTTACACGTCCTCGTGTAAGACAAAACGAATTCAATTCGAATTTAAGAAACTTTTAATTCATAATCAGTTGTAATTACTATTATATCTTAAGTTAAATTGAAATACTTCATCTCATTTACTTGAATAATTTTTTCTACTACTAATTGTCCGTTTTATTCATATAACATTATTTTTTAAGTTTTCCATAGTCTGAATTTAATTTTACTTAAAACCTTCAGGCAACGTACCAACACGTTTGTAGCATCGACTCTTATCATGACAAATCTCCAGTACCACACTGGTTACTTTCTGTGCTAGTGCCACTCTAGCCACAGTCTATTTTAACTACCCTCCAGTACCACTACAGTCTAACTGTTTATGTTCAGTGCGAGAATAGTCATTCACTACGGTAGTACCACACTAGCCACTACACTGCCACACTGCTCATTCACTACGCTAGTGCCACACTAGCCACCACAGTCTATTTTAATTTTTACTCAAATTTAAACTTCACATTGTTCATTACATTCATTATCAAATAAACTTAATTCATATCTGTCGATATCCAGCTCGCTTGGTACCTGCCCCTCTGGCATCTTACGTATCTCTCGTGGGAATATTTATACTGTCTCTATCTTTTGATTAACTTTAAAGTATACCGATCATTGTCTTAGACTTAGACCCGATACTTCGGGTTTAATTTGGTTTGCTCACGCTCATTAAAACACTTAAACATATTTAAACTTTAAAATTTTGGTTTTGCCCTTGTCAAATCTCTTTCTCATATTGTGCACTTAGCATATTCTTTTCAGCGTCTGACCTTTGTATATCTATATTGACCTGAATCTTATCGTCACAAATAGGAACCAAACCCAGTTGACGTGAACACTTTCCGACTATTATCTCGAGGTGACTCTATTTCGTACCCGATTGACTGTACAATTTAATGCTCACTGCACTTCTACTAATCTAAATCATTTCTCACGCTCACTCTCTCAACTTATCCATTGGCACGAATAACGCCATTTGCTATTAAGTGAAGCTGAATTTTCTGAGACTTACAAAAGTATGCAAATTTCTCACCTTCCATGTTTAGAAACACCGAATAACCCAATTGAGGACCTTAAAGCTTCAATACAACTATCTGATTCTAGTTTGAAAGTACACTGCAGTACCATTCATTAGTAATTCATTAACGATTCATCAAAAGTAAGGGCGGTGTTGTTGATGTTTCATAAATGAATGGCCATATATAAAAGAATAATATGTAAAAACATCGAACCTCTGCAGCAGTGCACGGTTTGGCGATTTTTTTCATATATCGCCAATATACACACCGGATATGTAAGATAGAGTTAAGAAATGAGACCTTCTTGTTAGTTACATAAATGCAACTGAAAGAATGAATAAGAGTTTTTATTAAAACTTGTGTTTTCACCTAACTTACTTAGCGCAATATTGAAGAATACCAGTAGTTCAATTCCTCACACTCTTTTCCTATATTTGCATTTGTCAAGCCTTCTAGCACCGAACTCTTAAAAGCCCGTGCTTTGTCTCATAGGGATCACTAGAGTACGTTGACCGTAGTGCATCAACATTCACGATAAAAATATACATCTGCATATTCGGTTATTTGTCCAACAAGAGGAAAACACTGTTTTCTTAGTTGATACCAATAATCATCTGTTGGAATCATCGGGAAAATTCGCAGTTAATTGTATAATTTAGTTCGTAATTTTTAATTTTAACTTTTAGTTTTTCCTCACATTTAATTTCACCGTTTTCCATATTATTTCACGGTTACCTCTATATTTCCACTGTTTTCCATAAAAATCCACTGTTTTTAAAATATATAAGGTTGGTTTTGTGGAGGAAGAAGAGGAGCTATCTGAATGAAACTTTGTACTTTGTCTTCTACATATATACTCTCACTCGTATATATGTCTGGATCGGGCGACTATATTATATAGACTCCATTGGAACGATCGAAAAATTTTTATAAAAAAAAAATTCGAAAAATTTCACTTTTCAACAGAGTTTAATCAAATTTGAGACTTAGCCATTTCATATTATTCTACAATTTTGTGTAAAATTTTATGAAAATCGGGATCGATAAATTAGTTCAATTAAAAATTATTAATTATGTATTATATATCAAATTTTAGATATAGCCATTTCTAATTATTCTAAAATGTTGAGTTAAATTTTATGAAAACTACTACTATATCATAAAGCTCCCATAGGAACGATCGAGAAATTAATACAATTAAAAGTTTTTTCAGTTTTCAACAGACTTCATCAAATTAGATATAGCTATTTTATATTAGTCTTAAATTTTGTGTCAAATTTTATGAAAATCGGACGACCATATTGGTGCCATACAAAACGATCGTTAGATGTGGAGGAAAAATGCAAATCTGTGAATGTAAAACTGTAAATATAAAATGTATAGGTGAATAAAAATGAAAGAAGGCATAACTTCGTTTCTTTTAAACATATTAATACATAGTTTCCTTGTTTTTTGTTATTGTCTGTTGAGGTTTGTGGTTTTGAAAGAGAAATTTGGAGGGGTGTTATGAGCGATCTGTGTGTACCATTGTGACGTTTGGTTTTGCAGTCTATTTTGTTTGTGGGTGTAGTATTTATTGAGGTGTTGCGTGATGTCTTTGGAGTTAAGATTTTTATTTTATTATTTTTATTTTATTTTATTATTTATTATTTATTTATTTTATTATGAGTGGATATTTATGTAATTTTTACCATAAGTACCTTTAGTTATAGTGTATTTTGTTTACATCTATTTAAGTTTGTTGTATTTCATTCCGCACATCTTAGAAAAACTGCTTTAGAGATGTAAAAAAGCTAGTCAAGTCTGATCGATTGTGGAAGAGCTCAGACCGAATGGTTTTAGGCTCGGATCTTTACAAGATTTGAAATGATTTGTAATGTTAATTTTGGAGCGCTACTTAAGATTAGAGTATAATAAACCGACGGTATTCCAAAGTCCAGTAAAGATATTATCTTTCCAGATTTAATTCACCTAAATCCAGCTAATCATCATGGAATTAATCAACATCTTAATAGTGGTCACACCCATGGCAACAACAATTCTCAAACACCCTTGGCCTTTACCCCCACATCAGTGCTAAGGAAAATGACTGCCGACAAAGATACAACATGTTCGCCACTACAAAACTCATCTCACAACCAGCATCTTAACCATCAATATCAATTGAATCCACAACAACATGTCACGCAACAAGAGCCACCAACTATGACAGTGCAACAACAACAACCAAGAATGATTTTGGGCGGCGCTAGCAACTTTGCCCTCGGTCTAAATCCACAGCAAATGTCACCCAACTTTCAGCAGCAATGTCGCAGCAATCAGAATCAAATTCTAAAATGGAATTCCGGTGTAGCCAATATGCATATGATGCATGGAAAGTCATTTGGTAAATGAAAATAAATAAAAATTCGATTGAAATTAATTAAAAATTCATAAGAGCTATAATAGATATCTCTGCAGGATTTTAGAAACTAATCTATCCTTATTTCCAGGTCGCCCTATACTAAAAGGAGGCCCGAATTCATTGCCGCAAATACAAATTCCAGCAGTCGTTTCTTTAAACAAAAAAATTGAACTACAACAGGCTCTCCAGCAGCAACAACAGCATCACCAGCAGATGCAACAGCAACAACAGCTTCGCTTCAAAACTTCAGTCGAATCAAATTTAACTGGAGAAAGTTTGCATCAAAATATAAATTTTCCCGATGGATACCCTCAGCATAATTTCCAGCAGCAGCCCAATCTCTTAATGCAACACCAGCAGCAGCAGCGTCAATCTCTTCGGCCTCGTGTGATCTATGGCGAACTGCACCAGCAGCATAATCATCAACCGAATTTCCCAAGTAAAAAAAAATTCTTATCAATCACTCTTAACTGGCGCCTTTTTATATCCTTTCAGGGTTTTATAATTTTAGTCAGAACTTTGCAATGCAGCGAAGGTGTCCTTTTCGATTCTTTAAAGAATATATATTGTCGATCAGCAGCTACAGTCTAGTCGCTCTAGCCATGTCCGTTTGCCCGTCCGTCTGTCCGTCCGTTCGTTTCTACGATAACTATTTTCTCAGTTTTAAAGCTGAATGTTTTAAAAGTTGAATTTTAAAGCTGAATCTGAATGATAGCAGATAGTCTTCTATATACTTGCACTAGTATATCAGTTGGAACGAGCCGTATCGGATCATGGAACGGTCTTACAATTATTAGAAAAAAATTAAAACTGCAAGTTTTTAACATATTTTTATTCAACTTGAGACATGGCAATATTTTATTATTCTAGAATTGCTGTTTTAATTTAATTAAAATTGATATTAACTAAAAAAAAATTATATATATGTGGGCAATTCTCTGGCAATTTTAATTTTTCAAAATTTGAAACGTATAGCTCTTGGTTAGCACTACAATTGGTGCTAAGATCGATTTTGGGCCCGTGTTCGTTTTCACGATTTTCAATTTCAAAAATTGTAATGATTTAACTTTTAATTATTTATGCAATCAATTATCTTAATAATGTATTTTGTTTGATTTTATAAAAAATAAAGTAGTTATTTTTTAAATTCAATTTTAGTCCCGGTCGCGACATTTTGGAAAGTGATAATTCAAACTAAAACTGTACGAACATTGGTGATCGCATATGTCCTTTTGCACTTAATATTGACTTTTTGCATTCTCTGTGTGATATTAGAAACCAGAAGTAAAAGGAAAATGTTTTTGTTTAAGAGATTGGCATCAAAACAAAACATGAAATTTCGTATGACTTTTTTTTTTTTTATAAAAACATTATTTGCGCTTGCGCGTGTTTGACACTGTTTTTTTTTTTTTTTTTTTTTTTTTTTAGAAAATGAAAAATTTTCTTAGTCTTGAGCAGCTGACCAATTTTTTATGTAACCATGTGAAAAATACTCGTTATTAAGCAGTTTTAATTTTTTGGCAGCGGTGGATCTTTCTGGAGAATTGCCCATATACATATTTATATATTATTTATCATATTCTCATTTTCAATGAGATTTAGCCATTTTTTATTATTTCAGAATTTCGAGCTTAATTGTATTAAAATCGGACGACTCAATAAGCAAGTTGAGTAGAGTAGAATGAAAGCTGTGAATGTAAAACTGTTACTCTTATTGTAATCAACAGAAATATACAAATTTTGGTGTGCCAAAGTTAGATTCCATTCTTGTGTAACTAAGAACCGTGAAAGTAATGCTCTTGTCCTCTCTCACATTTCTTTATTTAAACGAGATCACATAACATACAAAGAACACAATGACCCCCACCCAAACTGTATTATTTGTAATGATGCTTAATATAAAATTTCAGGTGGATTTCATGAACTTTGCGGCGACTCTGGCAATGTTTTGAAGAGTAATAGCTTCCACAGAGATGAACGGATACCATCGCCATCGCCTTCCAACAATAATCAATTGGCACAATGGTTTTCACCTGAGCTCCTGGCCAAAGCTTCAGCCGGAAAGCTGCCTCATTTGAATCAAAGCCAAGCGCTTAGTTTAGAAGAATTTGAACGTAGTATTCAACATTCCTCAGCTGTTGTACACAATTAAAGTAAATAAATTTAATGGCAGCATAAATTATAACAATATTCTAATAAATAAAAAAAAAACTAAAAATTATGTTAAATGTTACCATTATAATTTTCTCTTACTTTTTTTGTGAATTTGTAAGCAAAACGAATCAAATAAGTCGTAAAAATTCATATAAAAAAGGTTTTTAAACAAAATTTTGTGGCGTGACACTAGTTTCTAATTAATATATATGCATATACCCAAAACTATTAAAAGTATTGACACAGAATGTAGTTGATTGATCATATTGTAAAATAAATATTAAATGTGTAAATACTATATATATATATATATACTATATATATATATATATATATTAAAGTAATTTTTTTATCTTTTGTGTATTGGATGGAATTTTACCTATTTTTTCTGTTCGCACTTAAGATTATGAGTGATAATCAAGAGTCTGAGTGATAATGACACAACAGTATTAAGTGAACGCTCTTCTTTTTATTTAAGTCATCTTTTGTTTGTTTTGTATGAAACGGTATTTCATTTTACATCTTGCACTCGGTTCCTCGGTGCAGATCATCGGAAATTAAAACAAACAAAATTCATGCTTTAGATTATAGAATACCCCAAGTAACGCTGTCGAATATTTTTATACCTCTGCAGGGTATTATAATTTCAGTCAGAAGTTTGCAACGCAGTGAAGGAGGCACCTCCGATCATATAAAGTATATATATTCTTGATCAGGATAAACAGCCGAGTCGATCTAGCCATGTCCGTCTGTCCTTCTGTCCGTCTGTCCGTTTCTACGCAAACTAGTCTCTCAGTTTTGAAGCTATCTGAATGAAACTTTGCAGTTAGCCTTCTATATACTCTCACTCGTATATATGTCGGAACGGGCCGGATCGGACGACTATATCATATAGCTGCCATAGGAATGATCGGATAATTTTTACAACAAAAATTATATCAATTTCAGCTTTCAACAGAATTGGATCAAATTTGAGATATAGCCATTTTATATCAGTCTTAAATTTTGTGTACAATTTTATGAAAATCGGACGACTATATCATATAGGTGCCATACAAACGATCGTTAGATGTGGAGAAAAATGCACATCTGTGACTGTAAAACTGCAAATATAATATAATATGTAAAGGTGAATGAAATGAAAGCAGGTATTACTTCATTGTTTTTTAACACAAATAAATATAATTTATATTGTTGGGATTCCAAGTCATAGAAGTTCTATCTGCAAGGGTATATTAACTTCGGCGGGCCGAAGTTAGCTTCCTTTCTTTTTTAAATTCCAATTTTTGAATTTTTCCGAAGACTGAAGTGAATAAAAATACGTAAAAGTCTTTTTAAGTTACACGGTTTTATGTTAAACATACATTACAATGTTTAAGATAAATGTACTGAAAACCAAAAAATAATAAAATAGATACAGTCGTGGGAATTATAAATATATGCATAGACTAGACTAAAATAAAACCGTGGGGGACGTCAATTGTCTACAAATTATCGAGTTAATGTGCGATAGAAGAATCGTTTAATTCGTCGTTCGGCAGTTGGCCCGCAGACGGTGAGGAAATTACTTACTATTTTTTTTCTCATGGAAATTCCAATAGTTAAACACTCCATGTAAATAAAAGAGATGTTTCAATTAGTTTATCGTTGGACATTCACACTGCTGGCTGGCGAGGAATCGTTTCACTGTTTGTAGTTTGCCTTTAATCGACAAAACATATGATAAAAGTACTACTCGCTCACCACTATAATACCCTAAAACTCGCTTATAATCGAGCTTGCTAGCTTGTTTCCACAGTCTAGCCCTACTTATCACACGTCCATCGTTGTCGGTTGAACAACTGCCTAATTATAGTGTAACATTACAAAACAATCATTTTAATCAACTATTGTAGACAATTGACGTGCCCCACGGTTTTATTTTAGTCTAGTCTATGCATATGTTTATAATTCCCACGACTGTATCTATTTTATTATTTTTTAGTTTTCAGTACATTTATCTTAAACATTGCAATGTATGTTTAACATAAAACCGTTTAACTTAAAAAGTTTTTTACCTATTTTTATTTTCTAGTTTTTAGTTTTTATTTCGCATTCTGTTGTAATTGTATTCTACTTGTTAAGACCTTTCATTTGATACCCATGTTGATGGGATTGATAAAACCTAAGTTAGCCGCCATTTTGTAGCGGCGGCCATCTTGAATTTATAATGCTAATCAGAGAACTGCATTAAGTATGATCGGTCGGTCCGGTTTGATCAGCAACAATCAAAACTTAACACAACGGTTCGTTACAACATTTTCGATCAAGCTTCGGGCACAACACAAACAAGTTCGTTCAGTTGACTTGATTTGTTCTGCTGGCTAATTCAAACTAATTGGTTGGTATCGGTATGATGATCGGAACTGATCGTGCAGAAAAAGAACGATCGAGCCCAACGATTCATAACAGCTCGGGGTTCGCTCATGTTTGATTTGATTTGATTGTGAATGATGCAATCAGACCGAAAATATGTACATATGAAGTTGCGATGAATAGAATTAACTGAAACAGATTAACATAATTTATTTGTCATTTTATATCCTAAAAACTAAAATTCAACAAATAGTATGCTCAGAACACTAAGGAACACATATTCTTCTTCATGGAATAATCGGATTGAATCAAACCAGGTTTGACCAAAATGAATGATTGTGATCGGCCTGAATGCAAGGAGAACTCTCGATCATTCTTTGCAAGTCACACAAAACGTTTGAATAAAAGCAAGAGTGATCGGAACTGAATATTCGCTACGAACATGCTCTCTTACGATCATACAATTTTGTTAATGCAAAGTTTTGCGTCACAAAAAATCCGAGTCAATGATCGGGTATGATTGTAAAAATGTTGATCGTTGCAGTTCTCTGATGCTAATGAATAAACATAATTGTATTGTCACCAAAATCCGAAGTGTATACAAAATTTGAGATTAATCGGTTGACAGGAAGAGGGTGAAATTTGAATAACTAAATTTGACCCAAGAAAAAAGAAAACAAACGGGGTGAGCTAAATAAAACCGTTTAAAAACACGATTTTTTAAGAAAAAATCGTCGTTGTCATTGTAAAATCAAAAATATGGAAAAAAACTCGACAGCCTTACCTCGCAAAATATGTACAGAAATAGTGTTTAAAATTTCAAATGGATCGGTGCAGTAGTTTTGTAGTTATGATTGGCACCGACTTTGAAAACGTGAGAGTTGTGGGAAAAACGCTTTAAAGTTTTAACCACAATCAAATCCAGTGTAAAACGAAAATCCGGCAAGTATAAAAATACTCATAACTTTGTCAATTTTGTTTTAATTGACTGAAATTATTATTATTATTAATTTACAAAAATTTTGGTAGAATATTCTTCTCATATAATGCATTCAATATGAAAAAAACCCTCTTCCCTAAAGATCTAGTATGTGAGGAAACTAAGATAAACAAAAGGTAGTTTGTGTATAAAGTGTACATAATCAGACCCTGACTGAGTCAGCTTGGTTAGGGGGGCATCACTTATCGCAACCCGAAGATCATTATGCCCCTACTTGCTAGATCAGCTCACTTTTCACGTAAGGAGTACTTGATCTTATTTTCCTTTAGTGTTGCGCCATTGGCAAACATCGTTTGAAATGTATGAAGCCTTTAAGTTAATAAATTATAAAGCTTTGGTAACCTAAAAACTAACTATATGTTTACACATGACACGTATATAGTGAAATTTTCACATAAGCAATAAACATCCGGACATCATAAGTGACAGAAACAATTCTTGAAATCAAAAAGTGGTCGCACTTGATTAATATCCCAAGCTGGCGCCTCGCTTCCAAGTTCATGTAAATAAAGGGCAATGAATTAAGATTTTTAACTTCAGAATTAAGTCTTTAGATGATATCAATCGAATAAAGAACACAAAACCAATCCGTTGTTTAATTTATTCTCAGCGTTGTTCTTAGACAACTGACAAAACATTAATTCGACTTACTATAAATTTCCATATATATAAAAAAATAATATGTAAAACAAGAAAGGAAGCTAACTTCGGCACGCCGAAGTTTATATACCCTTGCAGATAGAAATTCTATGACTAGGAATCCATACCATATAAATTATATATATTTGTGTTAAAAAACAATGAAGTAATACCTGCTTTCATTTCATTCACCTATACATATTATATTTGCAGCTTTTCGTTCACAGATTTCCATTTTTCTTCTACATCAAACGATAGTTTGTATGGCACCTATATGATATAGTCGTCCGATTTTCATGAAATTTGACACAAAATTTAAGACTAATATAAAATGGCTACACCTCAAATTTGATGAAAATCTGTTGAAAACTGAAAAAGTTATAATTTTTAATTATCTTAATTTCTCGATCGTTCCTATGGGAGCTATATGATATAGTAGTCCGATTTTTATAAAATTTTCTACAAAATTGTAAAGTATAGTAAAATGGCTATATCTCAAATTTGATCCAATTCTATTGAAAACTGAAAATGTTAAAATTTTTTTTGTAAAAATTTTCCGATCATTCCTATGGCAGCTATATGATATAGTCGTCCGATCCGGCACGTTCCGACATATATACGAGTGAGAGTATATAGAAGGCTAACTACAAAGTTTCATTCAGATAGCTTCAAAACTGAGAGACTAGTTTGCGTAGAAAAAAACTATTTCATCTTTCCAATTGAACGGACGTGTTTTTTTCTTGCGCTCTCGTTTTGTATTAAAGATTGATTCTAACCACCGGGGTTAACTTAAATTTTCTAATTTGTGTTTATAACTTCCCGTTCACTTCGCGTGTGCATGCAGCTATTCTAATTTGTGTACATAATTGGCTTTATTTTCCAATTTAGTTGTGCTGCTAGTGTTAGATTTTGCATATTTTGCATTCCTTTTTGTGCCTTCTTCGTCTAGCTTTTGTTTGCGCTGTCGCAACAGCTAAACGATTTATCTATCCATCTCCCACGCTCTCTCACTCTCTCGCTTAAGCTGTGCCGCTGCACTTCTTATCTAATCTGAACCTATTCGCTCTCCCGCTCTCTCGCTCTCGCTGAGACTCTTCACTTCTTTCTTAATTGCTCTGTTTTTATTTTTTTTCAAAGTACAAGTACAGTGGTAAGTCTATACAATGTCCGGAAATATTGTCTGTTTCGTCAAAGCCTGCAAAAAGGCAATTGTTGCAGGTGACCTTACAATCGGCTGCTGGCTGTGCGACAACGTCATGCACGCCAAGTGTATTGGAGTTGCAGCTCGGACGGTGGACGATATAAAAAAAACATCGGTCTGCGTTTCTGTTGTGAGGCCTGTCGCGATGTAGAAAGGGAAATGACGTCTTTCATTCGGCAAACCAAAAGCGGTTTTAAGGGCATTTTAAAGAGTTTTCGTAAAACTCTTGATATGTTCTTGGCGCTGGACACCCAATTTAATAGCCTTACGCTATTAAATGAGTCCCCTAGGCGCAAAAAAACTGCTATTGGTGGGCAGCATGTAGACGGACCCCAACTACCCGCAACAGGCTCTCAGCAGCAGCCTCCCTCGGCATAGCCCTCGACCTCAGCATTAATTCCAAGAGTGCTGAGATCGAGCGCTAGAAAAGATTCGGTATCCGAATGTGCAGCGGGAGTGCCCGTACCGCCGATTATTTCTGTTTTATCCCCTGGGGGGTCGCAAATATTGACCCCTCAAAGTCCCGTGCACACAAATATATCTGCCCAGGGTGTTAGGCCCGGAATACCGGCCGACAATGGCACGGCAGATAACCAATCTGCCTTGCCAAAAGCCCTTATAGCTGTTCCACCAACGAGACATATTTTTGTCTCGCGGCTCTCCCCTGACCAAACATCGGAAGATGTTCTCGCCTTTATACAAGGCAAAACCAGAGCCGAAAAAATTAAGATAAAGGTGGAAAAGTTCAAATTTTCTTACGCAAGGGACATTTCATCTTTCAAAATAAATGTCCCTAACGAGCTCTTTAACACTATTTGCTCTCCCAACTTCTGGCCAGAGTACATAGTTGTTAAGGAATTCGAGGCGAAGAAAAAGAAAAAGCGGCCTGTAGGAATAACTCTTCCCAGGCCTGAAATTACCACTGCACCTTCTACGTCTTCCAATCCCCACCCAAAAAACTAACCTACTCCTTAGGTATTTCCTATCAGAATGCAAGAGGCTTACGTAGTAAGCTTCCTAACTTGTATTCTGATAGCCTTTCGTTTGCATCTCAGGTTATTGTGCTCACAGAAACCTGGTTAAAGCCGGAGATTCTGAGCTCCGAAGTTTTTCCAGCTGTGTTCACAGTATATCGGCTAGATCGCCCTATCAGACGCGGGGGTGGAGTTCTAATAGCGGTGGACTCCTCACTCACGTCAGAATTATTAACCTTCGAGGAATGTAACGATGTTGAATTCCTCTGTGTGAAGCTATCTATCAAAGGTAGCTCCATTTTTATTACCTGTTCCTACATACCTCCACTGTCGGAACTTCCTATTTATTGGAATCACCTTTCCGCTATTCAGATGGTTTCCAGTAGACTTTTGGATAGAGACCAGTTGGTAGTTCTAGGAGATTTTAATATCCCTGGTGCTATTTGGTGCTCAAATAATTCCACCAATACTCTCCATACACCTACACAACATGACTTTATCGCTGGCTTGTTTGACATTTCGCTGTCTCAAGTCAACCATGTTCGAAATTCCTTACAGCGCTTGCTCGATCTTTGCTTCGTCTCTGATCCTGCGAGAGTCAGTTTAGCAAGGGTGGCGCCTCTGACGCAGCCCGAAGATCCTTATCATCCAACTTTCGATGTGACTCTTGATATTGGGTGTGACGTACAGAATACTTCTGATCGTCCAGCCAATAAAGTCCTATGTTTTCGCAAAACGGACTTTGAACGGTTGAATAATTTTATAAACGAGTTCAATTGGTCTAATCTATACATGTGCACTGACATGGCAGTTGCCGTTGATATTTTTTACAGTGCCATGAATTCATTTTTTACTGAATGTGTTCCGTTATATTATCCGCCAAGCTCGAATAAACCGCCGTGGTTTACTAGAGTTGAGCCGACTTAAAAATAAAAAATCTAGACTGTACGCTAAATTTAAAATCACCGGTTCTCAATCTGCCCTTTCATTTTATTTATCAGCTCGGTCAAACTTTACCGTGCTGAACGCGCAGTGTTATAAAAACTATTTAACTCGTTGTAGGGCCCAGTTCTCACAGGACCCAAAACAGTTTTATAATTTCGTTAACACTAAACGTAAACCTAAAACAAATCCTTCCTCGCTTTCATTTGAAAATACTACCGCAAATAATGATCAGGCAATAGCCGATCTATTTTCGCAGTTTTTTCAAACAACCTATTCTAGCTCTTCGTATATATACCAGACTTATTCCTACGACATACCCAAATCGAACTTAATTTTCTGTCCTAGCCTAAACGAAAGCTCTCTCCTTTTAGATCTTCATCGTGTCAAGCCAGTTTATTCGCCAGGTCCCGACGGAATTCCTGGCTGTGTGCTCAGGTATTGTGCCGACGCCCTGTGCTATCCCCTTCTGAAATTGTTTACCTTGTCCTTAGAAACCTCCCACTTTCCCATTATTTGGAAGGAATCGTTTATGATTCCTCTCCACAAAAAAGGTAGCAAATTGGATGCCAGCAATTATAGAGGAATCTCTAAGTTGTCGGCCATCCCTAAATTATTTGAAAACATTATCACCCCTCACTTACAGCACCTTTATAGATCGGTTATTTCTCCATGTCAACATGGTTTTATGAAGCGAAGATCAACAACAACAAATCTTTTGGAGCTCTCTTCCTATATTATAAAGGGCTTCCATAATAATTGTCAGACAGATGTAATCTATACTGATTTCAGTAAAGCATTTGACTCTGTTAACCATTCTCTCCTCGTTAGAAAACTCGATTCAATGGGTTTTCCAAGTGATCTTCTTAATTGGATCTCTAGTTATTTGAATGGCAGGACGCAAAAGGTCCTCTTTAAGAATAATTTATCCAATGTTCTAAGGGTTACATCTGGCGTCCCGCAAGGAAGCCATTTGGGACCCTTATTGTTTACATTATTTATAAATGACCTGCCCAAAGTCTTGACTAACTCCAGAGTACTTATGTACGCGGATGACGTCAAGCTTTGCGTGCAATACAATGACGTTGCCTGCCAGTCGGATTTACAAACAGATCTTAATAATTTTCAAACTTGGTGCCGTGTAAACTTATTAAACTTAAATGACTCGAAATGCAAGCTAATGACATTCTCACGTGTCGTTCCTAAGCTTGCTACTTACACGCTGAACTGCTGCTCTTTGGAAAGAATTAATTCTGTTGACGATTTGGGCGTCCGCTTGGACCCAAAACTTGACTTTATTGATCATATTTCGTCTATGGTGAATAGAGCCAGGGGTGTGCTTGGATTTATTAAACGGTGGTCGAAGGAATTCAATGACCCCTATGTTACTAAATCCTTATATACTTCCTTAGTTCGTCCTATCCTAGAATATGGATGCTGCGTTTGGAGCCCTCAGTACGGCGTCCATAGTAAACGCATTGAGTCGGTTCAAAAGAACTTTTTACTTTTCGCTCTACGCGGTTTAAATTGGGATGCAAACCAAAGATTACCTTCCTACTCTAGTAGACTCCTATTAATAAACTTGCCGTCCTTAGCCAATCGTAGAACGATGCTAGGGATAACCTTTATTTTTAACCTTATACATGGTGATGTGGAAAGTGCTGACTTGTTGAGTCAGCTTAATTTCCATGTACCATGTAGAACTACTAGATCCTATATCCCATTAGTGTTGCGCCACTGTAGGACCTCCTTTGAACTGCATGAACCTTTTAGAGTGCTATGTGCAAATTATAATGATTTGTACACACTAATCTCTAACGTAGATACCCTTCCTAAATTAAAATCTTTAATACTAACACACTTAGTAAGCATGCAAGCTAACAATCTGGCAGCACGCCGGTAGTTCAATTTTCCTCGTATTCTGTCCTATATTTTCCATCGCGCCTACTAACACCTAACCCTAACAGGCACGTGCCTGGTGTCATACGGGCCACTTGAATGTACTGAACTTAGTGCATCAACGTCCAAGAAGAGGAGCTATCTGAATGAAACTCTGTACTTTGTCTTCTACATATATACTCTCACTCGTATATATGTCTGGATCGGGCGACTATATTATATAGACTCCATTGGAACGATCGGAAAATTTTTATAAAAAAAAAAATTCACTTTTCAACAGAGTTTAATCAAATTTGAGACAGCCATTTCATATTATTCTACAATTTTGTGTAAAATTTTATGAAAATCGGGATCGATAAATTAGTTCAATTAAAAATTATTAATGATGTATTATATATCAAATTTTAGATATAGCCATTTCTAATTATTCTAAAATGTTGAGTTAAATTTTATGAGAACTACTACTATATCATAAAGCTCCCATAGGAACGATCGAGAAATTAATACAATTAAAAGTTTTTTCAGTTTTCAACAGACTTCAACAAATTAGATATAGCTATTTTATATTAGTCTTAAATTTTGTGTCAAATTTTATGAAAATCGGACGATCATATAGGTGCCATACAAAACGATCGTTAGATGTGGAGGAAAAATGCAAATCTGTGAATGTAAAACTGCAAATAAAATATGTATAGGTGAATGAAATGAAAGCAGGTATTACTTCATTGTTTTTAAACATAAATGTCATCGAAGTTCTATCTTAGCTTCCTTTGTTGTTGTTTTTTTTTTTTTTTTTAGGACCTGGCTCATTTTTAAGGAGCTGTTGTCTCAGGTGATGTTTCTGAAACATAACTTAATCTTGCGGCCATATAGTTACTTTTTTTTTGTAATTTTGGTCACTTTGTCACGGTTGCCATATTATTGAGTTACCATTCCATTTAATTAATAAAAAAGTATGTTGGTTAAATGGGTTTCATTTAATAAGGCAAATCGCTTCTGATTATCAAAAAATATTTTTTTTATCTATCTGCCGGCATTGGAGAGGTTGCCTTATGTATGTACAGTGTGCCACTAAAGTGATGATACAGCAGGCAAATTTAACTAAACTTAAAAAATACCCCTTCATTAAACTTTATTTGGAAAAATAGAAATGACATGTTGTTTGTTTTTCGTAGCTTTTTATTCCACAAAAGTCATGTATATCTTATATGCTGTATTCTTTTCGCTGCTGACAGTGAGCAGCTCGAGAGAGTTGGAAGTATGGGAATGCTGACTTCTACATTTATGGTCGTCAAGGCAGGGCTCGGGTGATCGTGTTACGGTCAGTTCAAACTATGTTTATGTTAACACCGCAACAAAGTGTTGCACTGTGTATCCCTGAAGTACTCTTGGTACAATGGGTATTGGTTATTCGTGTACATGCTACAGACAACAGGAGGGTCATCAATATCGCAATGCTGAATGGAATGGAGAAGATGATATCAAGTCTGATAATCATTTCACCGTTTCAGTACCAATTAAAATGCTTAAAATAATATTGCAGTACATAGTATTAGTTGGAAAGTTCCTCATATTGTTCTAAGCAATGGTGCTTAAATTAAAATGTTCAATGTAGTTAAAAGCGGTGCTAGTCTTCCACTATCTTTCCGCAGTTGAGATTGTTATGTAAACCCATCATTAGTACAGGGAACACATCATGTATGGAATGTCAAGCTGGCTGCAAACAGAGAACGGCCCCGGATTGCTATCATTGCATTTTCCTTAAACGGGCAACTAATTTCAAACAATTTGATAAATGTAAAGGAATCTAAATTCAAATGTTCATCCCTATGGGGATAAACTTTGTTCAGCATAATCTGGTACGTAAAGGTGACTGAAATTGACTGTCGCGACAGTTTCGTACAATCACAAATCCAACAACAAAGTACATTGACTGCGATGGTACGGTAATATCAGGCCATAATTGGTGCACAACATCTCAAAACTAACAAAGTTGCAGCGGGCAATGCGCTCCGCGGCGTTCTAAATGCTATCCTACACAAAATGCCGATAGAATGGTTCGTGAAGAACATTGACGCGCAGAGCGCAATAAGACTGAAGGCAAGCAATTGTTAAAAGGAACACTGCGCGGTGCTCGGCAAGGTACTTGAAAGCGTCAAAATACAAACAAACGAAACAATGTACTTGACCTCAGGGATGAACTTTGATAACAGTTTTACAACTTCATACCCAACAAGGGAGGAAAGGAGTTGGGACAGAGTAACTGTAGAGGACAAAGTATCCCTCTACACCTACGGTTTCAAGATGAGCTGTGGCTGGGGATCTGTGGCGCTGGGATCTACGTTGACCACTGGGATCCAAGAGGCCTTCAATCTCTCAGACTCAGCGACGGTCTTTTATGTCGAGATACTTGCCATAACGGAAGCAGCCAGGCTTTCAGTTCGGTGATGACTCAGCGACACCAAAGTAAAAATATACTCTGATAGCCGAGAAAACCGACTCCCGGCTAATGGCAGTATGCCAGAATGCTCTTAGTAGACTTGCTGAAGTAATGATGTACAATTAACTTGGGTACCGGGACACAATGACATATCAGGGAATGAATTGGTCCGAGCGGACTGGACTACACATAGAGATACCAATCTCCTTAAACTCGGCCCAGGCAAGGATCCGCGACCATTTCTAGCTAAAAGCAAGGAAACAAGGAATATTTTAGGAAGAGTGAACGCAGGAGATCGAAGAAATAGTGGCCGAATTTCGACAAAAAACGAATTAAAGAACTGTTATCCAACAGAAAACGAGGTTTCACCAGGTTCATGGCGGTCACCACAGAACATTGGGCGATTCGACCGCACGCAATGAAAATGGGACTTCCAAATAAAATCCAATAAAAAGCTGCAAGCAAACTTCGGAGAGAGAGAGACGCCGAAGCATCAGCTCCGTTTCTACACAGCGCCAAAAAGCATCAGACTTGAAAAGATCGGAAAGTTGAAGGTGTTAGCGATCCAAGAATTCCTTAGTGACTCAGGATGGTACTGAAGGTGATCTTGACCACGACTAAGACAACAGAGCGAGTTGATCTAAAAGGAACCCTGATATTATTGGAGGCTTTAAAATAAAGTCTCACCATTTTCCCTACCTATCCATGATATAATAAATAAATATTCATTTATTTAAGAAAAACTTTATAGATAGTCACTTATGATTCATGTATACTTATACCATACTAGCAGCCCGTCCCGGCTTCGCACGGCATTAAACATTACATTTAGATTTGTCAATTTTAACACATTCATAATAATAATAATAATATGACACATATTCATCCTTTATTATTTTTTTTTTTTTCAATTATTGAGGTCATAACCCTAAAAGAAAATACATTTATTTTGTTAGAGCTTCTCTGTAAACAATATTTGATGTTTTATTTTGTGGCAGCAAAATAAATTGATTTTCATTGGCTCCGACTCGCGATAGACCAACATACAGTTGACCATGAGTAAAACATTTATTTCGCAGATCGATCCCTACTAATTCGAAGGTTTTGCCTTGTGACTTGTTAATTGTTAATGCGAAAGATGTTTTTACCGGAAATTGAAGCCGTTTAAATGGGACTGTCATATCATTTTGGATCATCGGTATCCTCGGTATATGAGCTAGTTGACCACCTGCTGGGCATATTGTAGTTAAGAGGGCACTTCTGAATACATCAAGGTTCTGGCAAAATCATCTTCCTGGCATAAGGTGAAGAAGGCAGTCAGAGTTGTCGCTGGCGGATTCAGGACTCTTTCTTGCACATTTCTTTCTGTGAAATAGACACGTTGACCATTCTCCTAATGGACTGCCAAGTGAACTAAAGCTGGATAGCGTTCATGAATGTGGAATGAAAAAATTCTCCATGCAGCCTCGTTGCTGCTTATGTATCTTCCAGCCTGGTATTGAGATATTTCATCGAGAACTCGTACTGCATTGTTGTCACCATTTACTGCCTGAACACCAAAAGCTGCCATATCGCTGCCTTTATTCACGTACTTGCAGATATATTTAATCGATTTCACGGAATTTCAATATTCTACGTTGATGTGCGCTTTGTATGATTTTGACAATAGTGTTGAGTATGGAACCACCCAACGATTGTCTACCTCAATATCACCAATTCTCATGTTTAAAGTTGCCGAAGTCCCTCCATCTTCAGTTGACCGTCTCCTATACAGAGGATATCCATCGTCCCCTGTTACGGTGTTGGCTGTAAATGCTCGAGGATATCCCTTGAAACACTTCCCGTCTACCATGCATGGTGAACATGGGTTGAGGGTACCACATGGGCCATGGATCATGTTCTTGATGACAACTTCATGCAAATCCGTATCAACCTCGGCCCATGGAATCTCAGCGCATATAACATCGTCGATTTCGTCTCGAGTAATTTTATCATACAGCCAAATCAGTATGTGCGCATGCGGCAATCCTCTCTTCTGCCATTCTACTGAATACATCCAGCACCGCACAGATCCAAAAACTCCATGTTTCACAATTAAATCCATCAGTGACTTGAGCTTTTGTCTGAAAACACAGGCTGTGATGTTATGCCTATCCCTATGTGATTGTCTAGGAAATAACAGCTGTACTATCTCGTCCCAAGCTGGATTGCATGTGAAGGTGATAAATAAGTCTGGACGGCCGTAGCAACGAACATATGCCATGGCATCTTGAGCATATTCATGCATGTGGCGTGGACTACCTATGTATAAGGATGGCAAAATCGTGAGCTTTCCAACGTTGGTTGTATTACGGTCATTCATCACAGCATCCCGCAAATGGATATATTCCTCGGACCGAAGTTTCGTCTGATTCAATCGAAGGAGCCTGACAGTATATGCAGACCTGATGCATCCGGCCAATAACGACATTGCGATTCGAGCTGTAATCAACAGTTGGATTATATCTGAATGCAAGACGATTGTATTGCAGGTTTTGATCTGCTGCAAGCTGTAAACGCGCTTCAGCTACCCTTGCCCTGTCGCGTTCATTATTTTGAGAGTGAATCAAATCGATTGCTGCAGAACGCGACTGCCTAACTCTCAATCGTTTTCTCTCAAGCCTATCTGCTCGTCTTTCTGCTGATTCCTCGTTGTGCATCTGCATTGCTTTCAGCCGCTCAGTCTCTCGGATGGAGGCCCGTTC
This sequence comes from Drosophila serrata, assembly GCF_035046125.1. NCBI lineage: Eukaryota > Metazoa > Arthropoda > Insecta > Diptera > Drosophilidae > Drosophila > Drosophila serrata. The sequence continues at coordinate 1,342,963 of NW_028257058.1, forward strand.
TTCGTCAGTCATATTCGTAATCTTACGTCTGTTTGCTTCTGTATTGCGAGTACGACGACCAAAACTCGACTTCTTGGGTGGCATGACTTCGCTTCTTACTGAACCTGAACAAAAAAATAAAATTTGTATCTCCAATTCCTTATTTCAATATGTTTTGAATGTTTGACAGGAAATGCTTTGTCTGCCTGTAGAGGGCGGTAGATGTAAGGTAGATTTTTGATATTTTTTTAACACCTTGGATTACGTTATCTTAATTTTAGTAAGGATGCCTATTTTTTTTTTAAATGAAATATAGCCTATAACACTCAGGAATGATGTAGCTTTCCAACAGTGAAAGAATTTTTCAAATCTGCCAAGTACTTTCGGAGCCTATTCAATACATACAAACAAACTTACATTACCTCTTTATATAATAGTATAGATTTAACAAAACAAGTTCTGTCTGAAATTTCTGAAAAATAGGTTTATTCAGTATTCACTTTTTGTTGTTTGTCATTTTTACAAGGTTATGTTCATTGTTGAATAGTTTATTTTGAATTTAAATCATTATTTATCTAATTAAATAATTGTTTGTTTTTACTTAGAAACTGTCTAGATTTTTAATTAAATTGGAGCAGTTATATACTTTAAATTATTCCATCTGCAATCAAAGGCAACAATTTGTTTGCATTTAATCACTAAGTTTATGTACTAATTTCTATAAAATAATGCATTAATAGTTAGGGGCTTGCTTTTTGAACTTTTACTTGATTCTGAAATCAGCGGCATAATATTTATCAAACGATCTATTGTTTCTTCCTATAAAACTTGTATAAGAGAGACCCTTTTCCTTTCATTTAGTGCGTATTGCACACATGCATATATACAAAACAGAATTTACTTAATTACTTAATAGATTATTGTTATTAAAAAGCTTAAAAAAGCTTTGGAGAGCTGTATCATTATTTCATATACGCATAAAAAGTGCAAAGAAATATTGGCGTCTAAATGGAACAAAATTACAAGTTTTTTGGTTTTAAATATATACAATGTGTTTCTTTTCTTTCGTGATTTTGTAGCAGCTCAAATTAAAAACAAAAATTAATTAAGTCAATTAGTTTAAGGTAAGTTAAGTAGCGCACTAATTTATAGTACTTAAAATTGTAGCGTGTAGCTAACGTCGGCACGCCGAAGTTTTTATACCTTTGCAGGTTGCAGTTTGATCACTAGAATTCAATACAATTTAAAATACATATATTTATGTTAAAAAAACATATTTACAGTTACAGTTTAACATTCACAGTTTTGAGTCTTTCTATGTAACGATTACAGCAATATGACATAGTCGTCCGATTTTCACTAAATCAAAACTGAAATTCTAGAATAACATAAAATGTATACATATATTGCAAATTATATGAAAATCTGTTGAAAATTGGAAAAGTAAAATTTTTCCGATCGTTTTTGCGGCAGCTAAATGATATATTTGTCTGATTCAGCCCGTTGAGACATACATATATATGAGTGAGAGTATATAGAAGTTTAACTGCAAAGTTTCATTCAGATAGACAGACGGACATGGCTAGATCGACTGTTGATCCTGATCAAGAATATATATACTTTATATGGTCGAAAATGTCTCCATCAAACTTCTGGGTACCCCTGCAAGGGTAACGAAAACTTAAGGGGTTAGACAACCCTGAACGCCTGAAAATTGGGGGGTATTTCAAAAATTAAGTTTTCCAAAGCTATTAAAATACAACTTTTTATTGATTTGATTATCAAAATACATGTTAAGCTAGAAAATAATTATTGAAAGAATAAAAAATATAGCCAAACAAACAAGGCACTTTTTTTGCGAACGGTCGTACGGTGTATATGCTGGACAGGACTATTTTTATCCGAAACCCGAAAACTAAATTTGTTTTAAAACTATATAAATTTAGCTAGAGCATCGAAGAGCATTGAATAGAGAATGTCAAGTAGTCTTTGAGAAATCATTTTCACCGATCCATAAAAAGTTGTTTTGAGAAAAACGCAAAAGAAGAAAAAACTACTCTAAGGTATACCTGTAACGCTCACTTTTAATGACTGTAATAACCACAAATAATGAGATATTTTTAAGCACGTCCTAAAATGACCGTAAGAATATCGGCGTCAAAATTACTATATATAAAAACAAAAAAATTGATTTTTCAAAATTTTCAGGGTGGCCCTTAAACCCTTAATAATAAATCAAAATGTAAGTTATGACTTATTTGTATTATGGAACAAACTGAGCCAAAATAAATAACGGTGTAGCATTAATTTATTATCGCAGCATCCTTTAATTGAATGCTAAGTATAAAAACGAAATATGATATGCCAAACTTCATTTGCAACACACCTTTTTCACAAAAGAGAATACGTTCTTTTTTTTAAATGTGTTATTTGTTTTTTTTTTTAATTTGACAATAATGATAATTATGTCTTAATTATTTTCTCGGCCACTACAGATTGATCCTACACATTCTAATTCATCTTCAACCAGGTATTCGCCATTCGTAAACTCGGCAATTGGACTTGCGACTTTTTCATTGAGTTTTGGGCTATTTTGTTGAATAGGTTGCACGCTTGAAGAGGTCATAGCACCACATACCGCTCCACCTTGAGCAGGTAAGGTTGTGCAGCTTGCTCCTATCTGTGTCCGACTATATCCGGAGCTATTTGGTGCACCTTGAGCTCCTCCTCCGGCTCCAGTTCCGGTTGCCGCTGATCGCCTGTAAACTGTGCTGTTCATTGTCAACTTGCGTACATTTTTGTCTGGATGAAATACGAGAATGTAGACTTTTGGTGAATATAGGCAAACTAGGGCGACCGAAGCACTGAGACTTATCGAAATGCACAATGTGGTGATTTGTATCTGGAGGACAATTAATTATAAGTCTCAAATGTACATATTATATATATTTTAATTAAATTTATACCTCATAAGAATTGCCAGTGCCAAAGTATATGGGCACAAAAGCTAGCCATATTATACATGTCGTGTACATGGTAAAGCCAATAAATTTGGATTCATTAAAATTCTCAGGTATTTTTCTAGTTTTAATTGCGTATACCGTGCAAATTGTGATTAGAATCATATTGTAGAGCTGCGAAAATAGGAAAGACATGTCCTGTATTTTGCATTTTAGTATCACCTCTGTGCGGTCGGGATAATAGAATCGCGTTCCAGGTGGCTCTACAACCATCCAAATCATCGTGATTATTATTTGTATAGCTGTGGAGAGTAAAAATTACATTTAATGTTGTATTTTCTTATTTAAAATGAATTCTCTGTTCTATTAATTCATCTCTCTCATCTTCCCCACACATTCAGAGGTTAAAAATAGAGGAACGATAAGGCTCAGCCTACCGGAGACTTCTGTCTTGTTTATGTAAAGAGGGAGAGTTACTCTTCGACCAAAAAAAGTTTCACTTTACTTAAATTGTGGAATTCCTTAATAGGGTCAGTATTTTGCACTCGAAGAATGAAACTAACGATAAATTCCAGCCATGTCAGCGGAGTCGAAAAGAATATCTGTGTGTACTGCAGTAAGCAGTAGATAGTTGGGAGTGGGAAAGAAAAATCTAGGAAAATCATAAAAAGTTCGGAGTAGGTTGCTGTGGTTACATTTTTTTCCATGATATCGCCTTTTACCTTTACTCAATAGCAATTAATTTTTTGCTTAAGTTTCGAACCGAGTCGCTATCTCTATAAATTTATATTATATATATTATAGTTTACAATTGGATCATTAAGAAAAAATTAAATTTGATCAAATGAAAAGGAAAACGAACAGACCAACTAAAAAGTCACATTCAGATAGCTTAAAAACTTATGGAATGGACTTGTTTGCGTATAAACGGACAGACAGATATACGGATCTAACTATATTTTTACTTTATAGAGTCAGAAATGACTCCTTTTCTACATTGAAAACTATTGACTTCAATTAAAATACCCTCCAGGGGTATAAAAATTAATGTAGCAAAAATATCGCAAAGAAACGTTTTTGTTTAGAAATCAATCCTACGCCACCACAGACATATGTGCATATGAATTTACATATCTTACCGATTAGTGATGCTGTTATTATAACCTGCGACTGCGGACTTATATATTTAAGACGTTGTGCTGATTTAGAGGCCGAATGAAATATTCGTGAAATCCGATTGGTTTTCGTGAGTAGGGCACTGTATATAATAGAGAACCCAACGCCAATGCCAAATCTCTGAAGTACACAGGAGGCAATTGTGGGTTTTGCTATTAGCGCAAAAGTGTTGCAGTAACAGACCAGTATGCCAAATAGAAGGGTATAGCTTAGCTCTCTGCCCGATGCTCTGACCAGTGGAGTATCGTGGTTTTTCGCAAATAAAACTATAACTAACATTGTCACGGAAATGCCAAAAATAGCAATGGCCATGGGAATTATAGCAAAAAGCGAGTTCCAGCGCATATATTGAATATCAAGGGAAAAGCAAGATAACTTGTCAGCATAGGGCCAAAGTCCGGGGCCGCAGTCCTTGCACGTGAATTCGTCAAAAACATATTCATATGACTCGCAGCTGTCACAAATCCAGCAGCATGTGTCCCCCTAAATAAGAATTAAAGTGTATTATATTTTTAGTAAACATTTAAATATTACCTGTTGCTTCTTTATCATCCCAACCTCACATGGCAGGGAACAGGCAGACGTTGGTTGTTCCACTTCCTTATTCCATACGACTGTCTCCGAGTTTAGCTGCAATCCATTAAACCATTTGCCAATTACCTAAAAAGATTCAAACAGTTGTTGACATACATAAGTTATATATACATAAGTTATATATACATATATAGTAGAAAACCTGGCGAACTACGTTTCGCCACCAGATGGCTTCGTTTTATGTGACATTTCGTTTTTTGATTAACAAATTAAGAAATTTTTTATTTTTGTTTTATAATTGAAAAGTAATGGATCCAGTTTAAATTTTCCACTTGCGCAGCATAATCCAGCCGTTTCTCAATATTGGCATATAGTAGCCATTGGTCCAATATCTCAATTTTAATCATCACTGTAGTTCTTAGTGGGATCATATTGGAATGCCAATCGATTGTATGATGCCAATGATCTTCGTGTCCTCACGCGTTGTCTCGATAGGGCATTTTCCCTTATTATATTTTGTCTTTCTTCGCTTAACTTCTGTGAATACACTTGTTGATGATGATGTTCTTTCGCACGTCGTCCTTTGGACTATAACCTTAAATGTACGATCCACATAATTAACACATTTTAACTTACCACCTTAAAGACAAACCTACACTTTATTTATTTTATTGTTTCAAATTGAAATGTTAGGAACGACTACTTCATATATTGGTTTGTAGGAAATACTATATTTCAGCGATGGATATCCCGCTTTTCTGTCGAACGGGATAAAAAGTATCCTATGCCCATCTGCTGGCTCTAAGCTACCTCCCTACCAATTTTCACCTAAATCTGTTCTGCCGTTCTTGAGTGTAACAGATTCAACTTTCGTTTATATATATAGATATATATATATATATATATATATATAACTTGTCAGCATATTCTTATTATATATATATATATATATATATATATATATATATTTATATGTAACGCGGCAAAGCCTGTTTATTTTAAAACTTGCTTTACTTTAAAACTTATTACTAGATACTATAAAAATTTGCCAAAAAACGCGAGAATTCGAATGCATTGCGTTCAGCAGAACATGATCACTGACCAAATGGATTTCTAATGATAGTTTTGCTAAACGGGTATGATTATTTTAATAAAAATCTAACAACTATACCATAGAGACGCCATAGGAATGAACGAAACATTTTTAGAAAAAATGTTTGTTGTTCAGTTTTCAACATATTTTCATCTATTTATATATATAGCCATTTTGTATTATTTTAGAAATCAATTTTAATTTTATGGAAATCGGACAACGACATATGTGTGTCATATAGCTGCTATGGGAACGATCGAGAAATTATTGTAAAAAAAATAGAACTTTGATGTTTTCAATAACATTTTCATCTACTTAGAGATGTAGCCTTTTTATTCCCTTGCAGGGTATTTTAATCTCAGTCAGTTTCAAGTTTTCAAGTTTGCGACGCAGTGAATTAGTCATCTCCGACCATATAAATTATATAGGAACACCCGAAAATTTTTTACAAAAAAAAATAAATAAATTTTTCTGTTTTCAACAGATTTTTATAGAATTTAAGTTAAAGTCATTTTATATTATTTTACATTTTTTTTTTTAATTTTACTACAGATTACTATAATATAGCTGCCATAGGAATGATCGAGAAATTAATACAATTAAAAATTATAACTTATTTAGTAATCAACAGATCTTAATCAAATTTGAGATATAGCCATTTTTTATTATTCTACAATTTTGTGTAAAATTGTATGAAAATTGAACACTATATCATATAACTGCCATAGAAACGATCGTTAGATATATAGGAAAATGCAAAACTCTGAATGTAAAACTGAAAATCTAATATGTATATGTTAACCAAATAAAAGCAGGAATTACTTGATTGTTTTTTTAACATACTTATATATAATATAATATAATATAATATATACTATATTAATTCCTAGTCATCTAAGTTCTATCTGCAATGGTATATAAGCTTCGGCGTGGCGAAGGTAGCTTCCTTTCTTGTTAATCATATCCGTCTGTCCCTTATAACGCAAGCTATTCCCCTAGATTTGAAGCTATCTGAATAAAACTTTCTACATAAGGCGTAACGATCCGCATCGGACGACCATATCTTATAGCTGCCATAGGAACAATCGGAAATTTTGTAGAAAAAATTAATAATTGATAAGTAGATATTTTGTATTTTTCTAAAGTCTTAGTTTAAATCTTATGAAAATAATACAACTGTATCATATAGCTGCCATAGAAAAGATCCTTAAATGTTGAGGAAAATGCAAAACAGCAAATATCAAACTGTATCTGCTGTACCACATGACATCTACAGACCACGGTCATCAACAGTTCATCAACGTGACGACTGCGACTTCTACCGAGAGAACGCTCTTAGGCGACAATCGTGCCAAGCCCGATTCTCTCACTCTCACTTGCTCCCGGTTGCTGAAACGTTGATGAAAAAATAAGTCAAAATCAGCATGTAGATTCTCTTGCACTCGCCCTTGCTCAAAAATATAAAGGGGTGGTTTTTTTATACCCTTGCAGGGTATTATAATTTTAGTCAGAAGTTTGCAACGCAGTGAAGGAGGCACCTCCGACCATATAAAGTATATATATTCGTGATCTGGATCAACAGCCGAGTCGATCTAGCCATGTCCGTCTGTCCGTCTGTCCTTCTGTCCGTCTGCCCGTCTGTCCGTCTGTCCGTTTCTACGCAAACTAGTCTCTCAGTTTTGAAGCTATCTGAATGAAACTTTGTAGTTAGCCTTCTATATACTCTCACTCGTATATATGTATGTCGGAACGGGCCGGATCGGACAACCATATCATATAGCTGCCATAGGAATGATCGGAAAATTTAAAAAAAAAAAAATTTTAACTTTTTCAGTTTTCAATAGAATTGGATCAAATTTGAGATATAGCCATTTTACTATACTCTACAATTTTGCATTAAATTTTATGAAAATCGGACTACTATATCATATAGCTCCCATAGGAACGATCGAGAAATTAATACAATTAAAAATTATAACTTTTTCGGTTTTCAACTGATTTTCATCAAATTTGAGGTATAGCCATCTTATATTAGTCTTAAATTTTGTGTCAAATTTCATGAAAATCGGACGACTATATCATATAGGTGCCTGTTTATGGGGAAGACAACGAATTTGCCACCCTTAAGCAATAATTATAACGCACGAATAGGTTATTATATGCTGTGTATATTTTCGTTTTCACTTCTCTGGTCGGAGCTGCAACTACCGATCGAATGCTTAGTTTCAATATATACATATATCAAAACGCTTACAATGTACATAGCTTAGCTTAAGATAAGGCGACAGAAGAAGAAGAGAGAGAGAAATAGATAAGAAAAGAGAAAGCTAAGAGCGCAGCAGGTGCAGCCATACACCCATGCACGCACAATTAGGCGCTAGCGGTCTGCTCCGAACAGTGCCATACAACCGATCGTTTGATGTAGAGGAAAAATGCAAATCAGTGAATGTAGAACTGCAAATATAATATGTATAGGTGAATGAAATGAAAGCAGGTATTACTTCATTGTTTTTTAACACAAATATATATAATTTATATTGTATGGATTCCTATTCATAGAAGTTCTATCTGCAAGGGTATATAAACTTCGGCGGGCCGAAGTTAGCTTCCTTTCTTGTTAATATATGTAATATATGTATTTTACACGGAAAACGTGAAAGAAATGTTTTTAAGACTTTTTGGTACAGCAGTAAATTCATATGAAAAATAGTGGAATTTTATGGAAAACAGTGGAACATAGAGGTAAGGTAATCGTGAAATTAAATGGAAAACAGTAGAATGAAGTATTTTTTTTTAGGAAAAATGAATGTAAAATTGAGAACCAAATTATACATTTAACAGCGAATTACAGTTTGTCAAGTACTTCTTTGCAAAACGAAAAATCCCTCACAAATTTGGGTTTAAACTGAAAATTTATTAACAAAAAAAAAAGAATTTTTTTAAATTTTCTTTTATAATATTATTAGGATAACTTTAATCTATAAATATAAAATACAAATCTTAAATATTTTAACATAAAACATAGTAAAAAATAACAAAAACAAAAAGATTGCAATTCGTATGCTGTCAATTAATTATTTGCAATTTGCAAAGACGTTATGGTTTAACAAGGAAGACTTAAAAACTATAAACTCTAATAGCTTCGGCGTTAATATTTTGTGTGGAGTCCCTTTGCATCTATTACAGCATGGAGGCGTCGCGACATTGGCATTATTAGCCCGTTCAAATCGTAATATTTTAGAATTTTCTCCCATTTCTCCTGTAGAACTTTAATTAAGCCCATTTTATTTGTTGGATCCGGTTTAGTCACTTTCTTTTTTCAAAAAATCCAAAAAATTGTCTATTTATATTAATATCTGACCTTCCCCAGGAGGGTCAATGAGTTTTTTGCAATTAAACAGGAGCCAGGTCCTGCACAGCTGCGATTTGAGCTTGTTTTCGGCTTTATATGTTGAAGAATTGTTGAGAAATCATTAATTAACTGTTGAGTAATTTTTGATGAATCATCGATTAATTGCTGATGATACATTGATTAATTCTTGTTGAATTGTTGTTTATAACAGTCTAGATCATGCCGATGTTAAATTTATCAGTAATTTGTATGGACATTCATCGATGATTCATCAACACCACCGCCTTGATTGTTGATGAATTACTGATGAATAGTACTGCTTTAAAACTATGGGGGCTTTAAAACTATAATGTATATATATATAGCTAATGTATATATACATACATATATACAAACTTCGAAGTTTGCATACCCTTACAGATATAAATTTGATCACTATGTAATAATACAATTTAAATTATACAAAATTTATGTTAAAAATCAATGAAGTAATACCGGCTTTCATATCATTCACCTACATATACATATTATATTTACTATTTTACATTCACAGTTTTGCATTTTCCTCTATATCTAATAATTATTTGTATATTATTATTAGTATTACTATTATATTATTATACATTTTTTTTACATTTTTCCGATTGTTCCTATGGCAGATATAAGATATAGTCATCCGATCCGGCCCGTTCCGACATACATACGAGTGAGAGTATATAGAAACTAATTGCAAAGTTTCATTCTGGTAGGTTCAAAACTGAGAGATAAGTTTGCGTAAAAACGGACGGACTGACATGGCTAGATCGACTCGGCTATTGATGCTGATCAAGAATAAATATACTTTGTGTGGTCGGAAAGGACTCCGTAGCTGCTGACAGAAATTATAATACTCTTCAATTTAAAGGAAGATTTATTTTAAAATTTTTATTGTATTAATTAAATTAGATTAACTTTTACAAGGGGGCGTTATATTTGAAAGATTCTCATATATAATTAATTTTTATATATTTTTTTATATGAGACATATTTGAGCTGATATCTTCTCTAACGGATTGCAAAAATAAGTTATTTAAGAAGAACAAATTACAAATTTAGTGTACCTAAAGAACGAAAATGAGCTGTGACATGGAAAAAGTCAGTATTTTTATTTTTTTGTTTAGATTTATGTGTTAAATAATGGTATTTAAAAATAATGAAGTTTCTTAATAAATGCCTAAATCCAACTTAACACAACTGCATTTAACCATAAATCAATAAGCATATACATATGTATAAGCAATGGATTGACTAACTGTTCCTCTAATTTGTTTTTATCTATGTATGTACATATGTGATGCAAAAAAACAAATAACAAGATACCCTTGCACGGTATTATAATTTTAGTCAGAGGTTTGCAACGTAAAGGAGACATTTCCGACAGTATGCAGTATGTATATTCCTGATTAACATCAACAGCCGATACGATCTAGCCATATCCGTCTGTCCGGCCATCTGCCCGAAACTTTGAATGAAACTTTGCAGCTAGACTTCTATATACTCTAATTCGTACATATATTAGTAAAAAAGGTGCCGGATCGGACTACTATACCATTTAGCTGCCGCAGGAACATATTTCCCTACGATTATTATTATTATAGTGCAATTTATTCCTGGTTACATAAAATTAAGGATATCTTAATTTATTGAACTTAGTCATATATATATATTGAAGTGTTGTACCTTATATTGATATCCTGATGAGTTTTCCTGGCGTTGATAATTCAAAATATCATATCTAGCCAATCCATCGCCTTGACGATCAAATTTAACCTCGCTGCCAGCAAGATCTTTTGAAAAATTAAGTTAATAGAAATATCGAATCGAAAATTAAGTAATAGTACCTATAAATGACACGTTTAGTAAATAATTATTGTAAAAGTCCTTGCCATCGTAATTAGCCATGTCAGGACAGGCTTGGGACTTGCTATTTCTTGAAATTGGTCTGTACCACACCGACTCGCTATGTTGTTGATGCTTTCGTTGTTCCGTTGTCTGATCACCTTGGATATTGCACCGATCATTATGCAAATTGTCTAGTGCATAGGCAAATGCATATACAGCATCCACAACAAATTGAGTCTTTGATTCTTGTTCGTATCTAAAAATTTATTTAAAAGCAAAGCACATATTTAAATATGTATTAGAAGAAGGAATCATTAAAGGAAGGAGAAGGAAAAATAAATTAAATTATATGAAAGATAAAGAAAACGTACCCAACTTTCTCCGATAACCGTAAAGTACTATCGCATATGGCTTTTGATTTAGCTGTAGACTTGCTGCCAGAAGAAATGTTAAGATTCGATACTGATTCAGGCTCCAAGACACAATTAAAAGTATCCTCCCAATACTCAGCAAACCAGGGATTTCGTTGATTCGTCCCCGGCGTTAGTTGCATCATATAACGATCAAAATCTTCAATTATTTCAGATTGCAGCTCTACCGTGATTGCGCCCTCAGCAATATCCTCCAATCCTTCCAATAATTTCTGTTGCTTTCCCCAACCGTCGCTGGCGATCCAGTGAAAGGGTTGCGATAAATTAGCACGCTTAGCCGCAAGTAAAATTCGCCGTGCATCTTCTGCTCTTGTAAATAGCACAACGCCGCGAGCATTTGGCTTTTTTTGAAGTTTACTTAGAATCGAATCGAAAACCTTATCGTCCGCAGCACTTGGCACTTTTTCAGCGGCAGCAATGCATACGTGACGTTCGTTGGCTTCTTTGTGAAAGGCTTCGATACCATATTCACCTGAAAACGTACAAAGTTTAAGACCCTTTATACTTTTTCTATTAGGTTGTTATCAATAAAAAGCTAAAGGGCATCAAATCGTGAGGAGGTAAAAAAAAGAAACAAAATTTTCCGTAAGTATTATCTATAAATTATGTAGAATATGTGATAATAAGGATTTTTTGAAATTCGATGTCGTCACAAAGTAATACCGCTATATTTGGCGTTCTTCTCAAAAGTGAGATTTTCAAACTTTGCTCTATGTTATCTCAAAACGGCTTGAGATGTAACACGTAAGAGACTGAAATGAACTATTATCAATAAAAAATTTCAAAATTTGTATTTTTATGATTTTTATGGGAAAAAAATTGTATACTTTTAGGGGTATATATAAGTACATATTCTTCAAGCGAGAAAACTTAACATATATAGAAGGTAACGAAAATAAGACAATTTTTTTCTTTTTCGCTTGGGCGGGAACTAACATAAGTTAAATGTTAATAGCGAAAAAGGTAAAGTTTAGCCGAATCAAAAAACTAAACACCTGTGATTAAGCGAGCAAAATAACAAATTGTATATATTTTGCTCTCATGGATCGGTTTCTAGAGTGCAAGAAAAGGTTGGAATTAATAAAGGCATTTAATTACAAAATATTATATTTTTGGGCGGCGTTATCATTATTTTGAGGGAGGGCATAGTCGATTGAGCCAACCTGGCAGTCAATAAATGTAAAATTAAAAGTTTAAATTTAAAGTTTAATTATTTAAAAAACTAACACCCAGCAAATATCTTTTTCGATACTCTTATATGTTTCATATCGATAGTCACACAGTCGTGAGCTAGTGAAGCTCACTAAACTATTCTGTCTACACATAAATACATTTTCGCGCAATTTTTAGGTGTTTTCTTTTGATTTGTAAAAGATGTAGTTTTACAATTTTTTGTCATAAAGGTATGCGGAATGAAATACGAACACGTGTTGTAAACCAAATAACAAATTTATTCCAAGTCGGATCAACGCACACTTTTTATATGTTTTGTATTAGGCTTTAAGCTATTCAACAAAAATATTATTATTATTAGATTTTGATGCACCTTTGCAAAGCCTCCTGAATTCCCATTGGATTAATTTTAGCAAGCCCTTTTTTATTTTTAATATAAAACAGTTTATGTTTTTCAGCTTATAATCCTTTTTTTCAAATTTTCAAATTTGCCGAAAACTTTTCAATTGCCCTTAACTGAAACACATTTGGAGAATTTTTGAACTCAGGCACAAACTCAATGCTCAAATGGTCAAGGGCCTCTAGTGTTGTTTTGTCATAATGAGCCTTTCCTGCCTTATTCGCTTTTTGCCACAATAAAACCTTTTAAGGAAACTTTGTTTTTGTAATTTTAGTGACATTTTCTGGAGGATTAGTATAAGGGAGCATATAATTATATTTTGGAATCGAAGTTTAATAGTCTCTCTCTGGGCATCTGAGAAGATAAAGTGTTATTTTTTTGGAAGACTTAATAACTCCCAATTCTTGTATGTACTTCTTTACAGTTCTGTCAGTTCTGTGGATTACATTGGTTTTGTTTTGCTTTTTTTTAGGTGCGACCCACGAATCGGCCTATAGTTTGGCTCAAAATTGAGACTGTTGTAATGCAAACTGAATGTTCGAAAATTTTAGAAATAAAAGTTTTTGGAAGCCCATAGCCGAAAGGTAATGAAAAACTTCCAATTTGGGTGGGTTATTTGCACAACATGTGCAAATCATGTTTTGACGCTCTGCTGTCCTCAAAGACAAAATATAATAAATAATAGTTTAAAATACTACAAAAAAATGCTTTTATAAATAAAATGCTTAAAGTTAAAAGCGTGGGGTGCATCTGAAGTCACGGTAATATCTCGCGCCAAGTACCGTTTTTTTTGGATTAATTATATCAATCATTGTTTTAACATGTATTTAGTTCGACTATTGCTGTTAATTTGTCATTTGACTGATATACATAATGGTGTCACTAAGCACAACGTTTAAATACATACGTGACGAGATATTCTACTGCTGCAATATTTTTGTTAATCTAATAATTTTTTATAAATATCAAAGATTTTCTTTTATATTTTATGTTCACAGAAATACATTTATCATTGTTTGTAACAATAGTTGAACATGTTCTTGGCGAGGCATTGTATTTTCATAATTCTCCCCTTACAGATAGTTGCCCTTAGAATAATTGTAACATTGATTATAAATGCACCCCACGCTTTTAACTCTGAATTTAGTGATCTTGTTTAGAATTATATACTATTGCTCTGAATTTAATAATTTTGTTTGTAATTATAAATTATTTTCTTCTTTTTAGTTGGGTCTTTATAAAGCGTGTTTTTTTAAACTATTATTTATTTTCTATTTTTTAGTGTGGGTACCTAGAAAAGCGTGTTTTTTAAATTTTCTAAGCTATCATTTATTTTTCGTATTTTAGTTCGATATATCAATAATCAATTTTTGCGGTCATTTAATTATGAAATATCTTACGAACTATTTTGGAATCTCATTATTTCATTTAAGGCCTCATTGTTGCATGGGATTTTTCTTGTTAACTTTGAGCAATCAAGTTCTGCTTGTCCAGCAGGCATGCGCAGATCGCGCGCTAGCTCTGTCCCTCTTACTCCTCTACGGAGGATCTATAACAGAATTTATCAATCCTGACGATCCTAATCAGGATAATGAAAATTGTTTATCAAATTATTGCATTCTCATCGGGTCCTTGAGAAGTATCAAGCTTATCAGATATTGGGAAACCCTTGAAAATAGTGTTCAAAACCTGCAGTACCGCGTGTCATCAACATGTCATCGACATGCGCCGACTGCGACTTCTACCGAGGCGACGCTCTGCCGACTGCGACTTCTACTAAGACCCTCTGCCCACGATACAGTTACGGCGGTAGTCTAGACTGCAGTCGGCGGCAGTACCAGGGCCCGGCCGTTGAGAAATTTGTTGTTAAAACATCGATGAATTGTTGATGAAACATCGATGAATTGTTGATGAAACATCGATGAATTGTTCATGAAACATCGATGAATTTTTATTGATAACAGCCTAGGACATGCCCATGTTAAGTAAATCAACAGTTTGTATGGCCTGTCATCGATGAAAAATCAACAGCATCCCTTGACTGTTGATGAATTACTGATGACAGGTACTGCAGGGAAGATTCCGTTACATACATACATACATACATCCGGAACTAATAAAAGCGTATTAATAATACTTATTGCGTTACAAGCTGGAAAAGTACCGTTATAGCCGTGTGTTCTATTTGTCTCTGTTAATTCTTGGAACATGTTTAATTTATTTCGTATTTCATTCAGCATATCTATCTATTTGCGAAATAAAGGAAAAGTGGAAGAAATGCCGTAGATACCACATATATTTTAAAAAACAAGACGAAAATTTGCTTAATGAGTCTATTGTGCTAACAGAAATAGCCGCTAATAGCTCTGAGTTCTCAGCAATAGCTTTCTCTAAATGCAAACCTCATCGCAAAGTTCAAAGAGATTCTAACATTCGCGTGCGTTTAATTAATGTTGGCAAAAAACTGCATCTTAAATGGTAATAAACCTAGACTCAGAAAGTCTCATAAAAGGTATTAGGAGCTCACAATTTGCAGTTACAATCACAGGTGTAAATATTGACCTCAATAAAATGCATGGCATTTTTATGGAAAAAATGGTATAAGCATTTAATAATAGTTCATGTAGGCTTATAGCTTGTTACAACCATAAGATAAATATTCTTCAAGCGGGAAAATTTTATATGTAGGAGGTAACGAAAATAAGAAACATTTTTCGTTTTCGCTTGGGCGGGTACTAACAGAAGATACATGTTGATAGTGAAAAAGGTATAGTTTTGCCGGATCAAAAACTAAACACGTGTGATTAAGCGAGCAAAATAAAAAATTATATATATTTTTAAAGACAATATGAAGGGAAATTTAAAAGCGAATAATATTGTTCTCATGGATCGGTTTCTAGAGTGCAAGAAAAGGTTAGAATAAATGACCTAATGACAAGGCCCATAGTAAAGAATTTCTTACATTGTTAAGGAAACCTCATGCAAAGAATTGGTAATGGCTGTTCGCGTGCGTTTATTTAATGCTGGCAAAAAATTGCATCTCAGATGTTAATAAACCTAGACTCAGAAAATCCCATAAAAGTAATTAAGTCACAGGTGTAATCATTGACCTTAATAAAATGGCACGTGGCACAGTGGTCGGTGATGTGTGGATATGGTGGCCAAAAATACTTTTAGTAGAGATACCGACTTGAAAGTTTTTTTGTAGATATATAATTGCGTAAAAATATTATATATTAAAATATATATCCTTCAATATCGAATCAACAGTGAAAGCTATAAAATTTGACTCCCAAATGCACGCAACACATTTAATCAGCTTTTTTTCAACGATTGTATTTATGAAATACTTAATATTAATTAAATAATGAACAAAGAATATTTACCAAATAATAATGAATTATATAAAGTTAATAATACTCACGAATACAAGAAAGACAAGGACAACCATGTTATAGTCACATATAGCATGCAAAATTAATAAATATGATACAAACACAATGTATATACCTTTAACTTAAAAATTTATTTTAATTAAGTCTTTTAAAATTAACTTTTATAATGTTAATGAACAAAATACTGCACAATTTCAATAGTGATGCGCACACGTACAGTAGTTCGCTTCGTTTGTGCTCTCTCTTTGCGCGCTTCTTTCTTCGCTAACTGATGGAGCAAAACAAATCAAATAATCGCTTTTGTTTTATCGATTAATAGACGGGCCACATCTTAACTCAATATTCAAAAATTCACTTTTCACATGGGAAGCAGCTTTTATATTTGTGAAGGTTTTATTTGACTTCTTCAATTCACAAAATATTGATTCATAAAACAAAACAGACAAAATAGGGAAAGTTTTCCTTTAAATGTCCGAGGAAGCTCTTAAAGTGGGAAGTTAATACATATATGCGAAACTATTGCTTGAATCATACAAGAACAAGAAAGGAAACTGACTTCGGCACTCCGAAGTTGATATACCCTTGCAAATAGAGCTATATGATATAGTCGTCCGATCCGGCCCGTTCCGACATATATACGAGTGAGAGTATATAGAAGACTAACTACAAAGTTTCATTCAGATAGCTTCAAAACTGAGAGACTAGTTTGCGTAGAATCGGACAGACTGACAGACAGACACACGGACATGGCTAGATCGACTCGTGTGTTGATACTGAACAAGAATATATATACTCTATATGGCCGAAGGTGCCTCATTCACTGTGTTGCAAACTTCTGACGGAAATTATAATACCCTGCAAGGGTATAAAATCGTCCCAAAAAAAATACGATGGAACCTTATGCATTAACTTTTACTAACTTCCGCGTTATCAATAAAGTATATTATGAGGTGATTCAGATTTTGGAAAGCATCCCCGAAATTAGCAACAAAGAAACTTAAAATTACAGAGCTTAAAAATTAAAAGAAATTTTGTTATTTAATTTTGTATGCCAGATTGGCTAAATCGACCACTGTGCAGGGGTGTTGACAACGCCATAACTCAAGCTCTACCCAATATTTTATGCTTAAAATATATATTTATACTCTCGAAATATATGTTAATAAGTGATAATTAACTTAAAGATCTAGATCTAGATATAGATAGAAAAATTCTAATAAATCCATAAAAAACAGACCGTCTCATGGCATGAGACCTTTAACTAAGAGAACGCAATCAAGAACCAATTTTGGAAAGACAAAGTTTGTATAGTGCTTGTAAAACGAAGGGGAAACAAACTGTTAACTTACCATAAGACCCCTCTGAATGTATCGTAGAAACATAAGACCAGTTGAAATTTTTGATTATATCAACTAAAGCTACCGATTGAAATGTGTCTGGAGGCACTGTTCTGGCAAACAGATCAAAACGTGATTTATCAGATAAGGTTTTAGCAGTAGATGCCGGAGATATTTGCGGAATATGAAATAAGCGTAGCAAGTTGGCCACTTGTAAGGATACCGAACTATACGATCCACCAATTACTCCAAAAACTGGACCCGACGAAGCATTTTTCCTCAGCTGCGGAGTTGATGTATCTGAACACTCAAACACAGAAGTGTCCAAGTTGTTAAGCGAAGCCCGTACAAATTGAAGCGACTGATTGAGGGCATATGTATCTCTCGAGCATGTATCTAATATATGAACACCTATCGTGATTCCAGGAAGTATGTTGGAGTCATTATTGACTCGATCAATTGCATAAAGCATCGCTTCTAAACGTTGAACTCCACGATTGTATACTTTTGGTCCACATGGGGCTCCATCGCCCTTTTCATGAACAGGAAAGAGGCCGCCAAGAACTATATCGCCAGGCAGGGACACGGAGACTGTGTCCTGGCCGTTGCTACTTAGTCCTTTTTGCTTCGACACTGATATGCTGAACGTTAAAGCCGCCAAGACCATCAGCATTATTTGTATTTCTTTTGACAGTTGCATTTTAACATATAGTGATAGACTGTAGTTTAATCATTAATAATACATTTTAAATGGATTCATCGGTTAATTCTTTTTAAACACTAAAAAGAATTGCTGTAAGTATAAAATATGAAAGTTTAAATTAAATACTTTTCAATTTGAATATATTTAGACAAGTATATAAAAATATCAGCAAATCTGTACAAGAAAGGAAGGTAATATCGGGAAGCACAAGTTTTAATTTCCTTAATTTTTGCAATTGGGTAATTAAATCCTTAATCAAGAAATGTCTTTTAAAAACAAATACAATCTTAACAGGTAAGACATAATTAATTTATCTTTTTAGGTTTAAATATAAGCATATAATATTGAACTTTGACGAAGTGTAAAACATGTTTTTCAATTCATACAAAATAAATACATTTTTCATTTTCCTATAAACTTACAAGACGTATCTACATTTCTAGTAAGGGACTAATTTGCTTAGTAACGGAAAAAAAGACAAACGGACATGGCTAAACAAGTCCACTGAAGATGCCGAATAAGGATGTGACTCTTATTACAGCTAATGTAATTATAAATTGATTTGAAACAAATTTAAATCATATATATATATTTTTTTTTTTTAGAATCGTCTAAAATAGCTACCTATAGATATCTCAGGGATTATGTGTATATTTTAAAAAATAATCAGCTGCTAACGGCAATGAAATATACCTATACAATTTGTAATTACAGTTTATTTACAGTTTTATATTTTTCTACACACTAACGATCACCAAGATTACCATATTTCAGAGTAACTGGAAATTCATTGAAAAGAAGAAATTATAATTTGTATACTCTTGCAGGGTATTCTAATTTAAGTCAGAAGTTTGCACTGCAGTGAAGGAGTCATTTCTGACCATATATGGTATATACAGCATCAGTATCAACACCCGAGTCGATCTAACCATGTATTTATAAATAACTTCAAAATTATTTTTAAAACATTATTTTTAAACAGTTGCCCTTAACTTCTTTAACTTCGTTTGGTTTGTGTCTAAGCTTAAAAGCTGGTATGAGTTCCACTGGGGTTTTCCACCCCCTTATGGTGAGGGTGGACGACCTTCCTTAAAAAAAAATCCTGTTGGTTGTATGTGTAAAGACGACCCAGAAAAAGCTTTTAGGCTTCCACAAGAACTTAAGCAAGAAGTACCAACAAGAATGGTACAATTGATGATGGCGATGGGAGCTGTGTGGAAAAGAAATGGGAAGTGTTAGCCATAGCCATAGGCCAAAAGCCCAAAAGAAAGAAAAAAGGCGTACACAGATGCAGGATATGTATATTAATATGGTTTTAGTTATATGTACATGTATAAAGACTTAAAAAGTATTTTCCGAACCATATAAGACTGCATTATTATTTACGTTGACCTACCAAAAGAGTCTTACAACATTTAAACAAACTTTACTTTCGTTACTTTCATCAGGTTTTCCTGAAATAAACTTTGATTTCATTTTGTACTTTCACATACCGTTTTAACCGTTTTTTATTTATATTGTTCTTAAAATCTTACATTTGTGTATTTATTTCGTTAGTTTTTGTCGAAACGCGTATACGTCTTTTCTTTGAATTACCAGCAAGTTGACTGATTTAAACCACGACATGATAGCACAACGCGAAATCAGTTCTTGCACGACGCAGCAGCACAACAACAACACCAAGCAGCACGCAGCCAGCGTAGTAGCAGCGATGGCCAAGTAAAAAACAACAAAAGGCAGGCAGCATCAGCAGCCGCATACAACAACAACAATTCTTTCACTGGGTTGGATTCCGTTTTGTCCATCTCTCACAAAAGTTTTTGTGCCAAAGAGAAAAAGCTCGATAAGGGTTACGAAAGAGAAAACACTGATAAGTTTCTCTGCCACGTAAATAATTGAAAGCATTGGGAGGCCTGCGCTTTGCATAACATTTTGATGCTCAACACCAGAATTTACATCACACTGTTACTGTTTAACATTCAAGCGAGCGAAGGCTCTTAAATCTGGTTGTGTGGCATTTTTGTAGTGCAAACCCTTCGGTCATACATACAACCGAATATATTTAAAACTCAACACACGTTAAGCATTTAATGCTTGTAGTAGTAAGAGTATTATCATTTTTGTAGGGAACTTGAAACGCACTAAAAGTGCCAATTCCGACCATATAAATAATTTATATTCTTGGTCAGAATAAATAGCCGAGTCGATCCATCCATCTTCGTATTAATTTTTTTTTTTTTTTTAATTTGAGTAAGTAGATGTAATAACCTAACAAAGATGAACATAGAAAAGCTTTCTGAAATAAAATAAAACGTTTTTGGTTTAGTTAAGGGGTTAGACCACCCTGAACGCCTGAAAATTGGAGGGTTTTTAAAAAGTTGTTTTTGACAAAGATATTAAAAATACAACTTTTTATTCATTGGAAAATCAAAGTATGTTGAACTAAAAAATACTTAGTATATATATATATTTACAAATAGCGGAGATAAAGCCAATCAATCAAATAAGGCAATTCATTTCGTATGGTGTACATGCTGCCCAGCACATTTATTATCGGAAACCAAAAACCAAAATTTGGTTTTAAGCTATGTATATAAATATACATATGTAATAAATATATAAATATACATAGCTATTGCATGACGTATCCGTTTTTGGGAACATTTTTTTGAGCAAATCGGAGCACTTTTCGTGTTATAATTGTTATTACTTTTGGAATATTTTGTTTGTCTCAAAGCGATTGGCATGTATTCTCGTCTGACAGTAAGCAAAAGTACCTGTAATGGTAGCTTGATAATTTGATACGGGTTCTGATAGGCAAGAAAATTGTAGCACCAGTGGCCATACCTATGTGCATCGAGATCGAGAAGGCCAACTCAGGAGCTTTCTCATTTTGTCCCTTCCGGCCCACGGCTTTCCTATTTAATTTTCTCTTCAAGGTATTAGGCCTTCTGAACTTTTGAATTCGTCTTTTTCACATATGGGGAATCCATCATTTAAAATATATTAAGGAGCTGCAAGTGAGTGAAAGGCAAATAGTGGCAAACAGCCTGTTTTATTAAAAGCCAGTTATGAAGAGGGTAAAACACCGTTTTCAAGCAGCGAGAGAGATCGAGAGGAAAATAGTTGAAAACTGCGGTTTGTCAGCGCCGTTTTAAAGGCCAGTACAGATACACGAAATTAAAAATACTAGATAGTTGGATGGGGTTGAACGATTTCTGACGACTTACTTTAGTATTTTTCCAGCGTCTTGCAATATTAACTGTATCAGCCCTTCTTAACTTCTGAATTCATCTTTTCCGCACATCTTTATTCATTGCGGGATCTACAATTGATAATATGTCAAGGAGCTGCAAGTGAGAGCGAGAGGTAAATGGTCGTGAACAGCCAGTTTTATTAAAATTTGTATTCTTTTTGCAAGTCGTTAAAAAAATACTAAAAGTACGTGTGTGTATCTCGCTCTCACCCATTGCTTTAAAACGTTCTTTTATCGTCCCCATACCGTGGCAATGAATAAACTTTTTGACGCTGACGCCATATAGTTTTAACAAAGATTATACAGTGTGGAAGATTCGTAACGCCATACGATTTTTTTGCTCACGATTTTTTCGTGCGGGCTTTTGAACTGGCTTCAGGCTCTCTCACATTTCGTTCAAAAGCCAGCGGTTATAGTTATAGTTATGTTAGTCATGTTATAGTTATAGTCATGTTAGTTACATGATTTTCTGTAATTCAAATATGTTTTGATTTCCGCGCTTGTGTGAAAGAGCGGTCTAAGAAAAGCGCGCCAATTCATTGTTTTCTCCGTTTGTTTCTCTTCTTGCGTTCGCTAAAAGACTACAACAGCATAGAGTGCCGATTAATAAGATTATTAATTACTCAAACGCTTTCCTTTCAAATTAAATTTAACCCGTTACATCTGTGACATGAACTATAATATGTGAGAGTAAAAATTGTGCAAATGTGGTATAAATAGCAAATTACAACTTTTTTCGTTGTTTCGGAACTTTGCGTGCCAGTTTTACGTGCTGCTGCTTGCTATTGACACAGGTTCGAGTTTTAGCATTATTTGTTGTTTAGTTGTTGTTAATTAGGCCATTTGAAAGCCCTTATGGCAATGGCAGATAAAATAAGAGCACAAATCAGTGGAAACAAGTGCAGCCAGCCCCACTGCCAAAAATCTAGGTGCGATTTCCTCGCACTTAAATTGTTTAAATTTTCAGGGAAAAACCCAGAAATTTTAATGAAATGGGCAGTGACGCCGATCCAAATCCCGGGAGTTCCTATTTAACACTTGGGCTCCACCGAAACAAGAAATAGCAGATCTTGTAGCGTATCCAACACTTGGACTTGAAGTGTGGTAATGAGCTTACTCAAAAGTGTTTTATTCTGTTGAGGAGTACAAACTTAGATTCAATCTCAACCTATAACTTTTTACATACCGCAGTATATCCTCCCTTCCCTACTGGGATCGCCGATAGAGGTGCAGAAACATCGAGTGAAACATCGATGTTATCGATGTTATCGATGTTTGCAAATCATCGGAACCATCGATGGCTGGGTCACCACCATCAAAGTTTTTTCACACAACTCCTAAAAAGAAAACCTTGGAGAAAATGAAGACCCTCTAAAATATTGGGAGGAAAGACTTTAAAATTGTTATGCGAAAAATGCTAAATAACAATTTTTTATAGATAAGTACTGATGAGTGCTCTTTAAAATTGGTAGCAGCCAAATACTTGTCTTACAAGCCTCGCCATGCGAAGCGGAAAGAGTGTTCAGCAAAGCTGGACAAACTATTAGTGACCGCAGGACAAGGCTCTGTGGACAAGCTTTTATTTAACAATAAGAATTCACATTTCAATAATACTATTGATAGTCCTGAAATCACAGATCCCGAATAAAATCTAGTCATATTGTTAAATTCCATTTTTTTTTAGAAACATCGATGTTTCACTCGATGTTTTTTTTTAAACATCGAAAACATCGATTGATGCACACATCGATGTTTCTGCATCCCAAATCGCCGATCGGAATAACCGTGGCGCCGAACTTAACATAGCTTTCGGCCATAAACAGTGTGGCCAGTTACAAACATAGTTCGAATACCAAATACATACTTAACGAAGGTTCGCCTTAGTGGCGCGTAATTCAAACTGACTGACTATCGATATTCTAGCGGGTTAGCTTAACCGTTCCGCGACAGGCAGAAATATGCACTTTTAGTGAGAATTTTGTGGCTTCACTTCATTACTGTTTTTATGCCAAGATCATTTCTGCCCATATGATATTGAGATAAAATATCTGAGGCGAGGAACAATCCCAGATTGGAATCTAGTAAAAAATTACAGTTGTCATAATGATGAAACAGATTTTAATGATGTAATGCTGCTCGCCTCCACTAAAAAGACACCGCTCAGTCACCAGCTGAAATTTGTCGTCAGTGCTATAAAAGCACAAAAACATTAAAATGTTTCCTAAAAAAATATTTTGACTTTAGAAAATTGTCTGATGATAGGCAAATGAGAATGAAGTTTTACATTCACAGATTTGTATTTTTGCTCCACATCTAAAGATCGTTTGCATGGCACCTATATGATATAGTCGTCCGATTTTCATAAAATTGTACACAAAATTTAAGACTGATATAAAATAGCTATATCTCAAATTTAATGAAAATCTGCTGAAATCTGAAAACGTTATAATTTTTAATTGTATTCATTTCTTGATCGTTCCTATGGCAGCTATATGATATAGAAGTCCGATTTGCAAAAACTTTACACAAAATGGTAGATTAAAATAAAATGGCTATATCTCATATTTGATGAAAATCTGGTGAAAACTGAAGAAGTTATAATTTTTAATTTTTATAATTTCTTGATCGTTTCTATGGCAACTGTATATATATGGTGGCAGTTCGAGTTTCGTAAAATTTTACACAAAATTGTAGAATAATATAAAACCGCTATATCTCAAATTTGATAATAATCTGTTGAAAACTGGAAAAGTTATAATTTTTATTGAATTAATTTCCCGATCGTTCTTATGGGAGCTATATGATATAGTAGTCCGATTTTCATAAAATTTTACAAAAAATTGTATAATATAATGAAATGGCTATATCTCAAATTTGATGAAAATCTTTTGAAAATTGAAAATGTTATAATTTTTAATTGAATTAATTTCTCGATCGTTCCTATGGAAGCTATATGGTATATTATTCCGATTTTCATTAAATTTTACACAAAATTGTAGAATAATATAAATAAGCTATATCTCAAATTTGATTAAATTCTGTTGAAAACTGAAAATGTTATACTTTTTTTTGTAACAATTTTCCGATCATTCCTATGGCAGCTATATGATATAGTAGTCCGATCTAACATATACGAGTGAGAGTATATAGAAGACTAACTACAAAGATTCATTCAGATAGCTTCAAAACTGAGAGACTAGTTTGCGTAGATGGCTAGATCTCTGACTCTGCTGTTGATCCTGATCAAGAATTTATATACTTTATATAGTCGGAGGTGCCTTGCAAACTTCTGACTGTAATAATAATACCCGGAAAGGGTATAAAAAGGGAATAAATATGAAATGGAGTGATTGCGAAAAGTTGTTCGCTCAGAGCATTTATTACAGGTCGTCCTCAACATATATGTTTTTAAGAGACTCTTTCGAATTAAATCTTTCCAAATCTAAAAAGTCTATCGTCTTTACAAAAGTGGAACAGCATAATAAAAGTACAGCCGGGAGATAACGAATGTTTGTACTCAGCCCTTAAAGATACTGTAAAGAAAATGACTGAATGTGAAAAAAAACAATAATAACTGTGATGAAGTTGCATTAAAAAACATTAACGTACAATTTCTCAGTTGACGTAATTGGCTTAGAGCACTTACTTAAACGCTGAAATAAAATGGTAAGCCAAATTTGCGTATACGAGGTATTTAAAAAAATTGAAATTTATATAGAATTGTTTTGTGCCAGAAACAAATATAAAAGGTGAATACCTTCTTAGCCTTATTTATAAAAACAATAATATTGCAGAAAATACTGAGTTCAAAGTAAGAGGCGTTGTATATGATAAAGGAGGTAACAATAGAAAATGGTATACGATAGGTATACGAATTAGAGTAGGGATCAGTAACGATAATGACTAAATTAACAGGAATACCTAAAGAACGTTAAATACCAAGGAAAAAACATATATTGTCTTGTTATGATCCAACTCGTTACAGATCCTTTTAACGACCACACGGATCACTTTTTCTTAACAAGGATCCATTAGAAAATACATTTCCGTGAGTTCTTATAAAAGGTGGTAACCGCAGAAACTCTTCAGTTAATTAATTTAATATTTATTTATTTATTTATATAAAGCTAGCGGTTGGTTGTAAAATAAAGGCTAACATAGGATATTGAGCATTGGCTGCTGTGGCCTACCGCTCGATTAAATATATACAGATTTTAATATTATACAAAGGACTTAAAGGCTAGATTTTGTGGGTGAGGATGGCTTTGTGGAGAAAGGAGAGGATTTTCATTGAGTTTTCTGTTGTTGGGTTTGCGAGGAGTTGGGTTGGGTTTTCGTGGGAGAAGGATGAGGTTCTGTGTTGGGAAAGTGCAGTGCATTCGATTAATATGTGATTTATATCTATTGTGGCATTATTGCATAAAGGGCAAGTGTTTTTATTGTTCTATTAATATAGTGTGCGTTTGTGATTTGTGTGTGGCCTAGACGTAGTCTATTGATTATTATTTGTTGTTGTCTGCTAAGGTTTGTGGTTTTAAGGGAGTAGTTTGAAGGGGTGTTGAGTGCAATATGTTTGTACCAATGGTTGCATTGGTTTTGCAGATCTTTTTCTATGTGACTGTAGTAATTTTTGAGGTGTTGTGTGATATCTTTGGAGTTGAAGTTTTTGGTAAGAATGAGTGGATAATTGTAAGCTTCCGTGGCTGTTCTGTCCGCTCTCTCATTCCCTTTTATGCCTATGTGGCTTGGGATTCAGATAAGTATAATTTTGGGAAAGAGATTGGTTATTATGTTTCTGATTGCGCTGGGGTAGTAGGAGTGGTTGTTGGAGCTGGTTATGGCTCTTAAGGAGCATAGGGAATCAGAGCATATAGCGAACTTCCCTGAATTTTTCTTGCAGAATTGTACCGCTTCTAGCATGGCTATAGCTTCGCTTGTGAGGGCAGAAGAGTAATAGGGTAGGAGTCCGGTTTTAATGGTGTTGTGGTCGTTGGTTATGCTAAAGCTAACAATGTCGTTAGTCTTTGAGTCGTCGGTGTAGAGGAATTGATGGTTGGGGAGGGAGTTTTTTATAGAGTGGAAAAGTTGGTGGAAGGTTATAGGGGGTGTGGTGTTTTTGTTGTAGTGGGATAGGGATGTGTTTGTGGCTTTCATTCTGGGTTGTATTTTTTGGATTGGTAGTTTTTAGCAGGGGAGAGATGGAGGGATAGGGTTTTGCAGGAGTCAATTATTGTATCAATTGTGCTGGGGTACCTGTATTTTTTTTTTTTTTGTTGGTTTGAGGAATTTGCCAATTGGGGAGTCATGCGAGTGGATCAGTTTAGTTGCTAGTTTGCCAGTGTGGTATTTTTGTCTGATTAGAATAGGGCATATTTTTGATTCAGTCAGCAGATTATTTGTTGGTGTTGTTCTGAAGGCACCAAGCGCTGCCCTTATAGCTGCGTTTTGTGAGGATTTGAGTTGGTTAAGGATGGAGGTTGGAGCTTTCCCGTAGATGAGTAGGCAGTAGTCTATTTTGGAGATGAGGAGGGAGTTTGTGATTTGGATGAGGGTGGTGGTGTTGCAATTGTATTTTTTTAGGAGAGGAGTTTAATGATGTTAAGGGGACGGGGGAGGGATGTTTTTAGGTTGTCTATGTGAGAATGCCAGTTGTACCGGTTGTTGATTGTCAGGCCAAGGATTTTTATGGAGTCGGTGGTAGGGATGTTAATTGAGCCAGTGACTATTTTTGATGTGCAGTTTCTTTTTCGGCATATGTGTAGGACTTGACATTTCTCTAGAGAGAGGGAGGATCCAGAGGATGAGCACCAATAATATACCCACTTAATTAACCTCGAGTAGATATTTTTGTGGATATATCGCAAAAGAATCTTGTTGTGATAATTACAGATCGTTACTGATTAAAGAAAACGAGCAATTAACAGCTTCATCCGACCTTTTTATAAATGAAAAACAAAACTTCTCGAGCGACTCGGACTTTGGAAAATTAAAAGCACCCTCTGATATATTTTTTAATGTCTGTAAAATCCACATAAAGGTTTTTAAAAATATTTTCAAATATAATAAACTACAACTTAATATTAGAAAGGCTGGAAAAATTCATCCAGCTGAACCCTCCAAGAGGGCGCCGGCTGGGCAATGGGCACTTTATTACCCCGTACAATCGTAATGCAATGGCGCTTGCTCTGTCTAGCGTAATGCAGTGTCTAGCTAAGGCTTCCATTCAATTCCTCCCACTTAAACGCCGGAGGAAATGAATCACTAGCTATGGTTGGAGGTGCTTGGCGGCAGGCATAAAACGCAAGTGGGTGGTCTGCCGCAAACAAACCAAACCATTTTTTTTTCGCAGGGATGGAGAAAAGAGAAGCAACCGGGGCTGGGATCTCAGCTCAAACGTCGGTCGAAGGTGTGACTGCTACCACCGGCGGGCAAGGAGAGGAGCAATCCCTTCTGTGTGTCGCCAGCCGACACATCTGATTTGACGGAAGCACGTCACGTCAGTTGTTACGCTACTGCTAGAATAAAGACGTAAAGAAGGCTAGCCCGCAAGGGTGCTGTACTCTATACAGACTCGGAGCTGGAGACCTTGCAGCTTTTAAAAGAGGAAAAAGAAAGCCTTCTTCGCTCGCCGGAACCAGGCACCTGCTCCCCGCGCAGGGACGGGCCGAAGCGTTCAAACGAAGGAAAGAAGGCTAAGGCTCAATATAAAGCGCCGACATAAACGACAGAGGTAAGTCACTTTTAGCCCTTATTCTTTCTACCAATTTAAATATAGCAAACGTGGGGGAGGAACACACCTTTGTAGGCCCCACCTCGTCATACGTGCTAGATATAACACTCGTAGTGGGACAAAGGACAATGGTATCAAATTGGAAAGTACTTGAGAGACCATCTTTCTCAGACCACAAGTACATACAGTTCCAATGCGAATTCGATCACTCTCTAAAACTAACAGTCTTTAGAAACCCCCAAAACACTAACTGGGGAAAGCTCAAAGAAATAATTGCTCGTATACTCGCGACTTGTACGGGCATACTAAAATCCGATGAAGATATAGAAAAGTCCTTAAAGACCCTCACAAAAGAATTACTAGGCGCATATCACGCATCATGGCCGATAACAAGAACGAAGAAGAGGACCAGAACACCCTGGTTGAACAACGACCTTTCGCTCTAACGTGATACCCTCAGAGAATTTTTCAAACTCGCCAAGCAGGCGAATGATGATATAATCAACGAAGAATACAAAATCTTGCTAAGAAATACGCAGGTCGCAAAGAAGCTCTTGAAGAAACTTCTGCTCCAACATAGAGTCGGCCGCAGAAACGGGTAGACTACGGAAGTTACTTTCAAAGCCACCCACCACACAGAGTCAGTCCAAAAGTGACGACGGACAGTGGACTTAGGCCTTTCGCCTCGAAGAGTCCCTAACAGCACTAACGCACGCGCACTTCCCATGTTGCACAGAGATCACCGATGCTAACGAGCACCAGGTACTAGCAACCAAGGAAGAACATCTCCCAAATGATCTCATATCCTCTAGAAGAATTCACTGGACTATTGACTCCTTCGCTGGGATAAAAGCGCCAGGACTAGATGGAATATTTCCAGCCCTGTTGCAGGCGACCAATGAAGTCATTACTCCATGGCTATACGCAATCTACACAGCTTGTCTTAGTACGGGCTATATCCCAATCCAATGGAGGACCTCGAGGATTGTCTTCCTACTACAAGGACTACATGCCGATAAGCCTCACCTCCTTTCTACCCAATACGCTAGAAAAGCTAACCAGCACGCATACACAAAAGGGAAATCAGTGGAGACGGCGTTGCATTCGTTAGTAGCCACCATTGAGAGGTCCCTGCACAACAAGGAATATGCACTCGGAGTCTTTGTAGACATTTCCGGGGCACTCAATAATGTTAGCACATAAGTATTAATGGAGCGCCTAGGAGCGATTAACACGCACCCCGCCATCAACTTTCAGATAGGAAAACTACTGAGGTGCAGTCGGGTACAATCAGATGGGGGCACCGCTTCCGTAGTGAAAGGAGCGCACAGAGGCACGCCGCAAGGCGGAGTCCTATCGCCCCGTATAGAATCTAGTGGTCGACGACCTAATCAGAAGGTTAGAGGTTACAGGTTACAGTGGTGAGGCCCATTGCTGGGGCCTCCAATTAGAGCTAAGCTCCTTTTTGTTCCATCCAGAGTCAGCAAGGAAACCTAGGATTGTTGAAACTTTCAGCTTTCCTATGCTTCTCAGTGACTCCATCTGGTAGGCACCGAAGTGGCGAAATCTGATGTGGTTTAGCGCTGGGCAGAAGCAGAGCAGATGTTCCGGTGTCTCTTGCTCTGTAGGTTGCTTACAGCTTCTACAGATTGCGTTGTATGGCAGTCCCAACTTCATTGCGTGCAAACCGATCGCCCAATGTCCCGTGGTGAGTGCCGTGAACCTGCTGATATCCCGCTTGCTGTTGGATAGCAGTTCCCTGGTTCGTTTCTTGTCGTACCTCGGCCAACATTCCCTTGACCTTCTGTGATCGCTCTTCCTTTGCCATTCTTTACTAGCTATCTGTCTAAAGTGGTCATGGATCCTTGTCTGGATCGTGTTTAGGGAGATTGGTAATTCGAAGTCAGAACTTAGCCCCGCCGAGCCTGCACGGGCTAGTTCGTCTGCCTTCTCATTACCTGGGATCTCGTTGTGTCCCGGTACCCATGTTACTTGTACCTTATTTTTGTCGGCAAGTCTATTAAGGGTCTTCTTGCATTCTGCCACTAGTTGTGAGTTTGTTTTCACGGCAGATAGGGATTTTATAGCCGCTTGGCTATCCGAGTAGATTCGAACTCTTTTGCCCCTGAGGTCCTGCCTTAAGGAAAGTTCGACTGCTTCCCTTATGGCTAGTAACTCAGCCTGAAAGACCGTCGCTGAGTTGGAGAGATTGAAAGCCTTTTCAATTCCCCAATTTTCAGCGAAGATCCCAGCCCCTACGCCGCAGCTAATTTTTGAGCCATCGGTGTAGAGGGACACCTCGTTCTCCACTACTACTCTGCCCCTACTCCAGTCATCCCTTGATGGGTATGATGTCGAGAATGCGTTCCCGAATTTCATTTCCGCGATCATGTAGTCGGTCTTAACGTCTGTGTTAATGCCGCTGTTTCCAAGGATCTTGCCGTGCCCGGCGCCGTAGTCCCTCCAGCAGTTGCTCGCCTTCAGTCTTACTCCGCTCTGTGCCGCAGTGTCCTTCACGAACAGCTCTATCGGCATTATATCTAGGATAGCATTGAGAGCAGCCGCGGAGCATGAGCGCATTGCACCCACTGCCCCCGCACTCGCTGCCCGTTGCATCCGTGTCAGCTTCGTTCTGTTGTAAGCCCTAGTTAGTGCCGGCCACCATACTAGGGCTCCGTATGTTAGAATTGGCCGTACCACTGCAGTGTAGAGCCATAGAATTATCTTTGGGTGCAGTCCCCATTTGTTCCCAAACATTTTCCTGTAGGAGTAGAAGACAATGCTTGGTTTCCTTACTCTTTCTGCAATGTTATCTTTCCATGAGAGCTTTTTATCCAGAATAACTCCTAGATACTTCGCTCGCTCCGATAGTTTTAGCTCCATGCCGCTAATACTGGGCATTTTGAAAGGAGGTATCTTAGTTCTTTGTGTGAAGAGCATAAGTTCCGTTTTAGTGGGGTTAATACCTAGTCCGCAGGTTTCTGCCCATTTGTTTAAACGACCTAGCGCACCCGTCATTATTTCGCTAATAACGTCAGGGTATGGTCCTGATACTAGCAGTGCTACGTCGTCCGCGTATGCAACTGCTTTGACTCCACCCGTATTGAGATCTGTCAATATGGCGTTCATATTTGTGAGCCAGAGTAGGGGCGATAGTACCCCGCCCTGAGGTGTGCCTCTCTTCACAGTCCGCGTGAGGTGAGTGCCACTCAGTTCGGCTGTGATCGTCCTGCTCTTTAGCATGACTCCGATCCACTCTCTGATGCCTCTCTCAATACCTAGCAAGTTGAGGGAGCCCAGGATAGAGTCGGGGTTCACGTTATTGAACGAGCCTTCGATGTCTAGGAAGGCTGCCATCGTGTATTGTTTGTGTTGTAATGTCTTCTCGACATGATGTACAACTACGTGTTGCGCTGTTTCCGTAGATTTTCCTCTGCGATACGTATGCTGCGCATCCGAGAGTTGATGCCCTTCTAGAGACTCTCGGATGTGGACGTCCAGGAGTCTCTCTAGTGTCTTCAGGGTGAAGAAGGTGAGACTTATCGGTCTATAATCCTTTGCTAGGATGTGCCCCCTTCTGCCCGGTTTCGGTATAAAAATGACTTTAGCCTCTCTCCACAGCAGTGGGACGTGCGTCAGTCTTAAACAAGCTTCGTAAATGGCTTTTAGCCATTTGCAAATACTGTCCTTAGCTGATTGTAGCATTGCCGGTATTAAGCCGTCTGGGCCCGGGCTTTTATACTTATCGAAAGAATCTATTGCCCACTGGATACGCTCAGTGGTAATGATGTCTTCCGTAGGTGTATCCATTTGAGAGCTCGTTCCCTCCTCGGGTACCGAGCTCACTCTTAGGCTTCCTGGGAAGTGGGTGTCAACTATTAGCTCTAGTGACTCCTCAATTGTCGTCGTAGCAGAGCCGTCTGCCCTGTTGATCAGAGTAGGGCTTATGTGACCTTTGCCGAGGATTTTGCTGACTCTCGCCGTGTCCTTTATGCTTTCCAGTGACTCGCAGTAGTTTTGCCACGACCCTTTCTTGGCCTTGTATACTGCCTTCTTGTAAATTTTTTGTGCCTCTTTGCATGATCCCTAATCCCGGGTTGCATAGCTGTGGTTAAAGGACTTTCTCGCGCTCTTCCTGAGCTCGCTTAATTCCTTTGTCCACCACGGTGGGTATTGCTTCTTCGAGAATGTTAGCTTACAAGTCTCTTTGAAGGAGTTGTTCAGAATATTCGTTAGGTCCTCAACCTCCTTGTCGAGTGCCTTTGCAGTGGATATTGTCTTGATCCTCCTGCCGTTTACTTTAGATCGGACAATTTCGCTGAAATTGTTCCAATCCGTCTTACGGGGGTTTCTCCTTGACACCTGTTTCTTAACTGGTGTCGTTATATCAAAGAAAATGTATCTATGGTCTGAGAAGGAGTGTTCTGTTGATACCCTCCAGTTCTCGACCTTGTAATTATTTTGTTCTATAAGTAATGTGAGGTCTAACACCTCTTCCCAACCTTGAAAATTTTCCGTGCTCTGAAAGATAAAGGTCGGGGTATTACCTTTATTGCATATAGTTACATTTCTACATATAATATTGTCAAAGAGTGACTCACCTCTTTCATTAGTCTCCGAACTACCCCAGAGCGTGTGCCTCGCGTTCGCATCACACCCGAGCACCAGGGTCGGCTTCGTCGCTTCCGCCCATTACAGCAGCTTGACTACCGGCTCAGGCGGGGCCGGCTCGTCATGGGCCATGTACGCTGATGATAGGGTGACTCCGCTCCCATCCGCCACCACGAATCTGGCCACTGAGAAAAGCGTTAAAATGATTCTTGATTACAATGCAAGCTCTCGACCTACCATTCGAGTTTGTGCACAGTAGTGTGTATCATTGGATTCTAAGTCCAGCGACTTGCCCGTCCCTGGTCCAAGGCTCCTGTATCAGACCGATGTCGATCCTTAGAAGGATCGTGATATTAGCTTAAGCGTGCGAGCTGCGCTTCAGGTTAATCTGCACGATTTTCGACATCGATGTTGGTGGGAGTGGCGTCAGGAGATTAATCTTGGCCTTCCTGATGCCGTACCGGACCTTGTGGTCGTTTGCCTCCAGCTGGGACAGACATTGCTGGTTAATCAGCAGGAGGAAAGGCTGGCTCGCCTTCATTACCTGCTCTGCCCTGAGGATGGTCCAGTCCTCTGTATGTATATCTGGGTTCTGGGCCTTCAGACAGGCAATCACCCTTGCATGGTCAGTTTGGCCCTTAGGTAACCAGATGCGAGCTCTGGGTCTCCTTGGGTCCCTGGCGTGGACTAGCCTAATCTTAAGGCCAGCCCATGTGTCGCTAATCTTAGCCACACACTCCGCCAGGAAGCTTCGGGAGAACCCGTCGTCGCACCTGATGACCCGGTGCCCTCTGACCACGTCTGAGGAGTCGAAGGAGGGGATGGGGCCGGTCGGCATGCTGACCAACCTGTCGGTGCTCAGCTGAGCCCCACCTGTGTGTTTCGATTGGGGAGTGCTACTCGCTCTCCCCTCGGATTGCGACTCTTCTCCGTCGGTCTCCGATGCAATGTGAGATGCAGCGACCAGTCTCGGCCTCTGCAACTCCTTCTCGTCCTTCGTTGATATTGTTTGGGGTTTATCCTCTCCCGGGAGTTCCGAAGCTCGGTTTTTGGAAGTCATTTTAATACATGAACGCCCGCTTTGCTCGACCTGGCAAGCGCAGCGGGCCAGAGGGGGTTTGGGGCTTTGAAGACAGGTCGACCGCAGCTTCGCCCCAAAACTGCGGCAAGGCCACTTACGACCCAGGGCTGCCTGGCCCTGGAAAGGCTCCGTGCAGACACAGCTGGCTTTACCCCTCAGCTGCGAGCCTGAAAGTCAGTGTGCACGGGTCACATCACACACCTTGAGGGACTTGAGGGGAGGCTGATTAAAGACTGCCTATGTCCGCCCGACTACAATTGGTCAGCATCCCCGATCGAGCCTCGAGTGGGGACCTGCTTCCAGCCGCCCTCGCTTGGAAAGTATAGTCGCACTACCGATGGTGTACACAGTTACGGCAGATGACGCGGTCATCCGTTTATCCGCCTGTGCACCGTTTCGGCTGACGGCCCCTAATCGGAAAGTCCGAGAGGAAGTCCCCGAAGATAACAGCCTATGCTAACGACAAAAGCATAATTACCACGGGATTTTGTCCATCGACCCTTAGCTCGATTATGGAATCAACACTCAGGGAGATATGAGAGATACAAGGTACCGCCATGCATCCCCCCAAAAATAAATATAACCAAGTCAAATACCTTGGTACTGTACTGGACAGAAAGCATGGAAACCCAATGTACTAGAGATGGTGAAACGCCTGCACAACGCCTAGTAGCGCTAGGAAATATGTCGACATATCGATACGGGCACAGCTCAATATGTCGAACCATGAGCAGTATATATGACTACATGACGCCTAGAACTTGCCCTGATGTGAAAACATCAACATTCATGGGACCTGAAGACTGAAAAACGGTTCCAAGATAGAAGGAGGAGTTGAAGCAGGCAGACCCCGAGACGAGGGTGTCGTATAAGCTACCAAGCCAATGCAGCATATTCCAGGCGAAAGTCTTTGCCATCAGGAATACGACAGAGCTTGCGTACGTGAGGCGGTAAACCTGTTCGTAGACAGTCAGGCGGCGATTGGATCCATGCAATCGTCAGCGGTCAGTTCCAAAAATGTACTGGGAAGCAGGAACACACTAGATATCCTAAGCACGACAACGTCAGTGCGGATCTACTGGGCTTCCAGCCACCAGGGCATAGACGATAACGAAATTGCCGACGAACTTGCAAAGGAAGAAGGCGGACTGGCTATCGATAGAACAGAAAACGTCCCAGTCTCCCTAAGAACGCTCCAAAGCGAGTTGGGGAGGCGGGCGGATGTACTAGCATAAAGCAGGTGGAGAAGAAACTTCGCAACCTGCAATATATCTAAAATCATGTGCAAAGAGCGCAATGACAAACACTACGTACTGCATCTATCCCGAAAAGATTGTAGACTATTAGTGGGAATTTCTACGGGTCACTGCCTGGCTGCCGCGAGTCCAGTTAAGCTGGGAATCATGAATCTAAGGCAACCAAAACCTTGTAAGTGTCCAGTCCTAACGCAGGCAAGAGTAAACACCTATGTGCCCCAATACTGGCATCACTAGCAGATGCCTCCAAGATGTCGCCAGGTGAACAACATGCCATCACAAAAACTAGCGCGATCCTAAAGGACTTCAACACCACATAAGATTATCCAGGTCCTTGAAAAAACAACAACCGGATAAATAAGGGCCATGCAGGCCTATGATTGCCCCCCATCAGCAATCAAGTTGATTGCTGCAAACAAATTTGCACGTTTAAACACGAGTGAAAACATTTTGCTGCAAACAAAAAACTTGCAAAGTTGTTTTGCAGCAATATTTGTTGCTTGTCGTCTGTATACATTTTTTGACAGCTATCTTGGTTGCGTCAACTGCTTGCTTGTTTGCATGTGCTGTTTGCTTTCAGTCGTAGTATTGCAGCAAACAAAGCACAATGTGGGATCGCAATTCTTGCAAGAGGTGCGCAGGGTGAAACAAAAAAAGAGTGGCCAGGGTACATCGGATAACTATACCAGCAAATGGGAGTTTTTCGATGCGCTCAAATTTATAAAAAACGACGACGGAAAAAATTATAAAATTCTAAATTTGGTAAGTAGTACAATTTATTAAACGTATCATAGTAATAACTTATTTTATATATGTTTGTATTGCCATGACAATTCACCATCAGGGGAAACAAAAAAATCTTTAAATTCTTCCCGAATATCTTTTGCTTGAGTAGAGTTTTGCGATACCCAAATACGGTAAATTTTCAACAGAAAACATAAAAGAATACAGCAAGAGTCTCTTGCTCAGAGCGAGAGCGAGAGAGTATGAACTGTTTCGGTTGTGCTCGCAACGAGAGCGCAAGAAAAAAATAGTTCGACAGTTATTTGCTCTGCTTGCAAGCAGTGTCAATAAAAAATAAAAATAGCCATGCAAAAGTTTGCGTGCAAAACAAAAATTTATTGGAGCAAGAAATTTTCTTGCAATATTTGCATAGGTGTAAACATTTGTGCAAACTTTTGCTGCAAATTATTTTCAACTTGCTGCAAATTGTTTGCATCGTGTGTTTCTAGCTTTAGAAA
The DNA here is from genome assembly GCF_035046125.1 of Drosophila serrata. Taxonomy (NCBI): domain Eukaryota; kingdom Metazoa; phylum Arthropoda; class Insecta; order Diptera; family Drosophilidae; genus Drosophila; species Drosophila serrata. Next base: position 1,379,552 of record NW_028257058.1, read on the forward strand.
ATATATTGTATTAAATGAAAAATTAAATTATTGATTACTTAGTATGGTTTGATATAAATAATGAATGTTATGTGCATAAGATAGATCTTTTAAAAAAACTTGTAAAAGTTTTACTTTTTAAGCATTGCAAATGGACTGTAATAGCTGATAGGCAGAAGAAGCAAGCTAAGCTCAGTATTTTTTGTAATAAGGAATAAGCGGCAACGATTTTGATAATGATTAGGTAATGAATGTGGACCAGGCCTATTGGGGATACCACAATAAATAAAACGCGCCAGAAAGTCTACCTCTATGGTGGTGTAAAACTATTTAAATATTATTATTTATTATGAACTCAAAATTTTTTTATTTATCATATAGATTTCAAATTAAATATTGGAATTTAACACTAACTATTTATATTTTTTGCATTACTTATAAAAATAAAGAAAAAAAGAACAATATAAAGGGATTCAAGCACTAAAAAAATTTAGACAAGCTAAAATCAAAACAAATGAACATATCGATATGCACATGTATACATCAGCTGTTTCTGCTGCCGTTCTCGTTCCCCTATCTTCCTCACAAGCGGTCAGTAGCCCAAAATATAAAATTAGAATTTTTCGTCGTTGCCCTGCAGTACTTGTCATCAACAAAAAATCAACGTTTCATCAACAGTCTAGGGGGTGCAGTTGATTTTTCATCGATGACAGGCCATACAAACTGTTGATTTATTTAACATGGGCGTGACCTACGCTGTCATCAATAAAATTCATCAACAATTAATTGATGATTCATCAACAATTCATCAACAAATTCATCAACAATTCATCATCAATTCATTGATGTTATGTTGATGACTCATCGATGAAGCATCGATGTTTCATCAACAATTCATCAATGTTTCATCAACAAATTTCTCAACGGCCGGGACATGCTACTGCCGACGACTGCCGTCTTGACTACCGCCGTATCTGTATCGTAACTGTATCGTGGCAGAGCGTCGTCGTAGAAGTCGCAATCGGCAGAGGGTCGATTCGGTAGAAGCCGCAGTCGGCAGAGCGTCGCCTCGGTAGAAGTCGCAGTCGGCGCGTTGATGACAGAGGCCTATTGATGACACACACACATACGAACTTGTTTTTTCTGTGTTTACTCATACATCATTATATTTTTAGATTTTTACGCTCTCAACTTTGTGAGAGCATTGAGAGCGCCATTGTCGTTTCAATCAAAAAAATTAGCCTCAAATTGCAAAACGAATGTATGGTCGTAGGGCATCTTATAAACTGTGTAGTCTTTTGTTTTTACCTCTCTTTTTGCACGCCGCTCGATAAATACTAAAAGTGTGCCACCGGAAATCTCCTAAACCCACCCAACTTTCTAGTATTTTTTAATTTCATGTATTCATACATGAAAACTGTGTTTTACCCTATCCTTACCGTACTTCAAGACAAACGAATCGTTTTTAGTTTTAAAGCCAAGATGGAAAAAACTTTACTCACATGGAGTGGTTTTCTAAGCGACAAGAATAGGTTAGAATTATGAGAAAAGGCACTGCACTTCAAGAATTACACTCTGCCCACTTTCATAGATATAGAAGGCGCCTTCAGAAGGAGTTCTGCCTCCGGCTGATAAACATTCTACAGTTGTACTGACTTTAGGACCTATCCCCGACGTCATCAGCGAACTAATTTTAAGGGCATCAACCCAGGTAAAACGGAGCTTATGCTCTTCACAAGAAGAATAAAGATCCCCAATTTCAATAAACCTCGGATAGAAGGCATAGAACTAGGACTATCGCTAGAAGCAAAGTATCTGCGAGTCATAGTAGATGCGAAGCTGTCATGGAAACTCAACATCAACGAGAGAGTCAAAAAAGCTAGCATAGCGTTTTACTCCTTCAGGAAGATGTTCGTAAACAAACAACAACACCCCAAAAATAATAATATGGCTCTACACAGCGGTTGTAAGACCCATAATCACATAAGGAGCACTAGGCAGCGCTGAACGCCATTCTAACCATTATTCCAATAAAAAATTTCAAGAAGAATACAGCAGCCCAAAAGTGCGGTACTACTGAAGTCGGGTCGGAGCTGCAAAACTACCACACCTCGCACTGTAAGATCTTTGACGAGATGAACTATCGGATGGCAAAAGACACTGATTACTTGACAACCGAACTGCAATTTGGCAACACATGCACCACGATATACCCAACGAGGGAAGAATGGAGAAGACGGAGGGCACCCGATCCAGATGAGGTTTCACTCTACACCGACGGCTTAAGGATGAGCTGCGGGGTAAGGGCGACAGTGTTCCAGTAGGATGTACTCGCAATACTGAAAGCAGTCGAACTCTCACCGAATTGAGAGCTCCGGAATATCAAGGTAAGTATCTACTCAGACATCCGCGGGCATCAAACCCCTCGCAACAGCACGGACTACATCTGAACTAGTGGCCAAATGTAAAGAGGCACTAAACAGACTAGCCAAGGACAACAGGGCTCAAATAGCCTGGGTGCCCGGACATAACGACATCCCAGGAAACGAGAAAGCAAACGAGCAGGCCAGAAAAGGGTCAGAGAAAAGCTCCAACACAACAGACACACTAGTCCTTCTGAACTCAGTCCAGACGGAAATTCATGACCATTTTAAACTATTAGCCAGCAAGGAATGGTCAATGTAGACAGAGCACAGAAGATCGAATCGAGACGGACCGGTGAGCTAATCTCCAAACGTAAAAAAGGCATCAGAAGCTTAACGGCATCCATCACTAGCCACTGGCCAAAAGGCACGCACGCCTGCAAAATGGACCTACCCTATAACACGCAATGCAGAAGCTGCAAGAATCGGGGGAGCAAGAGACATTGTGTCACTGCCCAACGCTTAACCAAATCAGGATGCGTCACTTTCGACAGTCAGTGACTATAATCCTAGCCTACCTCACTGAAACGGGCTGGTACTAAAGATGAGGCGTTGACTACGACCTACGAGGGTGTGTTAATAAATAAATAACCATTGGTACAGGAGCCGTGGACCAGGGACGAGCAAGTCGCTGGACTAAGAATCCCAGAAAATACACTGCATGCATAGCAGTTAAGAAACACTTAAATGCCCTTCTTTGACCCAATCTCAGCACAACTGACCTAGCTTTGGCCAGACTCGTGGCGCCGGATGGGAGCGGAATGTTGATTTGCCCTGCTTGAGTCGGTAGTCAAGCTGCTGCAACGGGCCGAAGAAACACAGATGACCCTGGTGCTCGGTTGTGATGCATGTGCTCTGGGGGAGCTCGGAAACTAGCTAAAGAGGTGAGTCATTTTTTTAAAATATTATATGTAGCAACAAAACAATATGTAACAAGGGTATCACCTCGCAAATCGGCAAAACACTCCTTCCATTGGTACATTTTCTTTAACCTAACGGTACCGGTAAGGTTCCAAAAAGAAACCTCCGTTAGACAGATTGGAACAAATTCGGTGAAATTATTCAATCTAAAGTAAATGGCACTAGGATTAAGACACAATTTTTCTTATAGGTACTCGACAAGCGATGGAGGACCTCACGAATATCTTGAACAACGCCCTCCGAGAGACATGCAAGATATCATTTTCGTATGGAACCCAGGAATGGGAACCATACAAGGGAGCGCAAAGAACATACAAAAAAGCAATATACAAGGCCAAGAAAGACTCAAAGAGAACTCGAAACCCGAGGAGGAAAAGAACCCTCAAACAGAAACACCAACGAAAGAGATCATTAGCACGGAGCGAATCCAGTGGGACCGGTCCCAGATGGAATAATACCGGCAATGCTATCAACAGCTAGAAAAGTATCTGCAGATGGCTGAAAGCCATTTATTAAGCTTGTATAAGACCGACGCACATCCCGCTCTTGTGGAGGGAAGTGAAGGTCATCTTCATACAGAAACCACGCAGAAGGGGGGACATCCTAGCAAAAGATTACAGACCGATAAGTCTCACCTTCGCCCTGAACACACTAGAGAGACTCCTGGAAGACCACATCCTGGAGAGACTAGAGGGACATAGAATTTCGGATGCGCAGCACACGTACCAAAAACATAATGTCAAGAAGACACTACACCACAAGCAATACACGATGGCCGCCGTCCTAGACAACGAAGACACGTTCAATAGCGTGAACTTCGACTTCTGAGCTCCCTAAACTTGTTAGGTATTGAGAGAGTCATTAGAGAGTGGATCGGGGTTATGCTTAAGAGCAGGACGATAACAGCCGAACTGAGAGGCACCCCCCTCACGCGGAAATGCACACCTCAGAGCACGGAAAGGCACTTGAAAGCGTCAAAATACAAACAAACAAAAGAATGGACTTGACCTCAGAGATGAACATTGATAACAGTTTTACGACTTCATACCCAACAAGGGAAGACTGGAGTTAAGACAGAGTTACTGTAGAGGGCAAAGTATCCCCCTACACCTACGGTTTCAAGATGACCTGTGGCGTGGGAGCTGGGATCTACACTGAGCACTGGGAGATCGAAGAAGCCTTCAATCTCTCAGACTCAGCGACGTTCTTATATTTCGAGATACTTGCCAAATCGGAAACAGTCAGGCTTTCGGTTCAATTAGTCCGAGCCGACTAGACTAGATATAGATTGACTCAGGATGGTACTGAAAGCGATCTTGACCACGACTAAGATAACAGAGCGAGTGGATCAAAAAGGAGCCCTGCTATTATTGGAGGCTTTAGAATGGAGCCTCACCACTTTTACCTACCTACCCATTTTATAATAAATAAAAATGCATTTATTTAATAAAACAAGTTCTGTCTGAAATTTCTGAAAAATAGGTTTATTTAGTATTCACTTTTTGTTGTTTGTCATTTTTACAAGGTTCTCTTGTGTTCATAGTTCAATAGTTGATTTTTAATTAAAATCATTATTTATCTAATAAAATAATAGTTAGTTTTTCCTTGGAAACTGTATAGATTTTTAATTAAATTGGAGCAGTCATATACCTTATTCTGAGATCAGCGGCGTAATATTTATCGAATGATTTATTGTTTCTTACTCTAAATTTTGTATAAGAGTGACCCTTTTCCCTTGATTAAGTGCGTGTTGCCCACGTGCTTATATACAAAACAGAATTTACTTAATTACTTAATAGATTGTTGTTGTTAAAAGAGCTTAAAAAGACTTTGGAGAGCTGTAATAATATTTCATATACGCATAAAAAGTTCAAACAAATATTGGCTTCTAAATAGAAAATAAATAAGAGTTTAAAATAACTAAAAAACACGCTTTTATAAAATAATTAATAATTACAAACAAAATATTAAATTCAAAGCAATAGTTTATAATGTGGTGTTGAAGGCGTTCCTTATGTCCAGCGTTACAACAAGACAGTAACTCTTGGAGCCGCCTTTCCACCTCTTGCCCGCGATGGCCGAACGGGCTATGTCCATCACCATCTCGATGGCATCGAGCGTGGACCTCCGGACTCCGTGGGAAAGACCTCCGGACTCCTCGATGGCAGCAGCCAGTCTGGCTGCCACGATCTTCTCGTACACCTTGCCAGTGGTGTCGGTCAGGCAGATCTGCATATAGGAGGATGGCTCCCCCGGCGGCTTGCCCGGCTTGGAGAGCAGCAGTAGCTTCTGCTTTTTCCACCTCTCAGGAAAGATTCCCTCCTCCAGGCACTTGGAGTACATGGTGGCGAACTCCCTCGGGTGAAGCGCGATGGATATTTTTAGAGCCCTGTTGGGTATAGCACACGGCCCCGGCGCCTTCTTGTGGCGCACGCTGCTTTCTAACCGGATCACCTCCTCTTCCGAGACTTCGCGGACGACATTGGGCTGGCGGTCCGCGCTCGGTTTCACGGTCACCGGAGCTCCACTCGGGAACAGCGCTCGCACGATGCCATCCAGCTCCTCGGGATCCGATGGAGCTGTGCTGCCAGCTCTTAGGCTGTTGACCACCATCCGGTACGCTCCGCCCCAGGGGTCTTCCTCCGCAGGTTGCAGCCGCATGCTCTGGTCGCAGGCATACTCCAGCGCTGCTGCAACATGCATGCTGTTTCTTCGGCTCCACCCGGCTCACCTGTTACCATGCCTTCCAACGCGTTTGTGAAAGTCCGGATGCTTTTGCGGCCCGCAGTGCCGAGCGGGTATCTTCCTCAGGTACTCCGACAGAGCACTGGATCGCCTCGAGATCGCTCCCGGTGTAGGCGTCGCTAACCTCGCATTTGGCAGAGTGGGAGATTTCTCTACTCGTGAATGTGAGGTCGATGATAGAGGCGGCTCCTATTCTGACAAACGTGTGCCGTCCCCCATTATTTAGGAGGACGATGTCCTCTGGCGTTGGTCAGGACCGATCCCCACTCCTGGGCACAAGCATTGAAGTCACCTCCGACTATGACGTTGGCCCTTCCACGTAGATCACTGCTAAGGTCCTCAAGGATCCTACTGAACGTCTCCAGCGGGAGGCTAGGCGCCAGATAGCAGCTATAGATTTGGAAGCCGCAAACTTCCGCCCACACGAATCCATCTGCTGCCAGGATGTTGGACATTCGCCGCTGGCCGTCGCCACAGAGCCAAAGGGCCGCCTTGCCGGAGCGGTCCTAAATTGCTAAAAATACTCGTTTTTAGGAACTCTTAATTTTATGGCCGCTGTAGGCCCTTGTGAAGAATTGCCCATCTATTAATTATTATTATTATTATAACAAAAAAAAAGATCATTCAAAATTCATAATTATATATTTATTTACAAGTATTTAATTCAATTGACAAAGAAATAATATATTATAACACATAAACTATAAAAATAAAATATAATAAATTTAAAAATATATAATAAATGCAATCGCGAAATCGGTGATTTGAGGCACGCCATGTTGCTGTATGCGTATGAGAGAGCTGCTGGCTAGATAGCTCTCTCTCTCTGGCTTTTGAACGAAATGTGAGAGATCCTGAAGCCAGTTCAAAAGCCAGCACGAAAAAATCGTGTGCAAAAAATCGTATGGCGTTACGGATCTTCCAATCTGTATAGTCTTTGGTTGCTGCCAGCTCGAAAATAAACCAAATTTTTTTTAAAAGGCAAAAGCACAGAGACCAGACAGATCTACTGCGTGTTCATCGATGATACAAACACTTAATCATTAATATAAAACTGTATTTAATTTAGAAATTTACCTATTCGGAACCTTTTTGCTTGGTATTCTCTAGAAAAGTGAACATCGATGTTGACCAGTTTTTAAAAACATCGCTAGTATCAAATAAACATCGATAATTCTTTCATTACCACATGTTGCTCTGCTGAACTTTTGTTTAGAAGACAATTAAATATATTCTTTAAATTTTCCATGAAGTATTTTTTGACCAGACACCTTATGTAATATTTGGATCATATGTGGTGCCGTCTATTCTTATCAAATGTTTTCTTCGTCTATTCCGCAATTTTAGCACTAAACACTACAAGACAATACTTAATTAATAAATAATTATAATAATAACTAATAAATAATTATTAATATAATTTTAATTTTTAAAAGTAATAATAAATAATAAGTAAAATAATAATGTAGATAAGTTTTGGTTACATTCTTCATTTTAATTATTCTTATCGATACTTAAACCAATGATCAGTGCCAGCAGCAGGCCATCAGTATCGCGATAGAGTAGCTTACTATTTTATATATTTTATTACTCTCGTTTTCTGCTGATTATGACGGAAATAAATCTTGCATCACCATTAGTGATCACACACATTCCAAAGAACTATCATAAAAAATCATCAGTGTTGAATAATTATGATATTATGGTGAACGAAACCTGACTGAACATATCGACAACTGAATTCTGCTTGTTTCATAACTTTTTCGATATCTCGGCTAAAATTTAGCTTGTATTTACGGTTAAATATATCGCCGATATTTTCACTTATTCAGTTATATACGGAATACTCGTATATGTTAAATAAGAAAACTAACAGTCGACTGATAAATAGTGTGGTGCCAGGATTTTTGTCGTCTACATACTTGGTCAGAAGATAGATAAGTTGGCTACAATGTCTTGTTTCCATTATCAAAATATAACAGCTATCGATATACGAATAAATGTTGCAGCTCTGAGCCTATCGAACAGAACACATTGCATGTGGAATTTGACAAAAAAAAGGAAATAGATTTGATATTCTAAAGAGTTATAACTAACTAACTAGAATTATACATTGCATTGCTGTTGTTCCCAACATTTAAAGTTGAAACTGTTATCTAGCTTTTACTTTCTTTTGTAAATACTTAAAATCGCGAGGAAGGAAAGGACTCACATGCTTTAGGTAAAAATTGGATTGGAAGAAATGCAGAAAAAAAAGCCAACAAATATTACATGATAATATTTTGTTCATTAAAAGTGATAGAAGAGTCTCTAAAAATTTATTTTACATGTCTGTGTTCATTTTTTGTATAACAAATTCATTACATTACTTTTATTGCTTGTGTGCCGTTGTGAGAGTGCCATCCAGTATTGCCACAACAGCTACGTCGGCAAAAAGTATGTAAAGGCTACATATGTATGTACATATATATACGTTGTGATTGGTTTTGAAGATCAAAATCTTCCGTTTATGTAAGTTTCTGAGCCTAATAAAAGTAGCTTAATTGTAATATTCAGTTAATAATATAGGATCTTCCGTTTCTTCTAAAAATCAAAATTTAATTTTAATTTTTAAGTTTAAAAAAACCATACTAGTTAAAATGTTTGGTTTTTGTTGTAAAAGTTTTTTATGTTTAAGTCGGTTGATAATTAGTTCTATAGCCAATGCGTGCTGTTAATATTTACAATTAATTAGTGATGAACTACTTGAGTTCTAGTCCTCTTAACATTTTTAACAACAAAAAATATAAAATTTTTATTTAGATATTTTATTAAACACATATTTATGTATGCCAAATTTCAGATATATTTCTGCCAGTGATAATCTGTTCACAGACATTCTTACAACTAATAAAATAAATGCTAATTATATAAAACTTTACCTGCAGAATTCGATGATTGTGTGACGACACATCATTTTGGGTTAAAGAAATTGCCCTTAGAAATCAATGAAACGGTTAAGTTGACCATTTCTATTGATTTCTCTTAAGAAGGCTTATAATTCATAGGATTATACGTAATGCAACACGTTGTAACAACTCTATCGACACAATCAGAAATAAACAAAGTCATGCAGCCCCATTCAGCACAAAATATGGTAAGCTTCGATCTAATATTAAAAAAGAAAAATAAGGAAAAGGTTTTAGAAGTACTACAAATTATTTCTATTATAACTTTCAGTACGTTTCAACGGGAAACAACAGTTCTGCTAACAACCGTTCAAATCCACAGCCAGGCGGTGGAGGAATATTTCGCGGCCCACAACAACAGCCGTCATCATCTGTGAATGCTCCTCGTGGAGGTGGTGTCAGCGGAGGTGCTACGCGTCACGTCCACGTCCAACCGATGTATTCGCAGGCTGCTCTTCACCAAAATATGGTGCTCCAGCCATACACACAATATAATCCCCGCCAGCAAACGTTTTCAACATCGCATCTTCAATACGCTCCAATACACCAATACTACCAATACCAATATGTGCCAGCTCTCCAGCAGCAACCGCCACCGCCGCCGCAACACACTCATCCGCGCAGTGCCGCCGTCTCCGTAAATTCAAATAACAATACATTGCAGGCAGTGCAGGTTCAGCAGCAGCAGCAGCAACAATCTAGTGGTAATCCAGGAGGTGGTCCAGGAGGCACTCAATCCTCCCAAATACAATTACTAGCAAGTACAGTTCAAGGCCCTGGCGGGAACATGGGTCAGGTTGGTGTCGGAGTAGCTCCCATGGTTGGAGTTGGCGTAATGCCGCAGACTGTGGTCCCGCCACAATCGGTCCAAGTCCAAGTGCAGGTGCAGCAGTCTAGCCGAAGACGACATCAGCATCGCTTACCCATAATCGATCCAACCACTAAGAAGAATATATTGGAAGATCTTGACAAGGTGCATACTCAAACTAATAAATTTACAATCTCATCTAAAATTATACATAAAACTATATCTTGTTTACTTTATAGTCAAATTCAAATACAGAGAATGACTTTCCTAATGAGCAGCAGACGACGTCGGCGGCAGTTCTTACTGAAACTCCTGCAATTAGGATTCCTCAGCAAGATGGTAGTGTTGGAATAATAAACCAGCATAATTTAAGCAATTTACAAGCACTGGCAACCAATGCCCCATCGGGTAAGCTTATTTATATTTACCCTTTTGGAAGATATAATTTATAGTGTGAACTTTGCAACGCTTTCTTTTTGACGCTATAAAGTATATACAGGGGTAGTCAAAAGTATTTACACAAATTCACAATTATTTTCACCGCCAAACTTATTTTTGTTATGTTTCTTGTTGTATCTTGTTTTTGTTGATTTCCATAAACATTTTTTTATTGGATAAATTGATCTATTCAGAAACAAGCAGAAAATGAAAACAAAGGATAACGGTTCATGGGACAATATTAAAAGAAAAAAAAAAAACATTTTTTTGGATATAGCTTAATAAACTTAATTCTAACCAATTGAAAGCCTTCATCGATACCTAAGCCAATTTTTTTGACTATTAATAAAGTAACTTATGTCACAAAAATATTATTTAATTATAATAGCATTAAAATTAAGACGAAAACAAATTATGTGTAAATATTACACTGTAGGTGTATCTATTCTTTTACTTATAGCACTTTTCTATGAACCGTCAACTTTCGAATTCCTTTTTGGCTCGCTTCTGCATAGATCAATATATGCAATAAAGAAAATTTCGGGGAAAACGGTCAACAACAACAAGAATAACAACTAAAAGAAATTTGGCTTGAAAATAGTCAATTTGTAAATACTTTTGACTACCTTTGTATATTTACATTTTGATATTTCAGAACCAATACAACGCTCTGATGCTGTAGGTCAAACTCCAATCGTATCCGCCATGTCAGATGCCCCTTCGGTGGAAATATTGCCAACGCCCCAAAAAGTCAGAAACAAAAAGTATGTAAACTACTAACGACTTGTGTTCTAAAGTATCACAAGTAAACCTATAAAAGCTTTTTCCAACAAATTATCTCTTTACACCGAACATTTACAATTTTTTTTTAGAATACCCATAGTGCCTCCTAAAAATGTCTCTGGCTCTACTTCTGCAGATCTAATATCTTCAAGTAAGTAAATATATATTAATAAATACATATATTAAAGGGGGGAAGGGCATTTCCGACCCTGTGAAGTATATATATTCTTGATCAGCATCAACAGCCGAGTCGATCCAGCCTTGTTCGTCTGTCCGTTTCTACGCAAACTAGGCTCTCATTTTATAGCAATATGAATGATACTTTGTAGTTACTCTTCTATATACACTCACTCATATAAAAGTTTGAACGTTCGGAAAAATTTAAGAAAAAGAACTTAACTTTTCCAGTTTTCAACATATTTTTTATTAAACTAAATTTTTTTGTATTTTAGTATTTCGGTTTAAACTTGATGAAAATCGGGAGACAAAATCAAGTCATGATAAACTGAAACTGTGAATTTAACAAAAGCAGGCATCACTTTGATTTTTTTTAAATTGTATTTATTATTAATTATTAATGGTCGATTTGCAATCTGCAAGGGTATACAAACTTTGGTGTCCGGAACTGAAAAATAAATAAAATAAAAAAATTGGTTTTTCTATTTCTTAAGAACATATGAGAAGTTAAGATTCCATACGATTAATTAATGATTTTCATAGAGATGAATTCTTACTTTGTTATTTATATTTACTTACATAAGTTTGCACAAACATGCGAAACATTAAAGTAATGTATTTTTTATCTATCCGTTTAACGAATGGTCCATAAGGTTGTGCCGTTCCGAATTTCTTATTTCCGCAGTAGCCATTTTAACAAGCCCTGTTTTATTAATTTAATTTAATATAAAAATTATACCATTTTAAGTTTTAAACAGATTTTAATCAGATTTGACATATAGCCCTTTTATATTCTACAATTTTGTGTACAATTTTATGAAAATCGGACTACTATATCATATAGCTCCCATAGGAACAATTTAGAAATTAATTCAATTAAATATTATAACTCTTTTAGTTTTCAACAGATTTTTAAAATTTAATCGAAAGACTATATCATATAGGTGCCATATAAACGATCGTTAGATGTGGAGGAAAAATGCAAATCTGTCAATGTAAACGTGTAAATATAATATGCATCGGTGAATAAAATGAAAGCAGGTTTTACTTTATTGCTTTTTAACTTAAATATATATATTATATATTGTATGGATTCCAAGTCATCGAAGTTCTATCTGCAAGGGCATATAAACTTTGGCGTGCCGAAGTTAGCTTCCTTTCTTGTTAATAATAAAACAAAATGGATATAATTCTCAAACTGTAAAAGTTATAAAAATCATATTACATATAATTTCTATTTATATAATTATTTATATTAGCTGCCATATGATATAGCTGCCGATCCGGCTCGTTCCGACTTTTATACGATTGTGTTTATAGAAGACTAACTGCAAAGTTTCATTCAGACGGACAAGGCTGGATCGGCTCGGCGGTTGGTGCTGATCAAGAACATACAGTGGATCACATTAATATTCGTCTTTTTTTTTTTGCAACGAACAAAATGTTTAAAACTAACTTAAAAAAACTAATTAAAAAATGAAAAATGAAAGCTGTTACTATCACCTATGAGGTACGGATATTGGGATTTTATTTTTAATTAAAAGTGAAATTAAACAAGAACGAAAAACAACTCAAAATCTGCTTTACATTAATATTCGTGTTTACGTTTTATTACTAAGAAATAAAAACTTTTTCTAGAGAACTAAACTATATAACTAAGAAATAACAACTTTTTCTAGAAACTTATTCAATGATTTGGTATGATAAACGTTATTTTATATTCTATTTATTTATTATTATTTTATATTGTACCGCTTAAGTCTTTTGGCATATTTTAAATAATTTATTTAGTGTATTCGGCGTCAATTTTACCCCACTCTTGAAGTGGTTCCTTTAAATCTGATATAGACGATATCGACATCTGATGCACACGGCGGTCCAATTCACTCCACAAATTTTGAATATATTAGGCTATTGGGGCGGCGTTTCCAAGACTTTTGGACAATTGTACATGACCCTTGTGCTTTGGATCATTGTCATTGTATAACCTTAAGGTCTTTTCAATGCCCATTTTGCTAAACCATCGTCTTGCCGTCATTTTAGTTAAATTTAGTTTCATCTAGTTAAATGATATCCTCCCACCAACTTTGGCCCTTTTTGGAGTAGTCCTAGGCACAGTTTTTTCGTAGTTTTCGATTGCGCTCAGACAGTAATTTTTTTTTTGCGAGCAACTCTGCCGTTGTACCCTTGTTTTTTTTATAGTCCGTCGAATAGTTTGCGCTGAATCGGACTTCCCATGATCGGCAAAGAGTTCCGCCGTCAATTCCGGTGCAGAGTCACCTTCGGCCTACTTTTGAGGTTGTTTTTTTCCGAATTGATGCCACTCTGCCCTCATTTTTGAACCGTCGGACGATGTCACCTACTGTATTTGGATGCATTTCGAGGATTTCGGCGTTTCCTTGTATATCTTGCCGTCTAAATGCAACTGCAGAACAGGTTTTCGCTGATCCAAAGATGAATTTTTAACCTTGCCCCTCATTTTACAATTCTGTGCTTCTACTTGGTTTTTTTTTCTATGATTTCCGTTAATGAGTACCAGTCCTATGTGTGCCTTTTGAGAAATCCCATTTTCCAGCTCTTTTGAGTTGCAATATTGCTTTTAAATATGACTTACCAAAAATACCGAAATACGCAATATTCTACCTTTATTTTGGGTTTTATATGATTCTTTAAATTATAATTTTATTTTAATATACATGTATATATCTATGAAAAGGAAATATTTCCAGCTTTAATATAAAAATTATTTTTTCTTAGTATAATACATTTTGTTCGCGTTTAAAGTGGAAAAAAAAAAAAAAAAAAAAAACGAATATTGAAGTAATCCACAGTATATACTTTATGTGCTCGAAGTTGCAAAGATCTGACTAAAACTATAGTACCCTGCAAGGGTACATAAAAATCCCTAATAGACTTAGAAAATTGAAAATTAGCAAAGTCATTCTAGAAATGCGCAAGTAGAGTTGTAGAGCGTTACGTTGTCGTAGATGAGATGTCCCATAGAGTTATTAGGTAGTGGAGTGAAGGATTTAAAGCAGTTGCAGCTAGACCTTTCGTACACACGTCAAACGCAAATAACAGACATGATTTACAAGCGGAGCTGCAGTTTTTACTGTTCCGAAAGATCGCTCTATTGCATCAAACTAGAAACCAAAAGCCAAGAGAGTTAAAATATCAGATGTCATATGCTATCAATTCGGAAAAACGGTTCATAAAAAATGTAGTTTGCTATTGACCAGGACAAATTGCTACTAACTGTTCCAAAGGAGTGTCGAACAAAGGATGGAGACCTACGATGGAGAAAAGAGTGGGACTTTTCGTAATAGACGAGCCTAAGTCGAGTACGTTGGTCAATGATAAAAGAAAAGAGAAAGCGAGAGAGTTTTGATTCAGGTAGTACCACATAAAATTATAATAAATAATATTTAATAATTTTAAACTTGTTCAAACAAAAGTTGCAAATTAATGTAAACTCGTTCATCCTGATAATTTTGATAATCATGAAAGAGATATCATTGCTCAAGCTTTTACCAAAGGGACTCCAAAGACGCGTGTATTAACTGGAAAATACGTATTAATTGAACCAACTAAGCCTGTACAAAGGCGACCATACAGATTTACCCTAAGCGAGAGGGAGCTAGTAAATGAAAAAAATACAGAACTAATTGAGTCTAAAGTTATCAGGGAAGACTTTGCGTCGACTATCGTAAATTAAACTAAATACAATAGCTGAAAAGCTTCCATTGCCTTTGATATAAGATCAAATAGCTAGACTTCACTTTCCTTGGCAAGACTTGTGGATGTTATCGGATTCTATTGTTATACAGCTTTTGTTACACCTGATGGGTAGTACGAATTTCTTTCAATGCCGTTTGGATTAAACACACCTTCAGTGTTTCAAAGAGCTGTATTGAAGACACTGGGCAGTCTTGCTCATTCATTTATAATTGTATATATTATCATACATATACTAATTCTTAAAAAAAAGGAAGATGTTTATAAACTGTTAGACCTTGTTTAAGAAATTTAAAACATGACGTGATTTTCGTTTAAAATTTCTAAATGCTTCTTTTTGAAAACTACAATTATATATCTTTGCTTTGATTTAAAAGCTGGAGATACGGACAAATTTAAACAAAATTGAATCACTTGTAGCTTTACCACCGCCAAAATCTGGCTTCCCTATGTGAATTTATTTTTTATTTTCGTCAGTTTGTGTCGGAATTTTCACAGCTGATAATAATAGTTTTGTTTGGGGTAAAGAGCATGATATAATTCGTAAGAAAATAGTCGCTATACTAACGAATAAGAGAGTTTATATTATTTTTGATCCTCACTTTCCAATATAACTGCATAGCGATGCGAGTTCTATCGGGTATGGGGCTTGCTTCTACACCGTTTTACAATAAGCCGAATGGGGTGAAATATTAAAGTAGAGTACCGAGCTCTTGTGAATCTAGGTATAAATTGAAAACGTTGGCTGTAGTGTGTGCTGTAAAATATTATTTACATGGAAGAAATTTTATGATTTTTACTAATATAATTATAAAAACCATTTGATTTTGAAATTGAATATAGATAAGATAAACGGATGGCATTTCCTAGAAACTCTTGGAGAAAATAGAACAGGAAATTTCTAAAATCGTAAACAACTTAAAAAATTATAATTTCCTTAATCACTAGCTGCTACTTTTGAATTGAGATCAAATTTTTTGCATAGAAAGATTGAAAGAAAATCCTTGCTTGTCTCCTACTTTTTGTTGGTCTGTTCTAAATCAGGTACATGAAGCTATAATGCATTTAGGTTGGAAGAAAATATAAGACAAGGATTACGGTCATTATTGATGCTGCGGTAAGGAAAAAATATGTTCGTAGATTTCTTTAAAAATTTCATAACGTGCCGAGTTTCTAAATATACATCAGAAAAACCTTAATTAATATCGAATTCCAAAAAGAAGCATTCCATGGCACACCATTCACACAGCCATGTAAAGAGTATGTTATTGTGCAAATTGATGCTTTTGTTTCACACCTTCTCTCTTAATGAAAACTTCCTGCACTGAAATCTTCGATTGCCATTTTTGGTATGCAACAACGTCTTAGTACGGATCAAGGACGGAATTTCACGGTAGCAAAGTTTACGCAATTCTTTTCCAATCACAAAATAAATGTACACTTAATAAGTTCAGGTTAAAAGAGTAATGAGTACCCTTTACAATCGAATTGTAGTCCTTTAGAAATGTTGATAAGTAAAATTGCAAGGCCACTGGGGTTGACTCCCATCATGCGGCAGACTGAAAGTTATGAGAAGAGTCTTCTCTTCTTTGATGAAAATAAAGTAAAGTAATTGGATTTAGTGTCCTTTAAGTTACATAAAATCACTGAGACATAAACCAAAATTAGATTTCAAATTTGAAGAACCTTTTTTAGTGATTGAGGTTTTGGAGGGACGCGTTTATTTTTTGAAGCCGACACAGAATAATAGGCGTTATAAGTATCCACATGAAAAGTGCCGGATGTGCAAATTCCAGAAAAGCTGGACGAAAATGATGAAGAACTGAGTTTAAGAAAAGATCGTTGAGGTGAGATGATGCGTGAAGCCATAAATCTAGCGATAGACAGACTCGAAATGAGTGGAGTTGGTGAAAAGAGTAAAGCAATGCAACTTTGAGTTGATAGAAAATTCGTAAAAAAAGAGAATTTTGAAAAGAAGTCGTTGTGTTATTTTGCTGCTTCCACCCTCTTTTTTACTAGAGAGGTGGTCTCTCATCTCGATTAGTGTGACCAGAGCAGACTAATATTAACTGATCTGCTACAATATTGAAAATCTGTTTACTGAGTTACATAAAATAACGGAACTGTCTGAAGAGCTGCAGTCTTGCGAGGTTTTTAAAAGTATTTATGATGTTAGTGAAATGTAACTAAATACTAATCAAATTAAGTTGATTTGGCTTAAGCTGGATTAAAGATTGGTATTGGTATTGCTGGTTTTTGACAAAATTGAAAGGGTAAATAATAAAATAATAAAAATAATAATAGACGTTGATGCACTACGGTCAGTACACTCAAGTGGCCCGTATGACACCAGCCACGTACGTGTTTTGGTTAGGTGTTAGTAGGCGCAATGGAAAATATAGGACAGAATACGAGGAAATTGACTACCGGCGGGCTGCCAGGTTGTTTGCTAAAGATTTTAATTTTGGAAGACTATCTACGTTGGAAATTAGTGTTTACAAATCATTATAATTTGCACATAATACTCTAAAGGTTCATTTATTTCGAAGGAGGTTCTACTGTGGCGCAACACTAATGGTATAAAAGATCAAGTACTTCTTGGTACGTGGAAATTGAGCTGACAAAACAAGTCAGCACTTTCCACATCACCATGGATAAGGTTATAAATAAAAATTATTCCTAGCATCGTTCTACGATTGGCTAAGGATGGTAAGTTTATTAAGAGGAGTCTATTTGAATAGTAATGTAATTTTTGGTTTGCATCGCCATTTAAACCGCGTAGAGCGAAAAGTAAAAAGTTGTTTTGAACCGACTCGATGCGTTTACTATGGTCGCCGTACTGAGCGCTCCAAACGCAGCATCCATATTCTAAGATCGAACAAACTAAAGAAGTATATAAGGATTTAGTGACATAGGGGTCATTTAATTTCTTCGACCATCGTTTAATAAATTAGCACACCCCTGGCTCTATTCACCATAGATGAAATATGATCAATAAAGTCAAGTTTTGGGTCCAAGCAGACGCCCAAATCACCAACTGAATTAATTCTTTCCAAAGAGCAGCAGTTCAGCGTGTAAGTAGTAAGCTTAGGAATGACACGAGAGAATGTCATTAGCTTGCATTTCGAGCCGTTTAATTTTAATAACTTTACACGGCACCAAGTTTGAAAATTATTGAGATCTGTTTGTAAATCCGACTGCCAGATGACGGCCTTGTATTGCACGTAATGATCCAATTAAGATCACTTGGAAAAACCATTAAATCGAGTTTCCTTACGAGGAATGAATTAACAGAGTCAAATGCTTTACTGAAATCAGAATAGATTACATTTGTCTAAAAATTATTATGGAAGCCCTTAATAATATTGGAAGATAGCTCCCAAAGACTTGTTGTTGATCTTCGCTTAATAAAACTATGTTGACATGGAGAAATAACTGATCTACAAAGGTGTTCCAAATAACGAGTAATTATGTTTTCGAATAGTTTAGGGATAACCGACAACTTGGAGATTCCTCTATAATTGCTGGCATCCAATTTGCTACCTTTTTTGTGGAGAGGAATAATAAACGATTCTGTCCGAATGGGAAGTTTCTAAGGATAAGGTAAACAATTTCAGTAGGGGATAGCACAGGGCCAGAAATTCCGTCGTGACCTGGCGAATAAACTGGCTTGACTCGATGAAGATCTAGAAGAAGAGAGCTTTCGTTTAGGCTAGGACAGAAAATTAAGTTTGATTTGGGTATGTCGTAGGAATAAGTCTGGTGAGAATTCGAAGAGTTTGAATAAGTTTTTTGAAAAAACTGCGAAAATATATCGGATATTGCCTGATCATTATTAGCGGTAGTATTTTCAAATGAAAGAGGAAGAATTTGTTTTAGGCTTACGTTTGGTGTTAACAAAATTATAAAACTGTTTTTGGTCCTGTGATAACTGGGTCTTACAACGAGTTAAATAGTTTTTATAACAATGCGCGTTCAGCACGGTAAATTTTGACCGAGCTGATAAATAAGATGAAACGGCAGATTAAAAACCTGTGAATTTAAATTTAGCATACAGTCAAGATTTTTTTTTCTTTAAGTCGGCTCAACTCTGTAGTAAACCAAGGTTTATGCGAGATTGGCGGATAGTATAACTGAACATATTTAGGAAAAAATGAATTCACGGCATTGTAAAAAATGTCCACGGCAATTGCCATGTCAGCTCACTTGTATAGATCGGACCAATTGAACTCATATAACATATTTATTTATATAAAGCTAGCGGTTGGTTGTAATTAAGACTAACTTAGGATAATGAGCATTGGCTTGCTGTGGCAACTGCTTTTCCCGTTTATGCCTATGTGGCTTGGGATCCAGATAAGTATAATTTTAGGGAAGAGTTTGGTGATTATGTTTCGGATTGTGGTGGGGTAGTAGGAGTGGTTGTTGGAGTTGGTTATGGCTCTTAAGGAGGATAGGGAATCAGAGCATATAGAGAATTTCCCATAGTTTTTGCTGCAGATTTGGCCCGCTTCAAGTATGGCTATAGCTTCGCTTGTGAGGACAGAGGAATATTGGGGTAGGAGTCCGGTTTTAATGGTGTTGTGGTCATTTGTTATGCTAAAGCTAACAATGTCGTTGTCTTTGAGCCGTCAGTGTAGAGGAATTGATGGTTGGGGAGATAGTTTTTTATAGAGTGGAAAAGTTGGTGGAAGGTTATAGGGGGTGTGGTGTTTTTGTTGTAGTGGGATAGGGATGTGTTTGTGGCTTTCATTCTGGGTTGTATTTTTTGGATTGGTAGTTTTTAGCAGGGGAGAGATGGAGGGATAGGGTTTTGCAGGAGTCAATTATTGTATCAATTGTGCTGGGGTACCTGTATGAGGAATTTGCCAATTGGGGAGTCATGCGAGTGGATCAGTTTAGTTGCTAGTTTGCCAGTGTGGTATTTTTGTCTGATTAGAATAGGGCTTATTTTTGATTCAGTCAGCAGATTATTTGTTGGTGTTGTTCTGAAGGCACCAAGCGCTGCCCTTATAGCTGCGTTTTGTGAGGATTTGAGTTGGTTAAGGATGGAGGTTGGAGCTTTCCCGTAGATGAGTAGGCAGTAGTCTTTTTTGGAGATGAGGAGGGAGTTTGTTATTTGGATGAGGGAGGCGTTGTTGCAATTGTATTTTCTTGAGGAGAGGTGTTTAATTATGTTAAGGGGACGGGAGAGGGATGTTTTTAGGTTGTTTACGTGAGAATGCCAGTTGTACTGGTTGTTGATTGTCAGGCCAAGGATTTTTGTAGAGTCGGTGGTAGGAATGTTGATTGAGCCAGTGACTATTTTTGCTGTGCAGTTTCTTCTACGGCATATGTGTAGGACTTGACATTTTTCAAGAGAGAGGGATGATCCAGAGGAGGAACATTATTCACGGATTTGCTGGAATAGGGTTGTAAGATTGTTTTGGGGGTTTCTGTTCCGGTTGTGTTAGATGATAAGATGGAAGCCGTCGGCGTAGGCAGTGAACTTGACTTGTTTTGAAAGGGAGATAATATTGGTAAGGGAATTATAGGAAATTAGGAAAAGGATGATTGAGATAGGGGAACCTTGAGGGATGCCTTTATCGAGAGGGAAGCTATGGGAGAGGGATGTGCCATTTTTTATTATCATTTTCCGGTTAGACATGAAGTTGAAGCGGGGGCCTAATTTCCATTCCTCCAACTGACGGATGAGGGTGTGGATGCCAATTTTATCGAAAGCTTTAGCGAAGTCGAGAGAAAGTATAGGTAAGTGTTTTTTTAGAGACAAGGATCTGTCTGCAAGATGGTCTACGTAAAGTAGACTATCTAGAACAGGTTTGCCTCTCTTGAAGCCGAATTGGTTGTTATGTATGAGTTTGTTTGTTAAAACAAACTACCGTAACAGTTTGATGTTTGCCCACATTTTATTTGGGTCGGAATATGGGTGGATTTCAGAGGTGAATTTTTAGATAGAGGATTTTTTGGCTTCCCTAATGGATTTTCTGAAAATGGCATTAGATTTTTTATATTCAATTATGTTTTCAATTGGCATTTTTAAGATTGAAGGAGGGTTTGGATGTGTGCGTTGGGGATGAAAGTGAAGGGAATATTGAGATTAGAATAGGCAAGTGGTCACTTCCGTGTAGATCATTGAGGACTCTCCAGTAGATCTCTGGGGAGATATTGGCTGTGACGAGAGAGAGGTCAATGTGCGTAAATGTGTTGTGTGTCGAACACTGTGTTGGCGATTTGTTATTTAGTAATGTGTAGTTGGATCTGTCAATGTATTTTGCAATTGTGTTGCCTCTGGAGTTGGATCTAGGGGAGCCCCAATATTGATGCCAGCTCTTAAAGTCTCCTAGTACGATAGTAGAGGGGGATGTCGGGGTTAGAACATTTTCTAAGTTTTTAATGTTGAATTGTTTGGCAGAGGAAATGTATGTGGATATGAGATCTATTTTTCTTTTTGAGTTATTCGAGACAGGTGGCTTCAAAGTCTGGGCTGAGGGTTTTATGGGAGTGTGAGATGGAGTTATGCACCAAAAGTGCTGCTCCTCCGAAAGCGTTAGTGCTGTCACTGCAGTATAGGGAGAAGTTTATGGGGATTGGTAGGGAAGATGTATTAGTGAGGTGGGTTTCGTGGAGTGTTATGATTTGGGGGTGGTGCTGCTTAATGAGGATTTGTAATTCTGGGTAGTTGTTTCTGTAGCCTTTGATATTCCATTTTATAATTTTTAACATGTTTTGGTTAGTTGTTTGATTTGTTTTTGATTAATATGTGTTCATTTCCCCTAAGTCGCTAGATGCGTCAGAGTTACTTTTGGTGTTTGGCTTAGGTTTTTTAGCATCTTTTTTCATGGAAGCAAGTAATCTTTTAGGTGTGTTTAGGGGTAGGATTTTTATGGATTTGTTTGGGGATTTAGTGGTTGTGGAGGAGGTAATCTTATTGGTTAAGTTGTTACTGGAGCTGGGGTAGATGTCGGCGTATGATGTAGATGGTGATCTAGGAGAGGTTATTTCGTGGTTGTTGAGTCCGGGTCCTTTGAGTTGTTGAGGTCCATCTGCGTTCCGGCATTGCTGGGAATTTTGGTTCTTGGTGACAGATGAGTAGGAGTGCGGTGTGTTATCTGAGATGCGGGCCTTGAGGATTGCGTGTTCTGTTTTGTTGTCGCATTTGTGTGTCGTTTTTATGGCTTGAAGCTCTTGTTGCGTGAGAAATACTGGGCATTTTCTGCTAGAGGAGATGGCCGAATTTGTAGCAATTGTTACATCTTAGCGGCAGAGGGATACAGGTCCTGACCGCTGTTCTCTGGTAGGCAATCATGATGAAGTCGGGAAGGTTGTGTGTGTTAAAGGTGACAATAATGAGTCCAGTCTCTTTAAGAGAGCCGTTGTCTCGTTTTAATATCTTCCGGACGTCAGTTACTTGTTGTGCCGCTAGTTCTTGTATTATGGTGTTCTCTTCAATTCCTCTTAAGTCGTTGGAGTATATTACACCTTTGGTGGAGTTAAGAGAGCTGTGTAGTGTGACTGACGTTTATGGTGGGAGCGAAAGCTTTGAGCTGCATGAGTTTCAACGCTTGTACATTTGTTTTTGTTTTAATGAGCAGTGATCCGTTGCGGAGTTTCTTGCATTCTTCAATTTCTCCACCACATTCAAAATCAATTTGTTTTTTAACGAGGAAAGGGTTAACGTTGTTGAGGTCAAGGCCGGGGTCAGATCTGGAGATAATTAGATATTTAGGTCCTGGGGTTTCAGGAGCTGTCCAGTTGTTACAGCATTTGATGGGTCGGGGTCGGTGGTGTCCCCCATCCCTACGACTCTGTCTTGTGCCGTTGGTAGTTTTTTAATTCTCTTGCACTTGTACCTGCACTTTCACTTGCACTTGCAGTTGTTGGTAGTTTTTGTTGGTTTTTACTTGTATGTTTTCAGTTTAGAGTTTGGAGAAGTATACGTCTGATCTTGACAGAAGAGGCAAAGCCATGAACTCATATATAAAATTGTTCAGCCGTTCAAACGGTCAGACATATTCTGTAAGTCAGACCCAATATCAAGAGTCACATCGAAAATTGGATGATACGGATATTCGGGCCACTGTGGCTAAACTGACTCTCGCAGGAAGGAAAGAAGGAATTTCGCACATGGTTGACTTGTGACAGCGAAATGTCGAACAAGCCAGCGATAAAGTCATGTTGTGTAGAAGTTAGGAGAGAGTATTGGTGGAAATTTTTGAGCACCAAATAGCACCAGGGATATTAAAATCAAAAACCTAGGAGTACCAACTGGTCTCTATGCAAAAGACTACTGGAAACCATATGAATAGCGGAAAGGTGGTTTGAATAAATAGGAAGTTTCGACAATAGAAATATGTAGGAACAAAACTATGTTAAGCAAACGAGGATGTGGGAAGATCTCGATGACCGTGTCGGCGTGTATTACATTCATATGAGTGTGTATGTGCTGGTCATTTGGAATGGCCCTTATTATATTTGTAAATACAGAAACAAATTTAAGAAACAAAAAGCAGTTGCAGCTAGACCTTCAGAGAGAACACATCGGAACTCGTTGCGCTTAAGGGGGTAGACCACCCTGACATTTTTTAAAAATCTATTTTTTTTTTTTTTAATCAATCTTGACGCTGATATTCTTACGGTCATTTTAAGACATCGGGCTTAAAAATATCTCGTTACTTGTGGATTCTACAGCCATTAGAAGTGAGCGCTGCCGGTATACCGTAGAGTACTTTCTTTATCTTCTTATGCGTTTTTCTCAAAACAACGTTTTTTAAAACGGTGTACATGATTTCTCAAAAACCGCCGGACCGATTCTCTTCAAATTTTTTACACAGCTTCTCTATAATGCCCTCTATGGCATGACGTAGGATTTTTTGATTTGTTTTTTTGTTTTAAAGTTATAAATTTTTAAATCAAAAATTTTGTAAAAAAAAAAAATTTTTTTTTCAAAGTGCTCCCATTTGCTCAAAAAAAATTATTTCCAAAAACGGCTACGTCATGCTATAGCCATACTTATATAGCTTATAAAAAATGTTTGTTTTTGAATTTCGGATAACAAATGTGGTGTGTGGTTCGTTTTTTGACTGGCTATATCTCCGAGGTTCGTAAATATTTTTTTTCTTTAAATAAGTATTTTTTAGTTTAACATATGTACTTTGATGTACTAATAAATAAAAAGTTGTATTCCCAATACCTTAGTCAAAATGAATTTTTGAAAAACCCTCCAATTTTCATGCGTTCAGGGTGGTCTACCCCCTTAAGAAAATGGCCTAGAATTTCCACGAACCTCCGTCATATGTACATATATATTTACAGATATCTTTAGAGCCTACAATGTTGATATGTGGACATTCTTAAAGACACAAATTATTATTATATTCTTGATCAGCATGTCAAAAGTCTGGGGCTTAAGTCCCAAAATGAACAAACAATCTGAAAAAAGTTCAAGCTCGTTTTTGTATGGTGGCCTTTTTGCAACGAATTCACGTTATACATGTTTTTTACTCTTTCTTAAAGATAATCTTTTTCTTTAACTTAAGCCAACATTTTTAACGAATGTTTGTTAAATTGTGAATTCTTTTTATATTTTAGTTGAAACCGAAGATGACGCTGAACTAAAGGTCAAGGAGCAGCCAATAAAGCAAATTCTGATTAATCCTAAAATTATCGCGGTCGAAGTGAAACATTCGACATCGACAACGGAGAACGTTGTGACACCTGTTGAAGCTGAAGAGGCAGCTGTTGTAGTTCCGGAAACGACAACTAGCGAGTTTACTTTAGAAGAAAAGATACTTTCAACAGAAGAAGATTTGTTAGCGAAAAATATTCAAGAGTCTGAAATCAAGAAGAGTCATAAAGATGAAAAACCGCTTGAAGTTTTACAAGATAGCACTCCGCAGTCTGAACCAAAAGTTTTCGTTGATATTGCAGAAGAAAAAAAAAGTTTAGGTAAAAATCCAAGTAAAGAGCAATCAGATGAAACTGATCAGTCTTCACTATCATCTATGGCATTAAAGGAAGTTGTTCTTCCTTTAGAGGAGAAAGAGCAAGCACTAGAATCACCAGAAAATACAACAAATGAGATAGAAACACAAATAGACACTCCTTCGGCAAAAACGTATCTCACTGAGAACGATTCAGCAGAACTTGATATTAAGCCCTGTTCTCTTGAAAAAGAAAAAATTTTACCGACCTACATTAACTATAATGAAGGCCAATGGTCACCGAGTAATCCCGATGGAAGAAAACAATACAATCGTGATCAACTAATGCAGTTACGCGAAGCAAAAGCCTCACGCATACAGCCAGAGGTAAAAAATGTGTCTATACTTCCGCAACCCAATCTTATGCCATCGTTTATCCGGAATAATAATAATAATAAGCGAGTACAATCAATGGTCGGCATGATCGGCAATCGAGATCCATCGGCAGGAGGTTATATTGGAAAACAGCTATCTATGTCGGGTGTTCAAGGCCAAAGTCAAGGTTCTGGTGGCCGCAACAGTAGCATGAAAGGCATGATGATTCATGTTAACCTGTCATTAAATCAAGATGTTAAGTTAAATGAGAACGAAAATGCCTGGCGACCGAGACTCTTAAATAAATTATCGATAACAGAAAATGATAGTAACCTGAAGGCCACCCAAGAAAAGGATGAATTGGTAAGACGAGTGCGTGGTATTTTGAATAAATTAACACCCGAGAGATTCGATACATTAGTTGAGGAGATAATTAAACTAAAAATCGATACACCTGATAAAATGGACGAAGTTATAGTGCTGGTCTTTGAAAAAGCAATCGACGAACCAAATTTTTCGGTTTCCTACGCAAGACTTTGTCATCGTCTTATAGCAGAAGTCAAGACTCGTGATGAACGGATGGAAAGTGGAACGAAGTCCAATTTGGCACACTTTCGTAATGCCTTATTGGATAAAACAGAACAGGAATTCACTCAAAACGTCTCACAGAGTACGGCAAAGGAAAAAAAATTACAGCCAATTGTAGATAAAATACGAAAATGCAGCGATCCAAATGAGAAGGCGGAACTCGAGGCCTTTTTAGAGGAGGAAGAACGTAAAATACGCCGGAGATCTGGTGGAACTGTTCGTTTCATAGGTGAACTCTTCAAAATCTCCATGTTGACTGGAAAAATTATTTATTCCTGTATAGATACATTACTTAATCCCCATTCGGAGGATATGCTAGAGTGTCTTTGCAAATTGTTAACAACAGTCGGCGCTAAGTTCGAGCAAACTCCTGTCAACTCCAAAGATCCAGGACGTTGTTATTCCTTAGAGAAATCCATAACTAGAATGCAAGCCATTGCCGCCAAAACTGATAAGGATGGTGCCAAAGTCAGCTCTCGGGTTCGTTTCATGCTTCAAGATGTCATTGATTTACGCAAAAATAAATGGCAAACAACTCGAAATGAGGCACCGAAGACGATGGGTCAAATTGAGAAAGAGGCAAAGAATGAACAGCTAACAGCACAGTATTTTGGCAACATATCAGGAAATTCTACACCTATTGGTTCATCGCAAAGCGGCGGAGGTTCCAATAAGAGAGATGATCGTAATATGAATTCACGGTATGGAAACGAGACACGTTCCGGTAGTAATTACGGTGGTAGTCACAGTCAGAGAGGGCATCATCAACAGCAGAATAACTCTGGAGGAGGTGGTGGTGGCAGCGGTGGAGGAGGTGGCTCCGGAAGCGCCTCAAATGGAGGCGATGACAACACTTGGCATGTGCAAACAAGCAAGGGTAGTCGCTCTCAAGCTGTTGACAGCAATAAATTAGAGGGTCTGGTAAGTTATTATTTATTGTTAAATATATTTTTTATTCTTTATTTTTTCGTATATTATTTTTAATTTACAGTCAAAACTTTCTGATCAAAATTTGGAAACTAAAAAAATGGGCGGCGTAACGCAATTTATTTGGAACCCCAATGCAAGGCAATCATTATCATCGGCGGGTTCTGCGGCACCATCGTCAACACCATCAAATCCCTTTGCTGTTCTGTCCTCGTTAATTGATAAAAACAGTAGCAGCAGCGATCGGGATCATCATCACGATAATCGTGGACCAAGAAATAAGGGTTCCTATAACAAGGGATCAATTGAACGTGATCGTTACGATCGAGGTACTTTTTTCTTATTTTTTTAGCACGAAGATGATAATAAATAATAATTTACAAAGGTATAAGCTCGCGAACTGGCTCATCGCAAGGATCGCGCGAGAGTTCCTCCTCGCGTCAGCAGGGAGGAGGTCGCACGCTAATAAATTCTGCAGTTCAAAAGTCGGCTAGTCATTCAAAATATACGCAACAGCAGCCGCCGACCTCGGTTCGACACAACAATAGCAATAAGGTGAGACTAATTTTTTGTTATCTTTTATAAAAGCTAACTTCGGCACGATGAATTTTGTATACCTTGAATACCACATAAATATCAGAAATGACTCCTTCACTGCGTTGTCAGTTTCTGGTCAAATTATACTTACCCTGCAAGGGGCTAAGCATAATTTCTTCATCTTATCAGTTATCAATTATTTTTAGGTACAATCAAACTCCAGCGGCAACGCAGAACGTGGAATTTACCGTCGCGGTAGCAATGAGCAAGGATCAGGCTTAGTTTCTACTCCAGCGACGACGTTCCCGCAGCAAAGCAATCGAACTGCTGTCTCCGCGCCTCCTGCTGTGTTTCAAGAACCCAGCGATGCCGATCTGAAGCTTATCAAGTCGGTTATCTCTGAAATGATTGAATTTGCGGACGCAGCGAAAACAGTAACGCCTGCGGTTGTCGCGTGTGTAAAAAGAATACCGGAGGATCGTCGTTGCGGCTTCTTATATTATATATTAACCGATTATTTGCATTTAGCGAATGTGGGCAAACAGTATCGCCGGTATCTTGGCATAACTGTTGGACAATTAATTCAACAGAACTATATTTCTGTGGAGCATTTTACGCTGGCGTACAACGAATTTAGCGGTTACGCAAATGACTTAATTGTTGATATACCAGAACTATGGCTGTATATTCTACAATTTGCAGGTAAATAGTATCCATAACAATAATACTTTGAAGAATTTATACTGATGGTAAAGATACAATCTTACATATTCTGTTCTTGTACAGGTCCATTAATTGTGAAGAAAGTTTTGACAGTATCAGATTTGTGGAACAAGAACCTAAAAGACAACAGCCCAACTAGTGTGGCTAAGAAGTTCCTTAAAACATATTTGATTTATTGCACGCAGGAAGTTGGACCAAATTTCACGCGCAGCATGTGGACTAAGTTCTCCTTGCATTGGTCTGATTTTATGCCAGAGAATGAAGTCAACGACTTCATCAAATCCAATGTAATTTTTGTTGTCTCTTAATGGGACGAAATATTTTAATTGAACTGTTATACATCATTATTCGTTTTAGAGACTGGAATATGTGGAAAATGAATCGATATCGCCAGTGATTGAAGAATACGATGGTGAATCGTCCGAGAAGCACGTTAAAAATGTGATAGAGAATATTGAGCGTTTGCTGAGAGAAGGAACAACAGCAGATTGTATCATTGATTATAGTAATGTATGGAATTCACCTATTCCTTTAATTCCTTTAAATAACTTAGGTTTTTCGTTTATTATGTTTAAGGGCAACATAATGGTCGTTGATAAACTGTTTATAAGAAGCTTAACCAAATCGCTGAGCAACTTTTCAATTTTGTACAAGGAGAATAGTTACAAACTAGAAACTGAAACCTTCCATAAGTTTTGCATACCAGTTTTGCAGCACTTTATTGATTTAAATGAAGTTCATCAATTGGAGTGTTTGTATGCGATGCAGCTATTAGTGCATAGTTTGGAGCATCCAAGGGGTATGAATACAAAATATACAGGTCACTTTGCATTGTTAAAATTAATTTTTTTCAGGATTACTGAGCGAACTATTTGGAGAGTTATATGACGCCTTTGTAATACAAAAGGAGTCGTTATGCAAGTGGCGCGATTCAAAGGATCAGTCAGCTGGGAAGGGTAATTGTTTAAAATTAATTAAAATTGCTAATTATTCAATATTGTCCTTATGTTTTATTAAACAGGCGTTGCTGTAAAAAGTCTTAATCCCTTCTTCAACCTTATATTCAACGACGAAGCGAACTGAGAGATATGCGGATGGCAAACATTTAAATTTGTAATAAAAAATTTACTAATTAAAAGAAAGGAAAGATTGGTGTGAATGTTCAGGAGTAACCGAGTATACCGTATATTTCGTTATGGACACTTATTCATTTACAGATTTCTGATTCATAGATGCATTATGAAGGAATATATGCAAGCAACAATATTTAGTGTATTATGTAAAAAATAAAGCAAATTTAAAGGAAATTCTAAAACTTATTTTTCACCTCACAGCATTACCATCGTCATTATACAGTCAAATCAACTTAACCATATCTAGTTTAATAGTTTAAGTTTAAGAGGGTCGTCCCTTGTGAAAACCTGTTCCTTAATGAAGTTTTAACATATATTTCGTCAGTACAAATATACATTTCAAGCTAAAACAAGAAAGGAAGCTAAATTCGGCAGGCCGAAGTTTATATACCCTTGCCCACAGAACCTCGATGACTAGGAATCAATACAATATAAATTATATATATATATATATTAAAAAACAATGAAGTAATACCTGATTTCATTTCCTTCACATATACATATATTTACAGTTTTACCTTCACATATTTTCATTTTTCTATATCCAACGATCGTTCCTCTTTGTGTTATATGATATAGTAGTCCGATTTTCATAAAATTTTACACAAAATTGTAGAATAATATAAAATGGCGATAACTTAAATTTAATGAAAATGTGTTGAAAACTGAATGAATTAATTAATTGTATTAATTTCTCGATCGTTCCTATGGGAGCTATATGAAAATTTTAGAATATTATAAAATGGTTATATCTCAAATTTGATCAAATTCTGTGGAAAAATTAAAATGTAAAATTTTTTTTTTTTAATTTTCCGATCATTCCTATGGCAGCTATATGATATAATCGTCCGATCCGGCCCGTTCCGACATATAAACGAATTAGAGTATATAACTACAAACTACAAAGTTTCACTCAAATAGCTTTTAAGCTTGGAGACATGTTTGCGTAGAAACGGACAGACGGACATGGCTAGATCGACTCGACTAGATATACACACCTTTATACCCTTGCAGGGTATTATTTTAGTCAGAAGTTTGCAACGCAGTGAGGAAAACATTTCCGACCCTTAAAAGTCTACATATTCTTAATAAGGATCAAGAGCCGAGTCGTGCTAGCGGCCGTCTGTCCGTTTTGTCGCAAACTAGTCTCAGTTTTAAAGCTATCTGAATGAAACTACTCTCATATAAGTATAAGTCGGAACAAGCCGGATCGAACGACTATGTCATATAGCTGCCAAAGGAACGATCGAAACGTTTTTGGAAAAAAGAATTATACATTTTTCAGTTATCAACAGATTTTCATCAAATTGTAGGTATAGAGATTACTTTTTTGTATTAATTCCTAGTGATAAATTCTGCAAGGGTATACTAACCTCGGCTTTCTTTCTTGTTATACCCTTGCAGGGAATTATAATTTCAATCAGAAGTTTGCAAAGCAGTGGAGTAACCTCCGACCATATAAAGTATATACATTCTTGATCAGCATCAACAAACGAGTTGATTTAGCCATGTCCGCCTGTCCGTTTCTACGCAAACTAGTTTATATACTCGACTTTTTCATATAGCTGCCATAGGAAGAACAAGAAAAGTTTTACGAAAAATATAATTTTCAGTTTTCAACAGATTTTTATAAAATTATAGCTATAGTCATTTTATATTTTTCTACAATCTTGTGTAAAATTTTATAAAAAACGAATTAATCTATCATATAGATGCGATAGGAACGATTAAGAAAATAATTCAATAACAAATTATAACTTTTTTAGTTTTTAACAGATTTTTATCAAATTTTATATATAGCCACCATTTTATATTTTTTTTTAAATTTTTTGTAAAATTTTTATTTATTATTTCTAAAAATTTTTGTAAAATTTTCTAAAAATCGGACTACTGTATCATATAGCTTCCATACAAACGATCGTTAAATATATACGAAAATGCAAAACTTTGAATGTAAGTCTGAAAATATAATATCTAAAGGTGTATAAATTGAAATTGAAAGCAACCCTTAATTCATTGTTTTTTAGCATAAGAATATATAACTCAAATTGTATTAATTCCTAGTCATCGAAGTTCTATCTGCAAGGGTATAAAAACGACGGCGTGTCGAAGTTAGCTTCCTTTTTAGTTTTTTGTATAAAAAGCTTCCTTTTTATACGCCTGCCAGGTATTATAGGTTAAGTAGAAAATTTTGACACGTTGAAAGCCCCTATAAAGTATATATATGTGTTCGTAGCATACCGCTAGTGCCTAATTATGCGCGCATAGGTGTATGTCTGCACCTGCTGCGCTCTTAGCTCTTCTCTTTTCTTATCTATTTCTCTCTCTCTTCTTCTGTCATCGACAGATGGTTTTCAAATCATTTTTATCTACTCATAGATGTAAGATATTTATACCCTTGCAGGGTATTATAATTTCAGTCAGAAGTTTGCAACGCAGTGAAGGAGGCACCTCCGACTATGTAAAGTATATATTTTCTTGATCAGGATCAACAGCCGAGTCGATCTAGCCATGTCCGTCTGTCCTTCTGTCCATCTGTCCGTTTCTACGCAAACTAGTCTCTCAGTTTTGAAGCTATCTGAATGAAACTTTGTAGTTAGCCTTCTATATACTCTCACTCGTATATATGTCGGAACGGGCCGGATCGGACGACTATATCATATAGCTGCCATAGGAATGATCGGAAAATTTTTACAAAAAAATTTTTAACTTTTTCAGTTTTCAATAGAATTTGATCAAATTTAAAATATAGCCATTTTACTATACTCTACAATTTTGCATAAAATTTTATGAAAATCGGACTACTCTATCATATAGCTCCCAAAGGAACGATTGAGAAATTAATACAATTAAAAATTATAACTTTTTCGGTTTTCAACAGATTTTCATAAAA
Source organism: Drosophila serrata (assembly GCF_035046125.1). NCBI lineage: Eukaryota > Metazoa > Arthropoda > Insecta > Diptera > Drosophilidae > Drosophila > Drosophila serrata. The sequence continues at coordinate 1,411,605 of NW_028257058.1, forward strand.
TTTGAGGTATAGCCATTTTATATCAGTCTTTAAATTTGGTGTCAAATTTCATGAAAATCGGACGACTATATCATATAGATGCCATACAAGCGATCGTTTGATGTAGAGGAAAAATGCAAATCTGTGAAAGTAAAACTGCAAATATAATATGTATAGGTGAATGAAGTGATAGCAGGTATTACTTCATTGTTTTTTAACACAAATATATATAATTTTTATTGTATGGATTCCTATTCATAGAAGTTCTATCTGCAAGGGTATATAAACTTCGGCGTGCCGAAGTTTGCTTCCTTTCTTGTTTTTTTTTAATTTCCGAATTTCAGATTTAATTTTATGAAAATCGGAAAACTGTATCATAAAGCTGTCATAGAAAGATAAATGTAGAGGAAAATGAGAAATTGTGAATGTAAGAGTGTAACAGTTATAGGTAAATGAAACGAATGTAGGCATTACTTTTTGGTTTTTATGATATATGTATATATATATAATAATATTATATTACATATTAATAATCTAATTACAATCTGCAAGGTTTTATAAACTTCGTCGAACTTTAGCTTCCTTTTTAGATTTTCTTTTTTTTTTTGCAAAAACTTAAATAAAAAACAATTTCGGAAATATGGTTTAAATAGGATTTATTGAGTTGTATCGAATTGATTTCTATGTCATAGATTATTTTTATTATCAATTTGAATCCATATTTTATCGATTATTTAAACATTCGCCAGTTATGTTTTTCCTTTAGGCGGCCTCCTTTGCCAGCCGATCAGCTTTCTCCACAACCTCCTCAATGGGCCCCACCATGTAGAAGGCCACTTCCGGCAAATGATCATACTCTCCAGCCAGAATCTGCGAGAAACCCTTAATGGTCTGCTCCAGGGGCACCAGCTTGCCGGCATGGCCGGTGAAAACTTCAGCGACTTGGAATGGCTGGGACAAGAAGCGTTGAATCTTCCTTGCACGTGCCACAGTCAGCTTATCCTCCTCCGACAACTCGTCCATACCCAGGATAGCAATAATGTCCTGAAGGGACTTGTAGTCCTGCAAAATCTTTTGAACACCACGAGCCACATTGTAGTGCTCCTGTCCAATGATATTGGGGTCCATAATACGAGATGTGGAATCCAAAGGATCCACAGCCGGATAAATGCCCAACTCGGCAATGGCACGCGACAGCACAGTGGTGGCGTCCAAATGGGCAAAAGTAGTTGCTGGAGCCGGATCCGTCAAGTCATCAGCTGGCACATAGATAGCCTGCACGGATGTAATCGAACCCTTCTTTGTGGTAGTAATGCGCTCCTGCATAGAACCCATATCGGTGGCCAATGTTGGCTGATATCCCACCGCTGAAGGAATGCGTCCAAGCAAGGCAGACACTTCGGAACCAGCCTGCGTGAACCTAAAAATGTTGTCAATGAAGAGGAGAACATCCTGTCCCTCCTGATCACGGAAGTACTCTGCGACAGTCAGACCAGTGAGAGCAACACGTGCACGAGCGCCTGGGGGCTCATTCATCTGGCCGTAGACAAGTGCCACCTTAGAGGTCTTATCCTTCAGAGAAATGACACCGGACTCAATCATTTCATTGTATAAATCGTTGCCCTCGCGAGTGCGTTCACCAACGCCGGCAAAAACTGAGTAACCACCATGAGCTTTGGCTACATTGTTAATCAGTTCCATAATTAGCACCGTTTTGCCCACACCAGCACCGCCAAACAAGCCAATTTTACCACCCTTGGCATATGGAGCCAACAGATCCACGACCTTAATTCCGGTTACCAATATCTCCTGCTCAACAGACATTTCAACGAATTCTGGAGCTTCGGCATGAATGGGAGCCGTTTTGTCCGTAGGAATGGGACCACGTTCATCAATTGGTTCACCTGAAAAAAAAAATAATATTAATATTTTTATTGCAAATACAATAACATGTACATACCAATGACATTAATGATACGTCCCAAGGTCTCTGCGCCAACGGGAATTCGAATTGGATAACCAGTATCGAGAACCTTTTGACCGCGAACCAAACCCTCAGTACCGTCCATGGCGATTGTGCGCACAGTATTCTCTCCCAAATGCTGAGCCACCTCAAGGACCAAACGTGGCGAACGGTTGTCCACTTCCAAGGCATTCAGGATTGGCGGTAAATTGTCATCGAATTGGACATCAACGACGGCACCAATCACTGCCACAATCTTACCATTGGCTCCGGCGGCAGCCTTAGCAGCGGCCTTGGCAGCATGACCACGAGCTTAAAATTACAGATATGTAAAAAATTATTTACACAGAAGTTATATTTCATTGCGCCTGCGAAATCTATACAACATTGAGCTTAGTTTAAGCTTATTAGTTTAAACTAAAGCCTAAAATTACATACACATTTAAATATCAACTTAATGTATTATTACGTCATATAGAATCGGGAACAAATAATGCGGTTCGTTTTTGTTTGAAAAAATAAGTAAATTAAGCTGCAAAGTAAAGTATAGGTAGATGTAAATTTTTATCTACCTATATTTTATTGTATTTTCAGAAAAATTAGTTTCGTTTTTAAAAACATTTAAAAATCAATTGAAAGAAAATATAAATTTTAATTACATTTAAAAAACGTAAGCATCTTTTACTATCTATAAAAATGAAGAAATTAAAATAACTAGTTAAAGTTCAAATGTTATGCAATCATTTCTCTTCTGTTCGTCGTAACAGCAGCACATCATCGTATTAAGGTTATGTTCGATTACCTTTTTTCTTTTGAAACTATACATTATTTTAGAATTAAGAATTATACGATCGTTAAACATACTCCCAAATAAGTAATATTAAAACAATATTTTAATCGTTACTTACTCAGTTGTCCCAAAATGGGAACCAAACTCTTATCGGCTTTGGCGGCAGCACGTAACGCGAACATTTTTCGGTCTAATTCAAGGCTTGTTAGAATTGCGCACACGAATACGACACATTGGATGCAAACAAAAACGAACTAAAAAATACCAAAAAAAAACTTTCAAGTTTAAAATTTTCATAATGTATGGCTCACATCTACAGCATTTTCGATAAAATACCAAATATTTTTTTTTAAGAAAATTTCCTCACATCGTCTTTGATTAGTACTAACATAAATTAGCACAGCTTGCAAATAACTGTTACTGTTAAGCACGGTATGGAAAGGGTAAAACAACGTTTACAAGCAGTGAGAGATAGCGAGAAGCAAATAGTTAAAAACGGCTGTTTGACAGCTCCGTTTTAAAGGCCTCTACGGAGACACGAAATAATACTAGAAAGTTGGATTGCGGTAGGAGATTCCTGACGGCACACATTTATTATTTTGCGGGGGGGCTTGCAAAAAGAATACAAATCTCTCGCTCTCACTTGCATTTTCTTAGCTTTGTTTTAAATTAGAGATCCCTGCATTAACAAAAAATGTGCGGTAAAAATGAATTCAGAAGTTCAGAAGAGCTGATACAGTTAATATATTTAACTTAGTACAGGAAAATACAATATTTCGAGATATATAATATTTTGTAGGGAAGAGAAATACATATATAATATATCTTGGCCAGCAAAGACAAAATGGGACAGCTCCACAGCTCGAATTGATGATTTGAGAGATCTCGATGCTTCTGGAATAGATTATAAAACGCCAGACATTTGCCATGTCGATAACGGAGACAATATTGGAAACCATTGCCAACTTTATCCGAGTCTCATCCGATGAGTGCGTCGAGGGAGTATATGCATAGGTATAGCGACTGGTGCCACCATGTTTTTAAATAAACCGGAGACCGATCCACTCGTATGGAAGCATCTCAGTTCCTTGTTCAGGTATTTGGAGTGGCTATAATATTAAGGGGTCTGGTAGCTTTCCAAGGAGGCGCTACTGCTAGAATGCAGGTCAATCGCTATGGGACAATTATTAATCAAAAACTAAGAAATAAATGTTGAAATGGCCTTAATTTTAAAAATAGGCGGGTCAACAATGTATGACCGCAATTGTAGCCCTCTAAAAATGCCGAACAAAAATGCGCTCGCAAACAATTTTACCCTTTGCATACCGTACTTTACGCTCTTCTCATAAGAAAAACAGAAAAAAACAATAATGGGAGAATTCTTCGGCACACCGATGTTTTTATACCCTTGCAGATAGAACTTCGATCACTAGGAATTTATACAATTAAATTATATATATTTATGTTAAAAACCAATGAAGAAGTGCCTGCTTTCATTTCATTCACATATAGGTGTAATTTATATTTGTAGATATAGATATAAATGAAAATCCAAAACTGTAAATGTCGTCCAATTTTCATAAATTAAAATTGATTTACCTAGTTTCACCACTTTTACATTCATGATATAGACGTTCGATTTTCAGAAAATTAAATTAATTAATTATTAAATAATTAATAATTTAATCTAAACTAATGTAAAATATAAAATGGCAATATCTGAAATTTGATTAAATTCTATTAAAAACGAAAAATTAAAAATTGTTGTTTAAAAATTCTTATAGAACACAAAATGCAAAATTTCATTCAGATAGCTTTAAATCTGAGAAACTAGTTTGCGGAGAAATGGGCAAACGGATATGGCTAGGTCGACTCTGCTGTTGATGCTGATCAAGAATATATATACTTTATATGTTCGGAAATGATTCCGGCACAGCGTTGAATATTTCTGACTAATATTATAATAGAGCAATGGCATAAAAACATTAATTCATCCTCTGTCTCTCGTTCTCTTCGTTTTGGTTTTAGGTTGATCGTTTTACGTTGAGCTATTCGTAACTCACGAATCGTAATCGTTTTCCAAATTTAATTTGAGAATGGATTTTCGTAAGTCTAGAGACAAATAAAAAGCACACCGAAGCCAACTCCGAACTAATTCCAAGTAAAGTTAAAAAAAATGTCCGATTACCATTGCATTTAGAAATAGAAGACACTAAATGAGAAATGTACAAATAATTTTTGTGCTCCATTTTTGGCAGTTTTTTCGCTTTCGTTTCAATACTTTTAAAACTAATAGAAAATTTTTTTTTGTAAAATATCTTTAGAAAATAACTGTTTCCTTAAAACGTACAAAAAAAGTTGTTAAAATTATGAAAGTTCAGACAAATAGTCTTCTGACCTTTGTAATACAGAACGCCCGAATAAATGTTGTCCTGACTGTATGGAAAGACTTATTTCGCCTATCTGCTACTCAATGCTGATCCTGCAAAACCGTATGGGTTTTACATCAGGAAAGTAGCAAGGACAGTAAGACGGCGCCCCCTCGCAGAATCCCTTTATACCGTGGTGACAACACTTGGTGCACATCAGATGCAGAAATTTCCTTGGCTTTTGCTGACGAACTAGAAGGCCGTTTTTAGCCAAAGCATGGTGACGTTATAGCAACACTGGCATTCCTATATACTGCCTATCCAGACGTAGAGCCCTTCGTCATGTAAGTCCAAAAGAAGTTTGTTTTCAAATTCAAAAACTGCACTCCAGTTAAACTTCCAATATTCGACGGCATCGATAACAGTTTCCAATGAACTGCCAAAAAAATGTATATTACTTCTTGTGCCAATGTTCAATTCCATGTTAGGTATCCACCACTTCCCCACACAATGAAATTGCGCTGTGATATCGATGATACCACGGCCGGGCAAACCGGCGAACCTTGTTGCGTCTTACCACTAAGCAAGAAATATAATACATAGAGAAGTCAAACAGAACCAAAAGTACTATCATAAAAACGGCTGAGCCTGGAACCCCAGAGCACCCGAACGGAATATCTAAAACCCCAAAGTGCGTTCGGCTGTTTCGAGTTCGAAGCATTCGTTCGAAAGCAAGCACAACAAGAATTCACTTTTAACTCGCAGATCGACCGCTGAACGATGAGCAGGGGTGCGTTTCTTCGCGCCGCCCTGCAGTACCAGTCATCAGTAATTCATCAACATTCAAGGGGGTGGTGTTGATGATTCATCGATGAAAGGCCATACAAACTGATGATGAATTTAACATGGGCCTTTCCTAGGCTGTCAACAACAAAAATTCATCAATAATTCATGATGATTCATCAACAATTCATCGATGTTTCGACAAAAATTAATCGATGTTTTATCAACAAATTCATCGATGTTTCATCAACAAATCATCTAAGTTTCATCAACAAAATTCATCAACGGCCGGTACTGCCGACGACTGCCGTCTGGACTACCGTCGAAACTGTATCGTGCGCAGAGCATCGTAGTAGAAGTCGCAGTCGGCAGAGCGTCGACTCGTTAGAAGTCGCAGTCAGTCTAGAAGAAGCCTTCGAGTGAGTGTGGCATAGTGGATTACTTTGCAAACTTAAAAGCCTGCTACCAATTTCGCAATACCTCCTCCTAAAGTCGTATCTGCTGAAGTGAGAGGTGAAAGGTCAACCTCAGATGCAGTCTAGCTGAAGTTCAACAAGGTATTGTTTTACATATGTCCCGTATTATGCACTCGGTTTACAAAGCCAAACTGGATGATTAAGTCAAGATGCAAGTTAAGCCTCCATCCATCCAAATATGGGGTACGCAGTTCGACTCAAACATTATGAGATTACATAGAGTCCAAAACCGAGCGTTGTGCACGATCATAAAGTCGATCAAAATCGCTACAACGAAGGTGGTTCAGGCCCACACCATCCACCTCATTGGCAAGCCCGATGTATAAACGATGGCTGAAGAGAAGAGATCTTTTGATAGGAGGGAACAGATGCTGATCAGATGCGGAATTGGGGGAAGCGGAATTAAATTTTTTTTATTGTAAATGTATATATTTTTTTTAATTTATCATCATTGCAAAAAAAGGATACTAGTTTTTTTAATAAAGCTTGGTACTAACAAAAGATAAATCTGATTGAAGAATATAGATAGCGAAATAGCTATTTATTTAGCTTTGTAACCAGTGCGACCAAAAAAATTAAAGAAAATGCGCGAAAACGGTCACACTGGCCGCTGAAGCCAGCTAGGTAACAGCTGTTTTCTGAAAAATTTTCTTCTTCTTTTCGGTACCTTTTTTTATATGAGTAAATCCGCCAAATGGTCAACCATCACTGAAAACGAAAATATTCATTGTCATCGTCTTTTGCAATGGATCCAAAGCATATATCGATGGATTTATTGAAGAATTGACCGAAAAAAATATATATTATTCCTTTTTTAAAAAAGGTATCATATGCTTTTCTTTTTGCACTTTTTTTTACCAAATCTCTTTATTGCGATCTAAAAAGAAGTAAAAATTGAAAATACAAAACATTAACTTATTTATAAAAAAAAAGTAGTGGTAAAATAACAAAACAAAAAAAAATAAATAAAGTGACATGGATAAATCGTATGTTCGCGACCGGAACTTAATTCAATTAAAAAAAAAAACAAATGCAGATATTTCCTTGGGAATAGACTCGAAGCTACATGAATCCATTTTAAAAGTAAAGTTATAGCTTTAGAACATATATGGGCATGCCTTGGCTCCCAACGCTCGGCCGGCTCATTTCATTACACAAAAACAAAATAGATATACTTTTTTTTAACCTGCGTACGAACGTACCTTCGAGACCCCTGGAGATACCATTTGTATTTTGTCGCTTGAAGAATATTTATCTTATTTTACTGCCAAGCTTTAATAAAAAATGGTTATATTATCGTTGCTGTTGTTTTCATGTTATGTATGTTACTAATGCCAAGTCACTACGTTTTACAACCTTTTAATTGGTTGTTTATCTTAAAAATTTATATATATATTATAAAAAAATAAAAAAAACTTCATTATTGCTACAATTATTTATGGTGTGGTCAAAAATACGATTTCGCTACTATCCAACCAGACCAGTAGATTTAAATTTAAATAAAGTTTTACACAGTTTATAATTGTATATTTTTGTTTAAATATGTTACACGCACGTATACACACATATAAAATTTAATTACTATGGTTTACTTAAAGAATATGGTGAATTAATACTGGCGCAACTCTGTTTATGTTTTCAGAGTTAATCAGGCCATTGGTAATAAAATATTTACATTTACACACTTACATTTTTTCTGCAAATACCCTTGTAAAAAATATATAGCGATTAAAGTTCCTAAACTCCTAATAGCTTGACTTGAATAACACAAACAAATTACAGATTAGTGTTTGAGGAAAAATATTTAGTATAAAAAAATTTAATGAAAAATGTAGTTCAAATGTAAAATTTGTACAAGGGCTTACAAGGTAAATGTGTCTAACTTGGCTCTTCAAAGCCGTAGGTTTTAAAGTTTCATAATTTTATAGAAAATTTGGTGGGCATTTTTATTTAGTGGATATTGAAATTAATCGCGCATCCACATTATTGGATTCATGTTCATTACAACTTACTATCAATTGAATCATTTTGAATCTTATATTGATAAATTAACATTCGATTAAGTTCACCCTTTTTTATTACTCAGATTGATCGATTTTTCAATATTTCCAATATATTTTTCCATAAAAATAATTCATTATTATAAATATTATTTGATTAGTTTTCTGCCATATAACCTGCTAATCGTACAAAATTGTATGTGCAACTCTTTTTGTTGAAAATAAACCGTCATAGCGTTTCAGCAATCCATTAAATATGTACACTGTATACACCATTAGGATTATTATTCATACAATTATTTAATTGCAAAGGTTCATTTATACATATAGATACATACAAAGATACATTGAAACATTTAGTATAAAATATTTACGTTCTAGCTTTTTTTAGTAGCGTTAAATTGACAAGAATGAATGTTGGAATAAAAAAACAATAACCTACCGAACCTTTATAGAAAAAATTACAGTAAAAATTCAGTTGTTTTGAAATGCAATTTTATGTAAACTAAATATAAAATATTTCTTAATTTAAAATAATGGCTTTTTCAATAAGGCATATAACGAAACCTAAAACCATGACGATCATGAACTTAAGAACGTAGTACGCAAGCATATAACGAAGTAAACAATATATATAAACTTGAGAGATTGATTGGTTAAAATTATGTATTCCAAATTACATAATTAAATAGTACACAAACGGAATATATATTTTTATTACATAAATTTCATATGTTAAGAACCACATATCTTGCAGGATCAATTATGAATTATAAATAAATTTAAATACTTATTTAACAAAGATAAATTTGAAAACCCAATATTAAAGTCCGTGGCTTTTGGTAATGAATTTGATGTCCATCTTTATAAAGTTTTAAGCACTTATTAAACTTGAGGACGATTAAAATAATACATTGGTTGATGAAATATAGAGATTATTTATTTAATTTACACAATATTCATTGTTTTACAGGCTTTTTATTCCGCAACAGTTCAAAGAATCACAGAACTTTTGTTTATTTAATTTTTTTTTTTTGCTTTATATATAAATATATAGTGTCATTAGGAATGTGACTTAGTACCAATTATGAACTGCACATAAGTATAAGCTATACATACATAAATTATTATTTTTGAACATATGTACGAAACTATTAATATAATATTTATTTTGTTAATAGTTTATGTAAAATAAAGTCAGTCGTTTTTTAAGTTGGATTATTTGTTATCTTGACAAATTTGATTTCACATTATATTACTTAATATCATAATACATATACGTACAATACATTTATTATATTTTTAGTATTAAATGAGCAAATATGCGAAACATTTTCTATAAAGTTTTCGTTGTTGTTTGAGAAAAAAAGACTGTTAAATAATATATAAAATTGCAGTGCTATTGAAATCATTCTCTTTATACAAGTTGTTATACAAATTTCGTTCTTTCAATTGTAATGTTAAATAATATATAAAATTGCGGTGCTATTGAAATCATTCTCTTTATACAAGTTTTTATAAAAATTTCGTTCTTTCAATTGTAATGTTTTTATAATAGTTAAGTATATATTTATCATTGATATGCGTTAGACCGAATTTGAAATAAATTTTAATAACAAATTTAGAAAGCTGAGTATGTACTTCTACGATCACGTTGAATGATGTATTTACAAATTATTAGTGTTCAAGAGAGATAAGGATTTTAAATATTAGATACATATTTAAAATTAAAAAACCTTAAAACAAAAATAAAATAAATGAAAAATAAATATTTTTGATTAAAATTCCTAAGACATAAAGGTGGCAAAGATATAGTGGAAAAAGCGAAATGTTAATTTCATGATAGATGTATTGATAAATTTTCAAAAACTATACTAGTATAGAAAGTACATTTAAGACTTTATTTACTTTAACTATACAAAATATGAAATTATATAAATATACTTGTTTAGATTTAAATGTGTGCTAAACATGAAAATGAAAAAAAACTCTAATTAAAAAAAATATAAAATAAATAATTTTGCAAAAAAAACAGCTAAAAGCAGTAATGTGTAATGTGTGCTTTATTGACAACTACTTTGAAACATGATTTTTATCAACTAGATGCTTAATACAAAAGCTCTCGTTATTTAGCTTATTTTATAGTTATCATATTTGTTTTTGTTTTAGTTTTTTAGGGCAGAAATTTTTTTTATTCGGCTGACATTATGTTGTGAACTTGCTCTAATTTAAATGCCAAGCGCTGCTTTTGCGAAAACTCGTCCTCTTCGAGTGTCACTGTCAGCTGTTCATTGTATTTTACAGCGTATGTGTAGAGCTCATGCAGAGCACAATTTGTATTAAATTCTGTGGTGTGCAGCTGAAATAACATAAAAGTACAATTGAACAATTTTTTTCTTTTTGGATATCCTTGCCGATTGAAATGAGATCATTAAAAATTAATAAAATATATATATTTCTCTTAAAACAAGAAAGGAAGCTAACTTCGGCACGCAGAAGTTTATATACCCTTGCAGATAGAACTTCTATGACTAGGAATCCATACAATATAAATTATATATATTTGTGTTAAAAAACAATTTAGTAATACCTGCTTTCATTTCATTCACCTATACATATTATATTTGCAGTTTTACATTCACAGATTTGCATTTTTCCTTTACATCAAACGTTCGTTTGTATGGAACCTATATGATATAGTCGTCCGACTTTCATGAAATTTGAGACGAAATTTAAGACTTATATAAAATGGCTATACCTCAAATTTGATGAAAGTCTGTTGAAAACTGAAAAAGTTATAATTTTTAATTGTATTAATTTCTCGATCGTTCCTATGGGAGCTATATGATATAGTAGTCCGATTTTCATAAAATTTTACACAAAATTGTAGAATAATATGAAATGGCTATACCTCAAATTTGATTAAATTCTGTTGAAAACTGAAAATTAAAAAATTTTCCGATCATTCCTATGGCAGCTATATAATATAGTCGTCCGATCCGGCCCGTTCCAACATTTATACGAGTATACAAGAGTACATAGAAGACTAAATACAAAGTTTCATTCAGATAGCTTTAAAACTGAAAAACTAGTTTGCGTAGAAACGGACAGACGGACATGGATAGATCGAGTCGGCTGTTGATGCTGATCAAGAATATATATACGTTTATCGTCTGAGGTGACTCCCTCACTGCGTTGCAAACTTCTGACTGAAATTATAATACTCTGCAAGGGTATAACTATGCTAAAAACTGTAAGTTATACTTTTCCTAAAAATTCCGATAGTTCCTATGGCAGCTACATGCTATAGTCGTCCGATCCGTTCCGACTTATACACTAGTCAGAGTATATAAAAACACTAACTGTAATGGTTTATTCAGATAGCTTCAGAAGTGAGACTAGTTTCCGTAGAAACGGATAGACGGACATGGTTAGATTGATCTGGCTGTTGATTCTGAACAAGAATGTATATACTTTACATGGTCGGAAATGATTCCGTCACTGCGTTGCAAACTTCTGACTAAAATTACAAAACCCTGCGGGATTAATATAATCATACTCTCACCCTTGATTCTTCAGCAAGCATTGCGTTCATGTCCTGATCTGATATTGGCGACATATCTCGAATGTCGCGATAATAGCGATCCACCCATTTTCGATACTCGGGTATATCTTTAGCATATAAAAGCTTCGAGCTTGGCGAATCTTTGCCTGTAAACAAAATTAAATAATTTTAAATGCATGAACAAATTATTTCTTTATTTGTATTACCCAATCGGTGATCAGAAGTTGAACAAGAATCCATAAATGTTTGAGCAACAACTGAGAGGCAGGAGTCCACGATATTCGATTTATGTATGTCAAAGACAAAATTTGGATTCTTTATTAAGTTTACCCAAAATCTAAAAAATACGAAAAATTTAAAAAGTTTATTCGTTGAAAAATAATAATAATAGTTACCTTAATGGCAAACTATTACTTTTCCAGGTATGAACGACCTCAGGATCTGTGATACCATGCAACTGGGCTTGATCATCGAGAAAATCAAACATGTACTTTATGGCCAATGGCAAAGCCGATCCACGATGCGCGGTGCTAAATATAGTCTCAAAAAGATCATCCACGAATTTCTGCAGTGTACCCTTGGTTGCCAATAGACGGGTAAGGTATATTTCAGATACCAATTTATTGACACGTTCCCCTTCCTTCTGCATATCACTATCATGGTGCTTAACCAAATGCCAGTATCTCATACCATTATCATGCATATCATTGTTTAAGGGGCTGCCGGCGCGGCTAAAGGTCGGAGAGGAGGAGGTGTATTTCGATATATTAAGTGTTTCATACCTATAGACATATTTAAAATATTTTTATTATTAACAAAATTTTTATATTGATATGTACGTGAATCTTACTTGTGTGACTTCTCATTTTTATCCGATAAAATACTAAAGTTGTAAATGGAACTTTGCTTTGGAACTAAACTCAGGCCAGCTCCATCGGGAACGTTATAATGCTGCAAAGTGTTAAGCTTCTTCCATTCATTCTCTGTTTTTGAGGTGACATCTTCATCGTATAAAATAACACGGCCTGTCGCACCCGTACGCCATTCTATATAGAACAAATTTTTTTGATTTACCACCAAATAATTATTAAATAGTGTTAAGTTATACAAAAAGGAAAGGTAGATGTCGACGTACCTAAATCTAAATCATCTTTCCTCGGTCTTTGGCTAGATGGTATATTTTTATATATTGTTTCCAAACATTTCTCCTTCACCTGTCCAATTGTATCGCAGTCCAAAACCTTAACAGATATGTTTTCCGTATGAGGTGGCAACATGTCCAAATTATTGCAAAATATTGGCTGTTGAATAATGCTGGCATAGACATTCATGGGTCGAAAATCGATGCTTTGCCTTATTAGTTTCTCCTCACTAAGAGAGTATCTGGCTTCATGGGTGCAGGCGTCAACGGGGCCCTTGTCGACTTGTCCCTTGACAGCACGAAATAACATATACAGAGGCTCTCCTGCACACTCTTTTAAGAACTTATAGAGAAGAAAAGTAAACCAAGCGCTCAACATTTTCTCAGCAACACTTTCCGTACGCCGCAGCAATAGTTTTGGATGACTCTTTCCCTCGATGCACTTTTCAATTAAATCTCCGAGCAAGGTCTTTAGAATGTCCGTGCAATATTCCAGTTTCGATTGTAATGTGACCATAATTAGGGAGGCTACATTTACGCGCTCACGCATGGAAAAGTAGCGATTCGATTCTAAGGTTCGAATAAAGAGCAAGAGAAACGTTTTATTCATAATCAACTGCCCAAAAATACGCAATCCCTTCTCTTTTCGCAAAAGTTCAGGGCGTTCCCATTGCAAGACTATGTGATCTTCATGATTGGGAAACAGTATTTTCATGGCATAAGAACGATAATCGAGAAATGGAATACCGCCGGAAGTTAAATCTCCCGTTAGATCAGTCATTTCAGTTTGAAGTTCAGCAAAGGCTTCTTTACATTCTGCAGCCACTCTTAACTCTAGTATATCCATTTGTTCCTGCATATTTCGCAAAACCCGGTTCGATTCGGAGCTCTTCTTTTTATATGCCACAAGCGTTGCAACAAAAAAGAGCAATATTATCACTATTGTGGCAATTACAGCGAATACAACGTTGTCTCCCCAATCCAAAATTATGTTTGAAGACTCGTAACTTAGTATTCCAAGCCGATATTCTAGGGAACTTCCAATGCGAACGATGACCTCGGGCCCGTTAATACTCTTCGTTGCCGTGGCTTCGGGAGGCGGTCTGCATGTAAGCTGTTGCCTAGAAAGCGATGTAATGTTGCAGAAGCCATTTCCAATTCTGACTTCAACGTCGCTCTCTTTGCATGCGCGATCCAAATTTCTCCCATTTATAGTTAGGTATTCGCTTTTAAAGTACTTGACTCTCTCTTCAAAGATAAAATATTCGGGATTTGGATAGAGTTCAAAGTGGTTGTTGTGAATTTTTGATAAATTTTGAACGCGCAAGACATTGTCCATTAGAAAACCGTACTCTAGAAGCAGTGGCTTCTCCGCATCAATAATTACTTTATTGTCTACATCAATTATGGGTGAAGAACATTCCATTTCTGTGTCCGATTGAACCCGACACTGATTGGCGTACATGACATCGTTGTAAACCACATAAATATTTGGCGTTTGAATGCTTGTAAATTGAGTGCCAATCACCGAAATTCGGATTCCTCCAGCCGGTATACCCTTAGGCACTTTAATCTGACCACTGGGACCCGAGCTCACATGCTCTACGGTGGGATCAAGGACATATTTAAAGTTGTAATCGTTAAATTCCCTTGGTCCGTTATCAAACGACATCTTCAATCTTCCCTCAATTATTCCAGGGGAAGGTGATGTACGGCATATGGCTTGTGATGAATCGGTGCTTAAAATTTTGCAAGGCAAATGATCATTTATCGATGCCTGTATACGAGATCCTGCATTTAAGTGCTTGCCGGTAATATGTATCTCTGTGCCACCGGAAGTTGGTCCGAATTTCGGATAAAAATCGAGAATTTTGGGGTCGACAAACTCGTAATCATCATTTGATTCGCCACGATAGTCGCCAATTTGTACAACAATTCTACCATTTCGATACATTTGCTCACCAGGACTATCCACTGTACATACTATTTGTTTCGTGTCAATATAAAACTGAGGAAATGGCATACAATTAATGCCGGCAATACGAACTCCGGAGTATATATCATTATAGTTCTTTCCTAAATTAATTCCACTAATCGTTATGTTGGTACCGCCTTCCCAGGGTCCAGTTTTTGGCTCAAATGTGTGTATCTCTGGATTTGGACAGATCTCACTACGATTCAACCAATCCGTTTTGCCCTCCTTGTTTTTATTGTTACATTGCTCTTCAACCTCACAGGTATTTGTCGAGGAACACCATCCGCAATTGTACTTTTCGGACAATGCCAAGCAAATTCCACAGCTATCTGCCATTTCGCGACAACGATAAATAACAACTGAAAATAGGGAAATAATCAATTTTTCTAGACAAGGTTAAAAGAAACACATAGAAAAGAAACCTACCATGTATATTGTGTGGATTATCCAGGGGTTTTGATCCGCCCCATATAACGGCAAATGTAGCAGTCAAGTTAGGAGATCGTGAAGTATACTGGAACTCCATGCTGTCACAGTAAATGGTATCACCCAGCAGTTGGGCATTCAAGCTCGTTACGCGTCCTTCAATGTTAAACTGGCAAACAAATCGAGTCTGAACTATAAACTGTCCTATTATGTGGACCTTAACCTTTATTGATTTGCTCGTACCACCAGCTACCAGAACCTCACTTCCATCCCCCGTGGCATTAATAGTGGGACAAAATCCAGGACCTGATCGATAACTTGGCCCGATACGGCTGACACCTGTGACCAAAATATCATTGCGGCAATTTTCTGCAGTGTCATGAGTGCACCGATGAGCCTCAACACACCAATCGCAGGGAAATTCCGAGGAAACACACCTTGTACACGACGAGTGTGTGCTGCAATCAAAGAATGTAAAATCCGTGGATACCAAGTCCGGGCCGTTCCTAGTTCGCACGGATAATTTTGCTGTGAAATGATGTTTGCCCTGCTCGATCTGAGGCAGCATATCGGTTCGCGGTGTTGTGCAATTAACGCCATTCCTTTTTTTCGTGGCATTTGTGAACAAGGCCTTATCATCGGTGGTGAATGCACATATTAAATTCTCTTTTAATTGGGGCAAATGATCGATGATTAACTCCAAAGTGCGAGCTGTGGTTCGCTGCAACTGATGGGGCACAACACTGGTAATGGTCGTACATTTCCCTGTTTTATAACTGACCCAATATAAGGGATCGTTGGCATCGTCCTGGCAATTTGAACGTGGACTACATTTGTTCTCCAACGAACACCAACCACAATAGGGATCTCGAGCTCCCAAACAATCGCCGCACGTTTTGTAGTCAGAGCAATCGAAAACCTTCACCTTCGCTACCATTGTTTCGGACATCACGTACATGTAAAGATTTTGGTTATCGAACTGCATATCCTGGTTGATGGCCGAGCCTTGATGCACCGCGAAATTAGCATATTCATTCGCAACAGAAGATGTCTCAACTACCACTTTCTTAAGGTAACCCATGGCTGTGCCCACAAAAACTACAGTATAGCCACTAGTGCTCGTGGCTGCCACTGAGGTCAGTCTTGTGTTAAACATTGCTACCGGCACGGCAGTTATCGGATTTTCGCCGCCCAAAGGTGAATTTACATCAAGTCCACAAAAATCCTCGCCAATTGTTTGAAGTTTCGTTAAAACGCATGGCATACTTGGTGATATAAAGTCCAGTCCCCTCATTCCACTACCATTAAAACATGATTTTATATTTTGCATAAATTTTCGACGTATGGATTTCAGTGAGTAAATACACAAAGCTGAATTATTCGAGGGTGTATTGCCATCACCCTTAGAAAAGACCGCAAACAAAACATCATCTTGTATAGAAATTCCCAAACTTTGAGCTAAGTCAGCGCTGGGTTTGCCCAGGAAACCAGCTTGGACCAGATTAAACTTTGTGCCACCTTGCGCCTCGCTGATACACTCCACTGGAATCTCAGTGTACGAATAATAATTTGAATCCTCCTGACATATTCGTACCAATTTCGTTATATATTCCTTGGGGGAAGAGTGATGACTATGTTTTAGCTGTGTGGTGAGAAAGTAGGAGAATCTTTCCGAACTAAAGCCATAAACATAGTTTACAAAATATGTTTCTCGAGCATACGAATTTATAAACGTTCTTGTCCCAGTAGTAACCGCCGA
Organism: Drosophila serrata; assembly: GCF_035046125.1. NCBI lineage: Eukaryota > Metazoa > Arthropoda > Insecta > Diptera > Drosophilidae > Drosophila > Drosophila serrata. The sequence continues at coordinate 1,428,831 of NW_028257058.1, forward strand.
AGAAGCTATTTGGAACATCTTTGTTTTTTCCAAAGATCTTGATGCTACGGCTGGAATCTCACTTCGATAAGGAGAATTATTCGTATAGGTAACACCAACGTACATTACATTTGTCACGGGGTGTTGTGGCGGTCCCGGGGCTATAAAAGCCACAGTCGAGGAGTTGGCATCATTAGCCACCACAGCATCGGGCACTTCATGCTCCACAATGCTAACATTTTGAAGGTTACGAACTGTGCAGGTACCTTGGAATAAAGAACCACAGGCGATAAGTCGTGATGTCGCCCGATCAATTAGCAAAACCTTATTATAATTATCCGTTGGGCTCCGCACCGCATTTAAGGGACAGTCGAGGATACTGCACTCTACTGAATCATTTTGTGGCCCCGTCTTTACTGTCTCCGAGAGCTCCAGATCTGGCGATAATTGATACAGTCTGTTTACTCCACCAACAAAGACGCGTCCAGTAATGGTATCAACCAAAAGATGATTTAATTTCGTATCGAATTTGGCCACATTTGTAATGGTTGTAGTACTTAGATTCCTTGCATTTGATATTGTTACATTATTGACATTAGTTAAATTATTATTATTAAATGGTTCATTTTGCATGGTTCCCCAAACATTTGCTGCCTCGATTTGAGGAAATCTCGATTTTGATCCATATTTATCGCACAAAGTTGCTACTAGCAGACAACTAAGAATAAAATTCATCTCCATTTAAATCGTTCTTTAAGTAAGAACGATTCAATATCCGCACTCCGAGATGTATTTGCAAACTGGTTCGCAGATATTTCGATTCTGTATTCGAATAATAGTAATCTGTAGTTTCGTTTTACGTTTATACTTGATTTAAACCGCACGCATTTTAATAGGATTGGTTTGCTTTTTATATATATTCATTGAATCATTTTCTAAGTTGTATGTTAAAGGAACTTATCATATCAGCAACATAATTTGTCGTCTAAAAATGCAAAAAACACAGATAAATATGTTAAATATTAAATCCACAGTAGATAAGTTTGGAGTAATGGACTAGCCAGCACTCTCCATTTGTTGGTATACAAACAAAAAAACTACAAATAAAGTGAGTTGAATGCGTAACCATACTTATAATAATATTAGGGGCTGGAAGAAATGTTATACATAAAACATTACATTGAAAACATTTTTTTGACGTACGTGTGTACATATACATACATATCATCAACATGATGCATACATACATTTGCATCGCTGCTACAGAACTCATTCCGTTCATACATACATATGTATATATGTACATATATATCATGTACTGTTGGTATCTACCACGCCCTCTCAACTGACCATAACAATTGGTGTCAGGGGTTAAAATGCATTTTATTCTATTTATGCATAGTTTTCTTCATTATATTTCTATACCTATTTATTTTTATTCGGGTTACATACACATTTGAAGCAATCAAAATCACGTATTCAGAAACACAAATCTAAAATTTTAACTTTTATGTAGATCTTACATTTTAATTTACAATATTAACTTTATTTAGTTCAAGGAATTAAATTGTAAATTTTGCAAGAAGTAATCGGAGAAGCAATTTCCTTTTCTGAACCTAGGCTCGGTTCTTCAGATTTTGTATGTATATCTTAAGCTTTAATACGAACGAAACTCCCGTTTATAGTTGCTTTTCAAAAATGCTATATTTACGAATTAAATAAAATATTAATATGTACCTATATTTTTTACATTTTTTTATGTTGAAATGTATTTTTCTTATTATTTTTGTAATACACACATTGCACACACATTATTGTAAGAAATTTAACGACCAGAGATAAGCGCATTCTCATTTTAAGATACACTAGAGCCGACAGCCACACACGATAGTATCGATATATTTAATATTTGTGTATGCCAACCATATCGATTTATAAGTTTTCAGAATTGAGTACGAAATATCAACGCAGTGATAGAGAGCGAGATGCCAATAATTTAAAGCAGCTGATAGTGAGCTCCGTCTAATAGGGAGTCAAATTAAATTAAAATTCGATGGCGTAAGGAGATTCCTGACGGTACACTTCTGGTTCTCTCTTGCAGATCCTTTAGATATATTTAAACTTATGAATCTCTCATGAACAAAAATGTGCGGAAAATCCGAATAGAGAAGTTCAGAAAAGCTTATAAAGTTTATATAATTAAATTGGTTAAGAAAAATACTATACAAAATTTTGGGTTCTTGGCAACTATATTAATTTGCAAGGAAGAGGGAACCCTGAAAAGATATATAAATAAGAATGTCGTACAGCCGATTTTTTATATATTGTTAATTTATTTATTTAGAACAAACTAAAGTTAATATATACTAAAAAATGAACATCTTTTTTTTGGAATTGGGTACTTAACATTTGAATGTATTAAAAAAGCTTTAAAACAATTTTGTTTTCCTTTTCCATCCCACATTAGGAAACGCGGAAAACCCGATTTTTTTGTCATAAACTATAATTTTGAAGATAATTTTGCATATATGAAGATAATTTTGCTTATCTGCTTAATTTTAATAATTGTCGAATTTCAGTTTTTGTTATGGCCAGCATAGCTTCGATCTTCTGTGCTCTGTCTTCATTGACCATTTCATTTCCGTCTGGACTGAGTTCAGAGAGAGTGTCTGTTGTGTTGAAGCTTTCCTGTGACCCTTTCATGGCCAGCTCGTCAGCTTTCTCGTTTCCTGGGATGTCCTTATGTCCGGGTACCGAAGCTATTTAAGCCATGCTGTTTTCTGCCTCTTTTCTGTCTCTTAGTCCCTTTTTGCATTTGACCACTAGTTTTGTTGCTGTCTGAGTAGATCCTTACCTTGGTATTCCGGAGATCTCAATTTAATTTTATTGCGAGAACCTCCGCCTGCAAAACTGTCGCTGATGCTGGGAGGTAAAAGGACTCATCTACTCCCCAGCTCTCGGCGAAGATTCCGGCCCATACCCCGCCGCTCATCCCTGAGCCTTCGGTGTAGAGTGATACCTCATCTGGCTCGAGTACCCTCCCTCTTTTCCATACTTCCCTTGTTTGGTATATCGTGGTGTATGCGTTGCCAAATTGCAGTTAAGTTGTCATATGCCATATGTCAATGTCTTCTGTCATCCGATAGTTCATCTCGTCAAGGATCTTAAAGTGTCCGGTGTGGTAATTCTTCCAGCTCTGGCTTGCCTTCAGTCGTACTTCACTTTGGGCTACTGAATTCCTGATGAAATGTTTTGTTGGAATAATGATTAGGATGACATTTAGCGCTGCTGCGGAGCATGATCTTACTGCACCCGTTACACCTGCGCATGCCGATCTCTGAATCCTTGTGAGTTTCTGGATGTTGTAGGCCCCCACACTAGTGATCCATATGTGAGTATGGGTCTTATAACCGCTGTGTAGATCCATATTATTTATTGGGGTGGATGCCCCAGTTTTTTCTGAATGCCTTCCTACAGGAGTAAAATTTTTTGAAATTGGGAATCTTTGTTCAGCTTGTGAAAAGCATAAGGTCCGTTTTACCTGGGTTGACGCCCAATCCACATGATTTTGCCCTTGCATTGAGTTTGCTTAGTGCTATCTAGTGTCCGTACCAGTGTATTCATGAGGAATGAGGTCAGGCTAATCGGCTTTTAGTCCTTGGCTTGGATGTGTCCTCTTCTTCCTAGCTTGTGAATGAAAACTACTCTTGCTTCCTTTCACTGAAGTAGTATGTGTGCTATTTTATACATGCTTGAAAGATTTCTTGTAGCCAGCCACTCATGTTTTATTTTTTGTAGCATTTCAAGGTATGATTCCTTCCGGACCATGCTTTTTTACCTGTCGAAGAATTCGATCGCCCAATAAATCCTTTCCATAATGACTACCTCCTTCCCTCGTATTTTTTGGACTGCCCTTTGCATTTCCGTTATGCCAGCATTTTCTATCCGGTTTCCTGGATAGTCCAGCAGGATTTCTAGTTCTAGTGTTAATAAGTGTAGGGCAGCTCGCCCTCTTGCTAGTATAGGGCTCAACCTAGAGGTGTCGTTTATTCCGATTCCCGATTCGCAGTAGCTGATCCAAGAGCGTTTCTTGGCTGCGTATATCGCTTTTTTGTTTTCATTATTTATCTCCTTGTGCGGTCGCCAATCCTTGGCCTCGCAGCTTGTATTGAGGGCCGACCTAACCTTTTTCCTGAGTAAGTTTAGTTCTTTGTTTCACCATTGTGGGTTTGTCTTCTTTGAGTACGTGAGTCTGCATTACTTCTTGTGCGTGTCGTTGAGAATATTACGGAAGTCCTCAACATCCTTGTCAATTCCTTCTAGGGTAGACCGAACATTGGTCCTTCTGTTTCTCATCTTAGACTGCAAAATTTTTTTGTATTTGTCCCAGTCAGTATTTCGGGGATTTCGCTTCGGTGCTGTCACCTGTGTCGGCATCGAGATTTCAAAGAATAAGTACCTATGATCTGAGAAAGAGCTTTTTGTCGAGACCCTCCATTTTCCTAGCTTATAATTATAATTATAATTGCTGTGCTCCATTTGGAGAGTTATGTCTAGGACCTCTTCCCAGCCTTGAAATTATTTCTTACTTAGTGAAGTCACGACCTCTCGTTTAGTTCCTTACTTCCCCATAGCATGTGCCTAGCCTTGGCGTCGCACCCGAGGATAAGCGTAGCCTTATTCTCCTCAGCCCACTGCATCGCCCTAATGAACGCTTCAGGGGTGCCTGTTCGTCATGGGCTATAGAAGTACGTTAAGGTTGTTTTTGATAATTACATTCGCCATCGGCCTACCTGTCGAGTTGATGTATATAGTTGTGTATCCTTTTAAGGCCATACCAGACATTTGCCCGTCCCTAGAACATGGCTCTTGTATTAGGCCGATGTCGATGTCCTTCTCTCGGAGAAGGACTGCAAGATTTGCTGAAGGACATCGCCCGGGACGGCTAGGAAAACCTTTATCTTGGCCTTCCTGATGTCATACCGAACTTTGTGGTCTGATTTTTCCAATTGTTCTAGCCGAGCAAGAACGGCTGAATTGTTTTCATCTCCCGCTCCTAAGGTCACTTTATACGCCTGACTTGAGGAGAGGCATATTCTAGACTTGCCCGGAACTCGCAAGTGGATGGGAGTCAATGGATTCTTTAGGTGTAGGAGTCACGAGATTCTACCGCTCGCGTTAGCTGTACCGTAGAACGTTTCCAGGTGGTACCACGTGAAGGACCTTTTCCATAGGGAAGGTGGTATCCATCAAATTGATTTTCACCTGCGAGTCGACTTGATGCACCATGTAGCCAAGGAATATGCAACAGCAAAAACTATGCTGTTCTTGCCTTGGTCTGGTTCACCCTTACAACCCTATCAGAATTTTGAAAAAAATTTTTTTGGCACAACAGCCACGCCTTTCCCGCCGCGCACATCTAAAGTGAAAATTTTTAAACCATATCATTTATTTTAATAAATAAAATTAAATATAAATAAAAAACTTTTTGGGCTTAAATGCCTTCTCATTTTCATTTGGCCGTTCTGCAATTTCTCTTGGGAACTTTAAAAGGCGAATAACTTCCTGTTTATGTTTATGTGATTTTGAACATTTTTTTAGAAGCGATGTTAGACAAAAAGAGATCAGAAGAATCTACAGCACGCTGGGACACATCTGTTTTATTGTTGGCATAAGTTCTTTGTTTAATTTATGTACATTTCCAGAAGAATTTCATCTTGTTTTCAGAATATGTTAAATATCTTTTTCATTTGTCTACTTAGCAGAAAAAGCAGCTGAATGAATAAAAAAGTGAGTTAAACTTTTCTTTGAAAGCTCGGAAGACAGCTTTCTTTTTTGAGGCTAACTTCCTTCGTCATAAGATATAGAAGGCCTTCCACCTTTATAGCCACTTTTATCATTTTTTGTATAAAATGTTATATGTGATGCAAGCCAGATATTATTTTTTCTTTGTCGATTTGTTGGCATTTTTCAGCAGTCTCCTGGCTTAGACTAAACTAACTAAAAAATTTTTTTTGCACACAACCACTAAAACTCAGCATTAATGTTGTGCTTCTTTTCTAGCCAAAAATTCCAGCAATTCGCCACGACGAATACCAACCTTGTTCACACCTATTCAAATATTTTTAAAAATCGAAAAAATTCGCTTATGACTTAATTTCATTATGATTAATTTCAACATGAATATAAATATATAAGAGATAACGCACACTACCACATTGACACGTTCTTGATTGTGTCTTGCTAGATATACTCCACAAAAAAACAACTAAAGCATACCGAACCAAATGCACATTTAATTGAACACATATATAACTCTTTTATATATATGTACCTGGAACTTTATTTTGCATTTTTAATTTATAAATTGCTTTAAAAAACGCGAGTAGTAACTTTGCAATGCTGGCGTTAGGCAATGGTTGCACAATAAAATGTAAACTAAATTTTTTCGATGAGAAGGAACATTTATTTACTAGAAAAAATACTAAAATCTTATAAATATGTGATCGTTTTTGTTAGGTTTTTCCAAAAAACCGGCTTTTCCGCCCAATGTACATTATATAAACTCTACACAATTTCGATCCTTTTGTTTTGCTTATACATGAATAAATACCCGTAGTACCCAATGTCACCAACTATTCACAAAGTGCAAGTGCATGTGTTTCAAATAAATAATTAGACCTTGGTTCCACTAGGAAACTCTTACACGCAAGAAAAAATAGTCGATTCAATACTTTAACTGATCTTTATACAGGGAGATAGATACCTCGGAACCAATACAATCTATGTTTAAAGGAAAGAGAAAGGAAAACCACAAAAAAAACCCCGTTTATCGTTTATATTGGACGTGGAATCTGATTCTGAGGAAGGCCTGACCGAATGAAGAACAAAATTCTGTTTAAGACAAAAAGTAATATTCAAAGCTGATAAGCTCATACAAGTGGTTCGTTTGATTCAGAAAGCGTATAGGCGAGCTCATAAGCTCATAAGCGTTCAGCTTCGCTTTCAGCATAGTCTGCGCGTAGCCCAACAGTCTCAATAATTTATTTAAAGTTAGTGTGCAATCGATGATGCTAAGTATTGATAACAACTATTGGCTATTTGCTATTGGGGGTCATAGTTTGTTGGCAACGGCTCTATTTGAAACTTAATACTGTCTTCCCACACAGTCCAGTGTGTGAAACAGTTGGGTTCATCCAAAATATGGACATTTCCACAAAAAGGTCTACCGCGGCCAAGATTGATCAAGATTGAACGAATTTGAGATTTTCTAAAATATTCGATTGCAAACTCGCGTAAATGCAATTTTTGTTATTCTGATGAAAAAAGTAATAAAACGTAACAGAATCAATTTGATTTGACTTTTCTTTCCTAAAATAACAAAAAAATGCAAGGATTCGAAATATATTGCAAACAAAAATATGCGGTATCTAATTTAGTTACAATTTACATTTGATTTTGCAATTTCTAAAATATCCCGTGCGCAATGTCCTGTGCGAATTTAAATTGAATAAAAAACTTTACATGTAATTGTTTTAAAAACTTGTAACCATTTAAGAGGAATAAGTGAACAAACATTTAAAATTAGTTGCATTAAAATATTGCTCCCGGATCCACAGAAATTGGGGTTCGAATTGGCTGACCTTAAGAGTCAGTTCCATTTTTTCCCGCTTGAATCACTTAAATTTGGCAATTATCTTAAAATATGACAAACCACAAAATCCAGCTTTGCACCAATGAAAGAGAAATACAGCGATATACATATGTGTGTTAATTCTTTCATCAGAAAAAAAAACATTTTCGTTTGGCCGCTTTTTTACTTTGAGTGCGTACGAATGTCCAGAGTGCAACTAGGGAAATGCCCATACAAACAAAGATTAACAAAATTGCTACTGCGGCTACTTTTCAACAACAGAAAACATGCAGATTACGGAAAAATATGTTGGCACTATATAAAATTGAAATAGATGATGAAGAATTAAAAATTCTCAAATGATTTTTTTTTAACAATGAACAAAGTTTGCATTGTGCAAAATATTTTCAAAATAAAGCATAACTAGGAGTTATATAAAATAGTAGTAATACGAGGCAATTTAGGGCTAGAATATACCGGAAAACACCGAAGAGTTTCTCTGGAACACTGAACTTGCCTTGCCTTCCATGTTTATATTTTCTTAGTGAAAGGTAAAAGTTTCACTGAAAAGAAGATTTCACACTTGCACTAGAGAACTTTTGAATAACTATCTCCAAAGAAGGCCATTAAATTCGGATGGAGAACAGAACGAGATAATTTGGAACGGCAATACACTGTGGACCATCCGTTTCACGGATGCAGGAATACAGATGGATCTCTGTCTGAAGACCCTATGTAACACGTTCAACTTGTGATGATTCCTTTTTTAATAATATTTATCTCAAAAATATTTGGATTGACAGAAATCCCGAGTACCTGTACTAGGAATTCGGATGATTTACAATGTTGCCAATTCGGCTAATTAATGGCCAGGATATTTAGCAAGACTCAAATCTGGAAAACACTTAATATTGCAAGAGTTGGATATTTTGTAAATTTTACAAAAACAAATTTAAATTAATTTAGAAAATAGTAGTAGTATTAAGAAAACATTGCCATTGTTCAGCTTTCAAAACAAAAGTGCTACATATACCATTCAGCATGACCAAATTGCGTAATTTTAATGCGAATATATTATTTATTTTTCATGGTAATTTTTAAAATATTTTGCCAACATTAGGGTGCTTTAAATGTATCTTAAAAAATGCTTATCTTAAAAGGCTACCCATTAAAAAATGGAAAGTGGTAGATTTAGGGTTGATATGGCATTATTGGTTGATATTCCAAAGCAAGGTTTTGGCAATACTCATTTTGGAAATAAGGCACGGCCATTTTTTGAAAACTACATTTTATCTGCAGAAATAACCGGAGTGAACCAGGAACTTAATAAAAGTTTATCATTGGTTGCGATAAGCAAAACAACATGATCAGTCAGAAGTTTGCAACGCAGTGAAGGAGGCACCTTCGACCATATAAAGTATATACATACATATATTCTTGATCTGGATCCACAGCCGATACGATCTAGCCATATCCGTCTGTCCGTTTCTACGCAAACTAGTCTCTCAGCTTGGAAGCTATTTGAGTGAAACTTTGTAGTTAGTCTTCTATATACTCTTGTATATATGTCGGAACGGGCCGGATTGGACGACTATATCATATAGCTGCGATAGGAATGATCGGAAAATTTTTACTAAAAAAATTATAACATTTTCAGTTTTCAACAGAATGTAATCAAAATTTTTATGAAAATCGGATTACTATATCATATAGCTCCCATAGGAATGATCGACAAATTAATACAATTAAAAATTTTTACTTTCAGTTTTCAACAGATTTTCATCGTTTAAGATATAGCCATTTCATATTATTATACAATTTTGTGTACAATTTTATGAAAATCGAACTTCTATATCATATAGCTCCCATAGAAACGATCGTTAGATATAGAGGAATAATGCAAATCTGTAAATGTAGAACTGTAAATATAATATGTATACATATGTGAATGAAATGAAAGCAGGAATTACTTCTATTTATTTTAACATAAATATATATCATTTATATTGTATAGATTCCTAGTCATCGAAATTCTATCTGCAAGGGGATCTTAGCTTCGACGTGCTGAAGTTAGCTTCCTCTTTAAACGCTTTTATTTAGGTCCCCCGTTTGTTTTCTTTATTCTTGGGTCAAATTTAGTAATTCATATTTTACCCTCTTCCTGTCAACCGATTAATCTGAAATTTTGTATACACTTTGGATTTTGGTGACAATACAATTATGTTAATTCATAAGCTTTATAAATTCGAGATGGCCGCCGCTACAAAATGGCGGATAACTTAGGTTTTATCAATCCCATCAACATGGGTATCAAATGAAACGTCTCAACAAGTAGTATACAATTACAACAGAATGCGAAATAAAAACTAAAAACTAAAAAATAATAATAGGTAAAAAACTTTTTAAGTTAAACGGTTTTATTGTAAAACATACATTGCAATGTTTAAGATAAATGAACTGAAAACAAAAAATAATAAAATAGATACAGTCGTGGGAATTATAAATATATGCATAGACTAGACTAAAATACAACCGCGGGGGACGTCAATTGTCTATAAATTATCGACATAATGTGCGATAAAAGAATCGTTTAACTCGTAGAAAGGCCCGCAGACGGTAAGGAAATTACTTACTATTTTTTTGCTCATGGAAATTCCAATAGCTATACACTCCATGTAAATAAAAGAGATGTTTCAATTAGTTTATCGTTGGACATTCACACTGCTGGCTGGCGAGGAATCGTTTCGCTGCTCGTAGTTTGTATTTAATCGACAAAACATGTGATAAAAGTACCACTCGCTCACCACTATGATACCCTAAAACTCGCTTATAATCGAGCTTGCTAGCTTGTTTTCACAGTCTAGCCCTACTTATCACACGTCCATCGTTGTCGGTTGAACAACTTATCTTAAACATTGCAATGTACATATGTTTAACACAAAACCGTTTAACTTAAAAAGTTTTTTTTACCTATTTTTATTTGTTTATATTATTATTACCGATATTTCAACCTTCAGCTTATAAAAAAACAGCTCGGTATATCGAAAATATTCTTTAAACTCTCTAGACAATAGATATTGACCAGACACCTAAGAAAACAATTTGATGCTTAATGTTGCAGCTCCTTTATTTTGAAAAAAAAAAAGGTTTTCAAGTTTATTTTGTCCAATGGCGCAATTAAAGCATTGTACAACATTATTAACAAAGGAAAATTTGTTAATAAATAATATCTAATTATTAAAGAAAAATGAAGGATGCCGCTGATTTCTCTTTGCATGCCTACTTTTAGTTTTATCCTTATCGATATTGTATTCATCGATATAATCTATTAGTATCGCAAAAAAAGTAGCGTACTATTTTTACACTTCTTTATTGCTGATTATGATACATGAAATCTTGCATCATGATGGTGACGGATGAAATGCTTTCGAAACAGCAACCATTTTTGTTAAAAAAATATCAGTGGTTTCACGTGCCATCCTCAGCGCACAATATTATGATTCACGGAATGGATATAATGGAAGATGTACAACTTCCAATCGGAATGATGTCCGCAGAAGCCTTAGAAGCCTTTTCGCTTGAACCATACTCGCAATAATTCGAGGTCTAACACGATGAAGGGTCTTTTGCACCTATTTTTATGGCTGTTGGGTCCAGTAAAAAAACAAACGTATGCAACAGTTCGAGCAATAGCTCTGATGACATTGATGGCCAAAATCTAGTTTTTGACTACAATGTAAAAGGACAATTCGGACTCAGACTCAGAGCACAATTCTGATTCAGACTCGGTCAATTGACACTGTTTTTTAACCACTTTTTAAACACAATAAAAAAAAAACGAAAACATTTTAAAATAAATAAAAAAAATTTAATTATAGGGTGTTTCCACATCTGTCATCCTCCATCCGTTGAATGGATGGTCTATAAGATTTAACTGTTCAAAATTTTTAATTTTGTTCTCTATCCGTTGTGCATCCGATTTTGATGGACTCGTTTTGCTGATAGTTCTTATCAGTAAAAATTTGACCATTCACTACGAAAATTTAAACAAGGAAAAGGTGAGAAATAAAAGGCGCCGAAGCAACAGGTTATATAAACAGAAGTTTCTTACGTATTGTTTACAAACGAATCCACTAGTGTTACTGTTTTATATATTTATTGGTTAATTTTCAATACCCGATTTGATTACGACGACCGCGATGCGTTTGATTGCATTGAGAGCAAAAGTGTGAATAAAAAAAGCTTGCACATCATACGATAAGTTTAGTCGAAGATGTAAACAAGTTACAGTTAGGAGTTAGAAGTTATGGAAAAGTACTAGATAAGCTCTATAGCAAGTGCAGCGGCGGGAAGCTCGAATTGATTCCGCTGATAAGCGGCGGAGAAAGCCAGTAAACAAAAACAAATATACAGGGTGTCTCGTTCCCAAACATACCGGCCCCCCTGAACGGTAGTTCAGCACAGAGGCAGGACAGCAATCTTGAAAATTGGGCGTTTGAATGATCCGTGGGCAGTTTTCACCGTTACGACCCGGACCTTGTCATCCAATCCTGGGTGCACCTCCGTGATACGTCCAAGGATCCATTTAGAGGGTGGTAGATTAGGTTCCTTGAGAACTACCAGTGTGTCGATCTTTAAATTCTCAGTTTCTAGATGCCATTTTGTACGTTTGTGAAACGATGTCAGGTATTCCATATGCCAGCGTTTCCAAAAGCCTTGGACCATGGCTTGTAGCTGATTCCACCTTTCCAATCGATTAATTTGCATATCAAGACGGCAAGGTTCAGGTAGCGCTGCGTATGGAGCTCCAGTCAAAAAATGAGCTGGCGTCAGCGGATCCAACGAAGTAAGGGAATTCAAGAATGGCTTCAATTTGAGTCAGTACAGTTGATAGGTTCTCGAAGATTAGGGCCTTCGATTCAAGAATCCGTCGCATATGAAGTTTGATGGAGCAGGCTCCGGCTTCCCACATCCCTCCGAAATGGGGAGCAGAAGGAGGTATAAAGTGCCAAGAAATGCCTTCATTGGCGAAAAATCCAGCTAATTCTCCATCCTTTGCTTGCTCGATGGCCAGGCGTCTCATGTTGTCTAGGGTCTGCCTGCCGCCATGAAATGTGGTTCCGTTGTCCGAATAAAGGTCTGTGGGCCTCGCTCGGCGGACAATGAATCGTTGAAAGGCGGCGATGAAGGCCTTTGTTGTCAGATCACTGACAAGCTCGATGTGGAGTGCCTTTGTAGTGAGGCACACAAAAATAGCGAACCATGCTTTTCCGATCCGTGGAGTTCGTCCCTTGGATTCCATGATTGCGATCGGCCCAGCATAGTCTAGCCCTGCATGTTGAAAACAGTGACTAGCTTGCACTCTAGGTATTGGTAGTTCTCCCATGATCTGTTGACTGGTGCCTTTGCGTTGTAGGAAGCAGCGCTTACAAAGGAAAACAGCTCTTCTGACGAGATTTCGAGCACCCAGAATCCAGTACTGCTGACGAAAATTCGTAACGTTGCATCAACTCCCGTGTGCAGATTGGAGATATGAAAATGTCGAACAAGTAGTCCAGCTAGTGGTGTCTCCTTTGGTATTAGGATTGGGTGTTTAGCATTGTAGTTTAATGTAGACTGCTCGATTCTTCCACCGACTCGCATTATCCCATTTTCACCTAGAAATGGGGAGAACCGGAGTAAATGCGATTTAGCATTAAGCTGGCGTCTATTCTCGAGCTGCGCATATTTTCTGCCAAAGAATTTTTGTTGCACATGTCGAAAGAGTCGTAGTCGTGCTTCCAGCAGCTCTTTGGACGTAAGGAATGGTGAAGAATTCCTATGATGAGATCGAAGAGTTTGAATAAAGCGATAACAATAACTAGATACCCTTATTAGACGCGTCCAGGTAGAGAATTTGTGGATAAGTAACTCGTTAAAACTTTCATCAAGAAAGGTTTGCAGAGTCGTAGGTTTTATAGCTCGTTTTTCGGCGTTGACATCGAAATTTGAAGATACGCTGAACTTGCTTGTGGAAGGTGGCCAATCCGAAGTCGGTGCGGCCAACCAAGACGGACCTTTCCACCACAGCCGGTGCTCCAGAAGCTTTGACGCATGAAGTCCTCGAGAGGCACAGTCAGCTGGATTGTCTTCAGTCCGGACATGATTCCAGCAGTTACGGGGAAAGTCGTTCAGGATCTCTGCTGTCCGGTTGCAGACGTATGTGTTCCAATGTCGTGGTGGAGCTGATAGCCAATGTAGCACAATTTCTGAATCAGTCCAGCAGCTAGTGCTGAAAATAGGAATTGTTAGTGATGTTTTGACAACAGTAAGCAATCGGGAAAGAAGTAGTGCAGCATTCAGTTCCAAACGTGGTACCGAGACTGGCTTGATCGGGGCCACCCGTGTTTTGGCGGCAAGAAGGGATATTTGAAAACTGCCTCCAACTGCAACCCGAGTGTAGACAACGGCACCGTAGGCGTGCGTGGATGCATCTGCGAATCCGTGTAGTTCTACGTCTCGGAATGGTGAAGCTAAATATCGTGGTACTTGACACTGCGTAAGCGATGGCAGATCCTCCACTAAGGCTTTCCAGCTCGAGCGTAAGGTTGCAGGAATTGGCTCATCCCAGTGTAGTACACTTGTCCAGCTTTCTTGAAATATAAGCTTGAGTAAAACTGTGACCGGCGCTATACGTCCAAGCGGATCATAGATTCTCGATAGTTGCGACAAGAGTTCCCGTTTTGTAGGTGAAATAGTCGTATCGCATTCCTTGAGATTGAGATACATGACGTCCCTTCCGGTATTCCATTGGATAGCAAGAATTTTTACATGTAAGTCCGCAGCAGATTTGTTAAGGAGCTGGATAGGCTGAAAACACCTATCTTCTTCTGGCAATGATTTTAGAAGACGCCAACTATTGGAACTCCATTTCCGTAGTTTGAATTGCCCCTTTTCCAAAAGTCCAATTAGCTCGTTCTTTAGATTCATAAGTTCCCCAATTGAGTTGCATCCCGTTAGGATATCATCCACATAGGCATCGTGTTGGAGGGCATGGGCAGCTGCAGGGAACTCTTGGCGGTGATCGTCAGCTAATTGTTTCAGAACTCGAACGGCCAGAAATGGGGACGGTGGGAATTCATAAGTTACCGTCAAAAGGCGAAAATGACGTAGCGGCTCATTCTCGTTCTTTCGCCAAACAATGCGCTGAAAATTGGTGTGCGGCTTATATACGTGAATCCCTCGGAACATCTTTTCGATATCTGCACATAGAACATATTAGTGCTGACGGAAACGTAAATTAAGGGATAGTCCACGGCTGTTCTTTCCCGATCCATCGAAAACTACACGACATTTGGTAGTCAAACTGTCAAGTTTGATAACAGCGTGGTGCGGTAGGTAGAAGCAACCGTCCGGGGACTCGTCCACTTGAGCTGATGTTAGTTGTTCCATATGTCCATGTTTTAAATAGTCGTCTAGGAACGCTTCGTACTGCTGCTTCAATTCCGGAGACCGACGAAATTTGCGTTCTAGCGAGAAGAAGCGATTAATAGCCTGCGGCGAAGTGAAGCCAATAGGCGGTGCCTTCTCCTTGAAGGGGTACTGAACGATGTAAGCCCCGCTCTCAGAACGCGTATGTGTGGCAGCAAAATGCCGCTCGGTGGGATCGTTGGCGTTCAGGAGAGCCTGGCTTGGCTGTATACTGTCCATTTCCATGAATGAGCGAACCATCGTATCTAAGTCCGCGTGGTGTGTCACGGCAGAAGTCAGGTGATCATCGCATGCAATGTACGAGCCTGCAATAATCCAACCAAAAACAGTATTCAGACCAATAGGAAAGTCGTTACCAAAATATTTGCGTTCTCCAGTATAAAAAAACCACAGCTGATCTGATCCAACGATGACATCGATGGATCCTGGCGTGCAGAAGGTTGGGTCTGCCAAAGGAAGCTTGCAAATGTGCTTCCACGTAGAAGATGAGGTGTCAATAGCTTGGGCTGGAAGTGATGACGTCAACGAGCTGAGAATGAATGAGACCAATTCGATAGTTTGGTCCGAATGGCGAGAGCGCAACTTGATATGTGCGCGTCCTCGGGTAACGCCCGCGCTGTTGGCGGCTAGACCGAGTACAGAAATCTTGCGTGCGAAGCCACGGTAATTGTAGATCCAGTGTCCAGGAGCATCCTGCAAGTTGTAGTGTTTCCCCAAGCGTCGACAACGTCTGCGTGGATGGTTGGCAATAGAGTGTGCGAAGAGTGTGCAGGAATATTCTCCAGAGTATAATGAGTGAAATTGGTTTCCAGTTGATTATGGCCAATTGTAGATTCCTGCTGTGATGTTCGCTCATGGCTGTCCACATTGGCTAGCGCAACGTAGTTACCATTTTGACTTGGCCGTGACGAGCCATGAACCAAAGTATGATGCTTGCGGCGGCAGATCCAACAAGTATGCTTTGAGGTACAGTTTCCCACCATGTGAGTGGGGCTGAGGCAATTGAAACAGAGCTTCTTCGACTTGAGGAACTCCCGGCGAGATGCAATGTCAAGGGCACTGAGCCCAAGCATTGCGGGACTCCGAATCCAACTTTGACAATAATATGAAGATTAGCCAGGGATCCCGTTCCTCGCAGTTAAGAGCGCGTAAGCCACGAATAACTTCATCTGCACCATCGGCAAGTTTACGCACTGTACTAATGTTAGAGGTTGTAGCACTGGAGAGCGTCATAAAACTGTTTAGAAATGATCGGATAATTAGCGATTGTTTGTTATATCGCTGTTCCAGGCGATCCCATGCTTCACGATAGTTTTCATTAGTAACCGTAATATGTTTAACTAATGTCAGCGCGTCTCTGGAAATAAAATAATGAAATCGTTGGCAATCCGTCAGGCTCGGATTGCAAGCGATTGATCCAGTAAACATATCCGAAAAATGTTTCCAGTCCTCATAGTTACCGGAAAATGTTGGGAGTTTGATTCGCTCGAACTGAAAATCCACCTGGCTTCTTTGAGACGCATCCGCTGCTTGGACAGTGGCCGAAATACTGGTTTGAGATGGGAGATCACGTCGTAATTCCTCCAAAGTGTTGCTCAAAATGGCGTGTGTAGCGTAGTGTTTTTCCTCATAGGCATCAAAATCGGCGTCGGGGTTTTCCCAATCTGGTTCCGACTGAAACGCATACAGCTCCTCCGAGAGCCGCACAACCCGCATATAATTGTCTTGCAGTTGCACCAGGCGAACCTCTATAGTTTGCACTGAATGTATGTCATCGACAAATTTGACTGCGTAGTTATGTGCCCGAGTAATTTGGCTTTTGCAGAAGCCCCGTTCTTGAATCACACTCCGCATCGTGATCGAGATAAGAAATATCTAGATTGCCGTTTACAAAAAAACAATAATCAAATCAAATATCCAAAAAAATAACGCTTTACTGGTGAATCCGGCTCGAAGGACCAATTTTTTAATGTTTATAAACGAATTCACTAGTGTTACTGTTTTATATATTTATTGGTTAATTTTCAATACCCGATTTGATTACGACGACCGCGAAGCGTTTGATTGTATTGAGAGCAAAAGTGTATCATACGATAAGTTTAGTCGAAGATGTAAACAAGTTACAGTTAGGAGTTAGAAGTTATGGAAAAGTACTAGATAAGCTCTATAGCAAGTGCAGCGGCGGGAAGCTCGAATTGATTCCGCTGATAAGCGGCGGACAAAGCCAGTAAACAAAAACAAATATACAGGGTGTCTCGTTCCCAAACACGTATGTTATTTATAATTGTTTTAAATTTTACAGTTGATTCTAGGACCGCCGGTGGAAAGCAGAGGTGGATACACGAAATCAAGCTCGTGCTCATAGACATAGGGCAAGAAAGCATAGAGCAGTTGCGGAGAGCCCGCAAGAACACCCATGTTTACATGTAGATGGCCTAGTCCATAATGGCGACTGGGCATGATGTGTCCTGGAAGGATTTCAGGACAAAAATTTAAAATCTGACAAGGAAGTACTGTCAACTATAAGTGTCAGAATATATTGTAAATTTATTCCTTGAAATTATTATTCTTTGCAGAAATGAGAAGAATAAAATGGGGACAAGAGGCCATTTGTGTAACAGCATTTTGAAACGCCTCACAGCTTTCTCGGCTCATTCAGGGTTGACATTATTGATATTGATATTGAGAATGCTTTGGACAGCGAGAGTATGTTCCCAGAGACCGATTTCTTTTGTTTAAATTCCATTAATAATATGTTCTTATTGCAGATACTACAGAATACTTCTTGAAGGACGTGGAGTTTGACCCTGAAAATGCAAAAAACTGCAGCCGAACTCAGCGTACTGCCAATTTGCCCCCTACAAAGCGCGCAAAGATGGCCCACAAGGACGAGATGCTGGCGATTGCTAACGGAACAACCTACGCAGACTGAATATTAGCTAAAAAACCATAAGACCAAAATAGTTTTCAATCACAACTCTTACAGTTTTTAAGGGAGTCTATAAAATATAACAATTATAAAATAAGTGGGCTAATTACAACTAGGTTTGAATATATCAATATAATTGGTTTAAATAAATGACTTGAAGTATAAAATAATTGGGATTGCCAATGAAATGAAATAAATAAAAGAAAAAGATATGTTATTTTTATAACATTTATTTGCTAAAATTAAGGCAATGCTAAGGCATTGCTGATCTCATTTTTTCTGAAGGTTTGCTTAAAACTGCAGACATGTTAGTGCAATTCGGCTGTTGCTGTAGGTTACTGGCAGCCAGTCATCTAGTTTTCTTATACATCGTTGACAATTTTTTCTGTCTATTCTATGCCAAAAATAATTTTACTTGGAATTTGCTTAATATAGCAGTGTTGCGTATTATTGAATTCATGTTCTACTTTATCTATAATAGTGTCCTAATATATATCTATCAGTTTCGATATCATTGGTCCTAAACTCCTGATAACTCTTTCGACCTGTCCATTAGCCTGCGGTGATCCGGTCGCTATCTTCGTATGCTTAATTTCAAACTCTGAAAAATAATCGAACTCTGGAAGTGTAATAACTTCCCCTATCTAAAAGTGCTCTAAAATATTATAATAACTTCATTTGTATTAGTGGTTTTGTGGTACATACATATAAAAGCGTACGAATTTTTTGAAACCAGCGATAACTACAAAAAATATGTTTTTTCACTCTATCTGAGTCGACTGGACCATAATGATCAATATGAATTAGTTCGAACGGTTTGCTCCACTTCGGAATTCAATGTAGAAAACGTTCCTCGCCTATTTTCGGGGAAAATGTTACACCTTTTAAACAATTATCAATATGGCTCAAACATTTGTCGTTAGCGGTAGGCAATCAATGAGTTTTTTAATATCGAAAATTTTCTCTACCTATGTTCCCGATTTCATAGTGATATTTATACGAAATATGCCCTACCATGTGCGTTGGAAGGTAAAATATTAGTCTACCATCGTTACATTTTCTATAGATTATTCCGTTTCTCATCTCAAAAAATGCATGCTCGTTTTCCTCTAACAGTTTTTTAATATTTTGAACTTTTGGATTCTTGACTTGACAGATTAATAAATTATCTTTAAACGTATTTGAATATACTATTAATATATTCGTGCATGCTGCATTCTTTTACCTGCTCTATGGACGAGTTCTTAGTCGTAATTCTGGAGCTCTAACGCCCACCTGGCTATTCGCGGATTAAGCTCAATCTTATTTGTTAAAGTTAAAGTTTCCCGCATAAAAAAAGAATACAAGCCCAGGAAATATTGTACAAATTATGTTCTTATCATGCGCTTTTATGCATGTGTCATTTATAATAAATCCCAAATATTTAGTCTAAAGGAACACACACCGCACTTCCTCTTTGGCTTGAAGCACTATTTACCCAATAGCCATTTGACATTGCAATTGGCGTAGATCCTTATTGGCTGGAGTTGTTAGGTGCTTTGAAACAATGCATTCAGTTTTGCGCTCCGGCAAGCGGACTTCTGAAAAATAACTTTAGAAACTGCTTCGGCTCGGAGAAGCATTTTATGCGAGCCGCAGCGGTGGTGCTAGGATTTCCTGGATAATGTTTTCCAGGAGTTCGTCAACATCGATGATTATGCCGTTTACTAGCATGATTTTGTCATCAAAATAGGAATCAAACTTCTCTTCTGCACGCCATTGACTCTTGTGGAATTTGCTCCTTAACTCTCCTTTGGAAATTTTTGTCGCGAATGCCACGATTAACTGCTCACAAAGGTGATCGGTGGACTCCAATATGCGCGTGGCGTTTGCGTGAAGCCAACGCTAAGCATATCCTTTCAGCTTGGTAATTAGAAGGATGTGCATGCATCCGTCCTCTAAGTTATAGGCTCTTCCGATGTTCTGAAGCTGTGTGACCCAGCTACGTGCTGCATGTACTCCATAGTTACTTATTTTGGCAGATCAACCGATTCTGCTGGTAATTCTAAAAGTTTGTTTACTTTAGTGACGTAACGTTCATTAACACTGAAAACGGTATCGGTAATATCGATTAACAGCGTCGCGGTTAGCGACGGAGTTGCTGGAGTTTCCGATGCTTCCCTCGATGACGTCATGGGCTTGGTGAACATCCATTGATATGTTCTTGTTTGCATCGTTGATTGCTATATGAATCCATGAAGCCATGCTAGCATCTATCTTGTCTCTAATGCATCAAGCTGCTGTCGTCCGGGGTTTTCAACGCAGTCGATTGCAGATCGTGCAAAGCAACCTGCGCATCTTCCGCCAGCGGCTCTTGCTGCGCCAATAATGATGTGACTTCATCCGCCTTCTCTGCGTCGAATTTGCTGACTTGCTGCCTATCCTTCTAGCTAGTTGATGCTCCAGTTGGAAGGTCCCCACGCGTCTCCGGCGAAATAGCTTGTAATCGTTCTATTAGCTCCTCTTTAGAGCCCAGCGCAGCCAACCATTTTTTTAGTTGAGCTAACGAAAACTGGACTTATTCCGTGTCAGGCATCGTGAATAAGAACACTTCTGATGTTATATATTATTCTAATAGGGCTTTGATATTGTGCCTCTTTAATACATTGGGCTTCGTAACTTAATATCTGTTATGGTGTTATTAAGGGGAAGATCATTTACCTGTAATCCACTGGAACGAATAGAACACTTAAGACCGAATAACCGTCCTACGACGGGATACTCCAAGGATGACCCCAATTTGTATAAGGCGATATCAGTTCTCTTTCTCGCAGTTTATCTGAGGCGCAGTAATCTGAGGTTTTGCTGCTGTACAAAAAAGTTGCTAAATATTTCATTTTTAAGTAGTACAAGCTAATTTAACGAGCTTTGTTGTTTTCGTTTTAAAGAGACACAACTGTTCGATCAGCTGTTATCGGACGGAGGACTGAGGTGTTCTGTGGAAATTGTAGTTTCACATCTGCGAAAAATCCCAACTGTTTCACACGGATGGACTGTGTGAAGGCAGTATTAAGTAAAAACTGATAAATTGAATTTCTAATTGGGTTAAGATACCATAAAAATGGTATATAGATACCATAAATAAACTTGATAAAATTATAGTTATTTTTTATGATACTGCATTTCTTAGCTATATCGGCCAAATCGGCCAATGTGCAATGACGCGAAATGCTTACGAAAATATTGTAAAATTAGCTTTACAGCTAAAATTCGTTATATACATTTTCCCAGAGTAATGAAATAACGTTTCTAAAACCTGTCTCGGTAAAAACGTGCCAATAAGAGGCGGCATTGATTTCATACATATTTTTTTTTTTTTTTTTTTTTTTTTTTAACATCTTGGACGTTGATGCACTAAGGTCAGTACATACAAGTGGCCCGTATGACACCAGGCACGTGCCTGTTTGGGTTAGGTGTTAGTAGGCGCGATGGAAAATATAGGACAGAATACGAGGAAAATTGACTACCGGCGTGCTGCCAGATTGTTAGCTTGCATGCTTACTAAGTATGTTAATATCAAAGATTTTAATTTTGGAAGGGAATCTACGTTAGAGATTAGTGTGTACAAATCATTATAATTTGCACATAACACTCTAAAAGGTTCATGCAGTTCAAAGGAGGTCCTACAGTGGCGCAACACTAATGGGATATAGGATCTAGTGGTTCTACATGGTACATGGAAATTAAGCTGACCCAACAAGTCAGCACTTTCCACATCACCATGGATAAGGTTAAAAATAAAGGTTATCCCTAGCATCGTTCTACGATTGGCTAAGGACGGCAAGTTTATTAATAGGAGTCTACTAGAGTAGGAAGGTAATCTTTGGTTTGCATCCCAATTTAAACCGCGTAGAGCGAAAAGTAAAAAGTTCTTTTGAACCGACTCAATGCGTTTACTATGGACGCCGTACTGAGGGCTCCAAACGCAGCATCCATATTCTAGGATAGGACGAACTAAGGAAGTATATAAGGATTTAGTAACATAGGGGTCATTGAATTCCTTCGACCACCGTTTAATAAATCCAAGCACACCCCTGGCCCTATTCACCATAGACGAAATATGATCAATAAAGTCAAGTTTTGGGTCCAAGCGGACGCCCAAATCGTCAACTGTATTAATTCTTTCCAAAGAGCAGCCGTTCAGCGTGTAAGTAGCAAGCTTAGGAGCGACACGAGAGAATGTCATTAGCTTGCATTTCGAGCCATTTAAGTTTAATAAGTTTACACGGCACCAAGTTTGAAAATTATTAAGATCTGTTTGTAAATCCGACTGGCAGGCAACGTCATTGTATTGCACGCAAAGCTTGACGTCATCCGCGTACATAAGTACTCTGGAGTTAGTCAAGACTTTGGGCAGGTCATTTATGAACAATGTAAACAATAAGGGTCCCAAATGGCTTCCTTGCGGGACACCAGATGTAACCCTTAGAATATTGGATAAATTATTCTTAAAGAGGACCTTTTGCGTCCTGCCATTCAAATAACTAGAGATCCAATTAAGAAGATCACTTGGAAAACCCATTGAATCGAGTTTTCTAACGAGGAGAGAATGATTAACAGAGTCAAATGCTTTACTGAAATCAGTATAGATTACATCTGTCTGACAATTATTATGGAAGCCCTTTATTCAACCATCAGCCCAATGGACCATTTGGGATCGAAATCGAAAGGGATTTAACATGTTCCACGGCAGTTTCCAATAATAATTTATTTAAAGTTAGTTTCCAATCGGTGATAATATTGGTTGCGTTCAGCAAAACAACATGATCACATATCAGGGAATGATTTCTATTGATAGTTCTACTGATCGCGTATGACACTGATCATTATGCATGATTTTATCCATCATGATAAGCAAAAAAGTAGCGAAAAAAAAGTACCCTGCATTTTCACAATGCTGATGGTTGAAATATTGATAAGGGTAAAACAAAACCTAGGCATGCAAAAAAGACAACAAAAATTAGTAATGAAATCTGCGTCATTCTTAGTTATTCCTTAATAATTAGTTATCAGTTTTTAAGTAGTAAGCATTTCCTCATTTGGAATTTAGTTTTTTTGTAGCCACTAATGCGGAGTGCAGTGCTGTAATTGTGCGAAAAATATTGGACAAATCGTCTTTTTAAGAAAAGGAGAAGCCACATTAACTAACATATTATAAAGTTCCTGGTGAAAAACTATTCCTTGGTCAATTAAAGGAATATTTTAGAATGTCTCTTGTTCTGTCCCTTTGAAGGACCTGCGTGGCATTTGGGCTGGCACCGGCCAGCTCTTTCTTCGGGGCGTAGATCCCTTAACCCTGCCCGCCCCGCACAACACTGTACACCGTGCGGTTTATTTCAAACTCGCGGAAACAAAGACAACATTCTATACAATCTCTCACACACGCATAGTCGACTTGGCCATGCTCACGAACACATTTTTATTGCAACTCACACAAACACTCCTACCCAGTCGGACTTTTTAGCCAAATTCCTCCTGACTTTCATGCAAATGCGTTCGGTGGGTAGGAGCCACCGTTTACTCAGTCGGACTTTTTAGCCAAATTCCTCCTGACTTTCATGCGAACACGTTCGGTGGGTAGGAGCCACCGTTTATGTACAGTCCATTCGCTTTTATTCATGCATGGTCGGGGTAATTCATGATGCCGACGTCGCTGCTCGACTCATGATGAAAATTATTCAGAGCGGTCAGTGAGATAATTCATGGTGCCGCGATCACTACTCGGCTCATGATGAAATTGTTACATTTAAATTATTAATTGTAGTAAATCATTTTCAACCATACAAACAAACTTTTTTAGAATATTATACGACCAACTTGGGATTGAACCTACATATTAATATTAAACAGTCCGGTCGTTTACACATCGCGCTACGTAGCAACTAAAATTACGTCGGCAATATACACACATGTGCATATCCCGTGTGAGAGGGACAAAATCCTGCAACCCTTTGAGGACTTTTATTTTTTGCTTGATATTTGACTTTGCTGTCGCGAGGCAGTGTTGCCAGGTTAGCTTATTATAAGCTAGTTCTAGCATATTTGAAACTAGAAAAGCTTGAAAAATTTCCATCTAGCTTATAGCTTGAAATATAGCTTATTTTAAAATTCATCTAGCATATTTTAGCTTTTTATGTATTTTTGACATCCACGGAATGTTTTTTACGAAAAATATGCTTTATAGCATGAAAATATTGGAGTTTGTTCTTTTTTTCCGATGGTTATGTGCATTTTATGTGATCGTGAACTTATTTCTAATCGAAAGTGTCATCGGAGATCGATTTGTTGGCTGAAGTGTTACCACCAATAATTTTGTTATGTTGTGAAAATAGGTAAAGCGTGTCCTCAAAATGCCGAAAGTTATATATAAACAGATTTTTCGGGATGCTTGGCTCCAAAACAACGAATTTAAGTGCCAGGAGAAGGAACCAAAGCATATTGTTGCTACTGTAAGTCGACAATATCAGCCAAAATTTTTTAAATCAGGCAGCATGTGGCATCGAAAAAGCACATTTTATCAATGAGATCAGTTGCTGAATCGCAAAAAATAAATTTTCCGGCTAAGTGTTGCAAGACTCAGGATCAGGAAGCAGCGCTTTGTTTGTTCATTGCCGAACACTCGGCGACGAACAACATGAAGGAATTGATGAAATATTAACTAATTTGTTTTAAGTGCTTACTTTAAGAACATATTTTTAAGACTTTCTTTAATAATAACATATTCATATAATATAATAATATATATTATATGTTTCGTGTTTTCTCATATTTGGGTGTAGCTTGTTTTTTCGCATTTTTTAAAAATTGTTTAGCTTATTCTAGCTTATTTTTTTTTTAAATCTAGCTTATATGGGCGCTCATCACCTGGCAACACTGTCGCGAGGCGATCGTGACGATCGCTCGAGGCAAACTTTTTCTTACTTTGTTTTTTATTTGTTAATTCAAGGCATTTCCTTTTAAAAATTGTTGTTCTTGTTAAAGATTGGCCAACAAAATTATAATAAATCAATAAATGTGGTTAAATAAGATACCAAAATTATGGTATATAACAAGTACACAAACTCTCGAAAATATAATATTAAGTTCATATTAATAGAATTATATTCTCTAGATATTTTCCGATTTTCATTTATTCTAGGTAATAATAATAATAATAATTGCGGGGATTTTTTTTTTTTTTTGTATGCGCACTTCGTGTTAAAAAATATATCCCGAAAGGGAAATACTTCAGCACAGAATTTTATGTTAAACGGGGCAGTGTTCGATTCAGGTACTGAATGCAGCGATTGCCACTTTGCTGAACTGGGGACCATGCATAAGGCCTTTCCTGCTCGACATAGTAGTCGGACTTTGCTGATAATTGGATAAATAACAACAAAAAATATAGATAAATAAATATATAATAAATAATGAAAAATATTGTTTAAAATATGCAATAAATAGGTAATAAAAAGAAAAATATACCATATAAAAATTGTGACAATTACAAAAAAATAAACATTAAATGAATAAATCGTTACAAAGTATGAAGTCCCCCGTCGCCGAGATTCAGAATTATGTTTGAGTTTTTCGGGTCTTAAATAAAATTTCACCAAGCAGAATCAAAAATGGGCATGTCCAATTTTGTGAGCAGGCCAGAATTATCCCTCCGAGGGCTGGCTTCGGTTCAGACCGCAACCACTAACCTCTTGCGTTTACTCGTTCTGGCTTCTCTCCTCGCTGATCCTCTCCAAACGTCAAATCCGACTCCTCCGAATTCCGCCAATTTTATTTTACGATTCTCCACTTATTTTGTGTTGGGCGCATGCGCACAGAGATATTTAATTGTTTTCTATTTTAAAATTTTGTTATGTGCTCTTCGTCAGAGAAAAACATTCGAGAGTTTCCTATCGCTAGTCATTTAAATTATTTTAATATAGTGCCAACATAATAAACTGGAATCTGCATGTTTTCTTTTGTTAAACAGCTTATTATGCAGAAGCTTTTTTCCAGAGTTGTTTATTTTATGTTCGATTAGGTGTTATCGGATGGATGTGTAGCTTTGTGGGAATCAAAGTTTCACATCTGCAAGAAATCCCATCCCAATCCATTGGATGAATGGATTTAAGCAGTGACAGAAAGTGAGCGGCAAATAATTTAGAACGGCTGCTTGTGAGGCCGCATGGAGACCCGAAATCAAAATACTAGAAAATGGCATGGGGTACGAGAAAGAAAAATAAATGAATAATAATTATAAAACAACCTGTTCTCTGGTATTTGCCGATTGCCCACTTGCAGATTCTTTCTTTTTAAGCATGGAAAAAAATGTCCGAAAAAAAAAAAATAAAGAAGTTCAGAAGTGCTAATACAGTTTATATAATAAAGTTGTTAAAAAATGTTCATTTACGTATGTAACTGCATTGGTTTAAGTTGCTGTTTTGTATATAACAACTGCTTTCAGCTGCTGATATGCTCCCCATATGTAAGAAACGCACCATTTTATCATAATCATGAATATAGAGGAACCAACATAAGTTACATATATTTATTTCACTTATATTTGTGTGTACGATTTTTATTAAACTTGTCTTAAGAACATCATCGGACACTTCATGTGTATATACGAATTCTGAAATATTACATCTATTTGTTCTCTAAATATAAATTTGAACCATACATATGTATATACATATATATATAAATCTATTTTTTTTAATTTATTATATATACGTGTAATTAATTTCAATTCGAAGGCTTATTCTTAGGGAGGTGTCTTCAATTGGATGAGATGTTGGCGTTCTTTTTTCATCAAATTCGTTGCAATTTTATCTGATTTTATTTCGTTTAATTTATAGAATAATAATTGTGTCAGGTCTGTAAAATTTAAATAAAAGTAAAAAACGAAGCACAACTGTAAAATTATAATTTAAAAGGACGTAATTCCACACTATGCCACAATAAAAGTATGTAAATTATAATAATGAAATATAAAACGTTAGTTCACAAATAAAAATTTTGAAGCTTTCTCTTTCTAACCCCGTGCAAGATACATACATATGTATGTACATACTAAAAATTATACTATACTAAAATTATATACATATGTACATACATACATACATATGTATATAATTTTAGTTTGAAGTTTACAAAGCAGTGCATCAGTCCGACACCTTTAAAGTACATATATAAATACATACATATGTATTTATGTACTGGTGTGTTCTATATGTTCCTTTGTCATTTTTTTATCAATTCATTTTAATTGCAAACTGCAAGAGTATAGCTTTTTTTATTTATTTTTTCGCTGTTTTCATATTATTTTTAGGTTTGGATAAAAGCTTGCAGCCAATGATTTCGCAGCCGATGACAAGTACGATGATGATGATGATATGGGTACTATAAGACTTTTGCCAATTATAACATCTACATCCTTACTTACTCCCATACTTTTCCCTCTATTCAAACTTAGATATTTTAATGAACAGGGCATAATAGTTGGACTATGAACTGGTGGGAAATCGTTGCTATTATTTGCAGCATCTTCTTTTGCTACTGAATGTGCTTTTGACAATATATCTGGAGACAAATTTATGATTGACGATCACTGAAGACGCGGCCAGTAATTACTTCCCGTTAAATCAGACACATTTTGCGTTGAAATTTGTACGGGGACTGAAACGCCGGCAGAAATGACACCTGTAAAAATGTGTACTTAATTAATTTAACCTCGAGAATTAAATTTAATCATGTTGATACCTGTATTTGATGATGGCATTGCAGAGCTGTTGCCATAAACCCCATGCTGCGGTGGCTGTTGATGCGCCGCGGCAGGATTACAACTGGTATTTCGGTGGTGGGCAGGAGCATATGGGGATCCGAGGGATAAGGGATCGTGAAACATATAGGGATAGGCATCTCGTTGTTGCAAACAGGTTGGCGTCATCGAGCTTAATGATGAACTGTAAAAATATGTATGTTTAGTCAAAGAAAGATTATAAAATAAAAGTAGCACTATTTTTTCACAAGAAAGAAGGGAATCTACCCATTACGTCAAATGAAAAAAAAACCTACAGGAAATAAAATATATAAAACATTTATTTTTAAAAATACCAAACTTTTGCTGAATTTCCTATATTCTCATATTACTAAGCAACTAACTATAAGATATTTCATAACAAGCAATCCGATTTTCATAAAAATAATTATTATTTTTTGTTTTATATCTATCAATAACTATTAAAATCTGAGTTTGTATGAGACATATGTATGTATGTGAAACTAGTAAGGAAGCAAACTTCAACACGCAGAACTTTTTATAGCCATAGAGATTAATAATAATAATTAATTAATTAATAAGATTAATACAATTTAAATTTTATATATAAATGTTAATCAAAACGGATAACTTCAGCACGCCGAAGTTTGTATACCCTTGCAGATTTAAATTCGATCTCTAGGAATTAATGATTAAAACTCACTTGTAATTTTCTGCCATTGTTGCTATAGGTTGCGGAATAGATGAGTACATGGCATTAAATCCAGAATTCAAAGGTATCCGTGGTGTTACCGCCTGAAGTGGTGGGCTTTCAGATGTCGTATGCGTATTAGCGTCACCCCCAAGAACCTATTAAATATAGTTTTATATACATATATCTAAATATTCTATATGTATATTCTTACGGTTGGTGCACTTGTTGTAGTCTCGGAAAGGTTATTGCTAATTATTGCAGACGATGATGAACGCTCCGAACTGTTGACGGCTAAGCTAACAATACCGGATGGAGAATTATTTGACGTTGCCACTGTGGTAGATACCGATGTTCCCGTTCCAGAAGAATTATTGTTTTGTCCTGTACTGGCTCTACCACTTCCAGGATTATCCGTCGACCTTCTTTGGGTTCGCATTTTTTCCTCACGACGCCATTTAGCCCGTCGGTTGGAGAACCAAACCTGCAGACATAAAATGATTGAAATTATATAAGTTGCTTAGGAAATTTTAAAATATTTTTACAGTTCCCGTACAACCTAGTGAAACAAAAAAAAAAAAAATAATAATAATAAAAAAAAAAGTTTCCTTTTACTTACAAACCATAGCATTCACTATTTAGTTTTAAATAATGACGA
The DNA here is from genome assembly GCF_035046125.1 of Drosophila serrata. NCBI lineage: Eukaryota > Metazoa > Arthropoda > Insecta > Diptera > Drosophilidae > Drosophila > Drosophila serrata. The sequence continues at coordinate 1,457,987 of NW_028257058.1, forward strand.
CAAAATCATTTTACATTTTCGTTTTTTCTTACAGTTAAACCAAAATATTTTTAAGATTAAAAACCTCGGAAACTTCTTCAGATATGATACAGAATAAAGTATTTTAATTTTACTGTTGTGTTGAAATCTCTATCTGTTATTATTCTTGAGAAAAAAATTCTAATAATATATACATAAGTAATAAGGATGTACAATTTCTCATAGATCTATTTATTATTATTATTTACGAAAGAAAACAGCTTCCTTCCTTTACGAGTAACTTTAGTCATGCTGTCAAAAAATGAAATTAGAGGACACCCTTTATAATGCGGCTTTATACATTAAGCAAACTATTGAACTTCTAGCATAGGTTACCCAAAGGGGTGAAAAAACGGATTACAATATTTTTTACAATGACATTTATAGCTGAGCATTATTTTTGCCGTTCCCACTTCAGTTTGACAAGTTACCCCTGCAGCTTATATTTTCGATTCGCGCCCCCGTCATCAAGAATTCAAGGAGTATTTCAAGTATTTTTACAGTCAAATTGTTTTTATTCACTTTGTATAAATAATCAAGAGCCGTAACGTCGATAAAAACATTTTTGTAATGAACTTGTACAAACAGTTACTATATGGGGTTGAAGTGAATAATGATAAGTTTTTGAGGGATGACTTTTAAAGTTTAACGCTCTCCCCCGCGATGGTTTGCCAACATTTTTTTGTTGAAGTAAAGTTGCGTGACGCAAAGTTGCGAAATACATCACTCATACATATTTGAATGAACTATTTTTGTTTGATTCATTGTTGTATGAATTACTTTAAAAATAGATGATATTTGGCTTAGAGTCGATTTCTACCCTCACTGTCTGATAGTCTCCAGACAAACAGACGGACATGGCTAAAGCGAATTGGCTGTCGATGATGGTCAGTTCCGCGAAATGGTCATAAAATTTCCAACTGATTCTAACATCCTTGGCATGAGATTACGGTTTCCGGCCAACTCTTGCAAGCAAAAACAAAAAACTCATAAATATGTTAAATATTAAAATAGACATTAGACTTAACAAAATTAAAATTAATGTTAATAGCAAAACTAAGTAAACAATATTTATTTAGGAAAATTTCAAAATAACAAATCAAATTTAATTCGTACTTGGGATTAAAATTGTAGAACTACATGAAAATTGTACAAGAATTTTGGGGATTAAAAAAATCTTTTTTTTTTTATTCAAGCCCAAACAACCGAGGTCGTAGGGTCTTGGTATTCAAATATTTAAGAACAATCATAATTGAATCAAGAGTATTTGAGTTTCAAAAATCAAAGAATGGTTGGGATTAAATCAAGAATTTTTGGGAATACAATTTTTAAGATTAGCGGGATTAAATCAAGAATACTCGGAATTGAAAAAATTAAGTGTGTTCATACTGAAAATAAGCAAATCCGCACTTGGCCCGAAAGCACGCCTACTTGGGCGGCTTTAATTAAAAAATAATGTCCCGGATTTTTGTTTTTGTGTGTAGATTAACCAAAAATCGACTTCCATTTTGCGTATGTTCGCGACCGAATGTTTTTTTTTGCCAATATTATGAAAACGAAAACTCAATAAACACCATCATTTACACCTAGGAAATAGCTAATATAATGATATAATGATAATCGAACAGCAACAAAAAATGTTCAGAAATCGTAATCAGTAATCTATATTCTTGTTTTTCTGCACTTATTGCGTACGAAAGTACGTTCGCGACCCCTGGAAATACTTATATACATACATTTATACTTAAGTTCTAAAAAAATTACCATATCCCAGAGTACATAAAAATATGTTTAACAAGAAAGGAAGCTAACTTTTGCACGCCGAAGTTTATATACCCTTGCAGATAGAACTTCGATGACTGGGAATCCATACAATATAAATTATATATATTTGTGTTAAAAAACTATAAAGTAATACCTGCTTTCATTTCATTCACCTATACATATTAAATTTTCAGTTTTACATTCACAGATTCTGTTGAGAACTGAAAATGTTATCGCCACCGCGATTGTCAGTCTTCCGACAACGGCCACCGCCATTCTCATTCCTCTCAAATTTCTCGATCGTTCCTATGGGAGCTATATGATATAGTCGTCAAATTTTCATAAAATTTTACACAAAATTGTAGAATAATATGAAATGGCTGTATGTATCTCAAATTTGATCAAATTCTGTTCAAAACTAAACATGTTATTTTTTCTTGTAAAAATTTTCCGATCATTCCTATGGCAGCTGTATGATATAGTCGTCCGATCTGGCCCGTTCAGACATACATATATATGAGTGAGAGTATATAGAAGGCTAACTGCAAAGTTTCATTCAGATAGCTTCAAAACTGAGAGACTAGTTTGCGTAGAAACGGACAGAAGGATAGACGGACAGACGGACATAGCTAGATCGACTCGGCTGTTGATCCTGATCAAGAATATATTTACTTTATATAATCGGAGGTGCCTCCTTCACTGCGTTGCAAACTTCTGACTGAAATTATAATACCCTGCAAGGGTATAAAAATTGCTACCATAAGGGGTCGGTGACTCCATCACTGCGTTGCAAAGAAAGTGTAATGACAGTAATGACAGTATATAAGTATCTTTTTATTAGGAAATCAAAACGATAAATGGAGAATATATGTAATAATATAAAAATATAGTTACTCTAAAAATCGGAGCTAAAAACAGAATATAATTGAACAAAACTGAAAGACAAACCTGAATACGTGCCTCTGGCAAACCAATTTTATCTGCAAGCCTTTCTCTGGCAAAAACATCCGGATAGTGAGTTCGTTCAAACTCTGTTGAATTATTTTAATAAAGGTTTTTTTTAAGGATGAAAAAATAGATGAAACGTTTTATTACAAATCTATAGTTCTTTTTAATCAATCGACAAGTGTTTTAATATATTTTATGTAGTTTGAAGTTACCTTTTTCCAGACTATCGATTTGTTCATTCGAAAACGATGTTCGATTTCGTTGCAATTTCCTTTTTAGTCTGAGTCGCATTTGCGAGTCTTCATCTCCCGAAGAATTGTGGTCAGAATTGCCGTCGGACGTACTATCATGCGAGTTTGGATGAGATACGTCCGCAGAATATTGTAAGTCTGAAGTAATCAAAAATATTGAAATTTAAGAAACTATAAATTCAAGAGTACGAAAAGTTTATCATTTTCTTGTTTGAGTACTAGTCATCAGAGCACGAGGCTATGAGTGGTTGAATTGGTAAGTATTTTTGATGCAGGGAAACAGTCTAGATTAAAGTAAATTATATAAACGGGAACAAAAGAGCGGTGGATGTTTTTATTGTCATTTACAATTGCACATATGCTAGACCAATTCATTGATTGAACAGAGAAACAAAAACTGCCCGAGAGGAAAGGAAACATATAAAGCCAAATAGCTTCATTCAATAAGATTTAATGGCAAATAACATAAATGACCAACAAATTAACTATTTGTTTTGTCCTGCTGTTTGATCATCTGTGATAAAATGCATAGATGTAAGATGCTAGCAACGAGACTACAGGGAAGTTTAAAATCTAAAGTTGTTTACATTTAACGTAACAATCCATACAAGGATATTTTGATGTTTGATCACTTTATTTAATTATTTTTTAATAAATTTTTTAAGTGTATTGTTTACATTTAACGTAACAATCCATACAAGGATATTTTGATGTTTGATCACTTTATTTAATTATTTTTTAATAAATTTTTTAAGTGTATTGTAATAAAATTATCATAGTTATATTGTTGATAAGCACTACAAATTAATTTAGCCATGTCCGTCTGTCTGTTCGTTCGTGTGAAATAACCCAATAATAATTTTAATATCTTGCCTCTTTTTTGGACATCGTCTCGATTAATTTGTCCAGATATATTTGTGGACGTTGATACTGAAACTGATGATGTCGCTGGTGGTAAAGCCAAATGTGCCGTCGTTGTATTACTTGGATACCAGGCCCATCCACCGGTCTGGCCATTAAACATTCGTAGCTTCTCATAAACTGATTCATTTTGTTGCTGCGCCTGCTGCTCCTTTTGAGAGGCTAAATTCCGCAAGACTCGATTTATAGATGAAACCTGTCAATTAATATTGCATGACAAATTTATTACTCAAAAATATATTATACATACAATATTTTGTTTCTTTATAACCTTGTAATGGGCATTATAAAGAGCAAAGAGCTTTAAATCGAACTTACAAAACTAAAGAACAGCGGTTTTCCAAATCATGCATGTATGTATGTATATGATGCCACAACTGCATAACCAACCCTCTATATTTATTGCTACGCAATTGGCTGCCGGCAATTTCAACCAATCAGAGAATCCGAAAGCGAGAGAGCTATATAGATGTAAAATAAACTTCTCTCGCCACCGTATCCACACATATTAAATACGTAATTGCAGTTGCGGTCAAGTTAATAGGTACTAAACTCAGGAAGGCAATTTTTTATGCCGTTGCAGCTTGCAATGGGAACGGAGCGATCTAATTGGTAATTAATCGATTTCAACCAAATGTAGAAATCCTTATAAAAAGTCAAGTTTAAGAAATGGTCGGCGCTTACATACGGTCACAGTCCATTGAAAAACATATATAATCATTAAGATATACAAAAAATGTTTAAAACTTAAACATTCTTACGGTACATTATAATTTTTTATATTCTCCATCAGCAAAAGCATAGTCGATCTAGCCATTCTAGTCTGTCAGCTACACTCATGAAATACCTAAAACCGCCATAAAAAAGGCAAGACTAATAAATTCGCCTTGAAAAGAATCTAAAGGCGAGTCTATCTAGATTTCAGACAAATTTACACTTAACTTAGGAAAGGAACTTTCTCAAGTTTTTCTTGAATGAAGATACATTTTTTACTTTCAGGGCTATTTGCCCCAAATTTTGAATTTTTGCAATTTGATCATTAATAAATAATAATATATGTATATTTGTTTTAAACAAGAAAGGAAGCTAACTTCGGCACGCCGAAGTTTATATATCCTTGCAGATAGAAATTCTATGACTAGGAATCCATACCATATAAATTATATATATTTGTGTTAAAAAAAAATTTTATAAAAAATTTTATAAAATTTTATACAAAATTGTAGAATAATATGAAATGGCTATACCTCAAATTTGATCAAATTCTGTTGAAAACTGAAAATTTTATAATTTTTTTGTAAAAATTTTCCGATTTTTCCTATGGCAGCTATATGATATAGTCGTCCGATCTGGCCTGTTCCGACGAGTGAGAGTATATAGAAGGCTAACTGCAAAGTTTCATTCAGATAGCTTCAAAACTAAAAGACTAGTTTGCGTAGAAACAGACAGACGGACAGACGGACATGGCTAGATCGACTCGGCTGTTGATCCTGATCAAGAATATATATACTTTATATAGTCGGAGGTGCCTCCTTCAGTGCGTTGCAAGCTTCTGACTGAAATTATAATACCCTGCCAGGGTATAAACACAACGAAGTCATTCTTACATTCATTACTGGCCCCTTATATTTACAGTATTAAACTGGTACATTAACAGTTTGTCATAATCATTAATAACGATAATAATCATTATTAACGATAGTTTCAATGGCAACTATATGAAATAGTCTTCTAATTTTCATAACATTCCAAATAAAATATAAATCATAAATTCTAAAATTATATAAAAAGCCTATATTTAAAATTTGAAGAACATTTGTAGTTATATGTTAGTTTCCTTTCTTGTTTTAAAAACATTTTCTTAGGGAATTAGGAAATTATTTTAAGTCAGATTTTCCCTTTTTTATACCCTGTGTATTTTGTGTAAAATTTTATGAAAATCGGACTACTATATCATATAGCTCCCATAGGAACGATCGAGAAATTAATACAAATAAAAATTATAACTTTTCCAGTTTACAACAGATTTTCATCAAATAAAAATATAAAATGGCTATATCTCAAATTTGATGAAAATCTGCTGAAAACGTTATTATTTTTATTTTGTATGGGAGATATATGATATAGTTCGACACATTTTACTTTAAGCAATTATGAAAAAACTAAGCAAACTATGAACAGTTATCTTTTCCTTTCCTCTTCTTTCTCTTTTTCTAAAGAAAATTTCAGGAAAATTGGTCAACAACAAGAACATCAATAACAACTAAAATAAGTTAGGATGTGAAAACATGTCGTTTTGTAAATACCTTTGACTACCTCTTTATATTCTTAATCAGCATCAAAACGGAGTCAAACTAGCCATCTCAGGCCGAAAAAATTGCATTATTTAAATATTTTTCATTTACCCAATTTTTAAATTTTAAATGACAATTAATACTTGTTTGGTTTATTCACGAGTATTCAGTATGCTCTAAAGCATAGATGGGCACGAAAATAACTGGCTGGGACAGACAACAAGTTTAACAACAACTAGCGTCGCAGCAGCACAAATGGCTTGCAAGTTTTAATTTTTTTTGTCTCGCCAAAAAAATACATGTATTTCGTTTTTGTGTTGTTTTTGTGCTAAGGTCTCTGCCGACAGGCTGTGTGAAAGTGGAAATCATAACAAAATGAGCCGGCCGAGCTCTGGGAGAAGAAAAACCTTTCAAAATTTAACAAAACATTTTATAAAAGTTGTTATAAGTTATAAAGTTGTTCTCATATTTAGGAAAACAATTTTTTATATTGAAATTGCCTTGGATTTGGATTTGTAGGGTTTTATAATTTTAGTCATAAGTTTGAAAATATATATTATTGATCAGACCCGCAGCCGATCGATCTAGGCGTATGTCCGTTTCAACGCAAACTAGGCTCTCAGTTTAAAAGCTATCTGAATGAAACTGAAGTTTCATACTAGTATATACATATATCGGAACGCGACGATAATAAAGCTACCATAGAAACAATCGAAAAAGTTTTAGAAAAAATCTTTTTCAGTTCTTATCATATTTGCATGTTATTAAAGATTTAGTCATTTAATATTATTTTAAAATTTTGGTTTATTATTTGTGAAAATCGACCGATAATAAAAACCTAGGAAGGTTCTCGAAATTAAAACCGCAAAAATTTTCACTTTGCTGTTTTCAAGATATTTTCATCTCCTGTGAGATATTGAGACTTTGTATTTTTTTTATTTTAATTACAGTCGAGTCCCGATAATTCGAAATGGCAAGGGGATCACTTTTTTTTACGAATTAGACGGGAATTCAATTTATCGAGATTTCTATTTAACGGGGCTCAAAAATGAAAGAGTCGAATAAACGGGGTTTTTAATTAAAATTAAATTAAATTAAAATTAAACAAACATTATAAGTATGTACATTCATTTGTACGTTTTTTCAAATTAAAGGAAAACAAAACAATAACATAAAATTATAGTAACAAAAAATTAAACAATTAAGCAGAAACATTAAATTATAAAAAACAAAAATTCAAGCTTTAAAATAATTGGTACTTTTTGATTGCTTGGTCACTTTCAGAATTGTTGGGCAAAACTTCTTCCAAAATTGGCTTGCATTATAAACTCCTTTTTTCTGTAGAATTGATGTTATTGTTGATGGAGCGACATCGAATTGTTTTGCCACCTCAATTTTCTTTGTTGCATTATCAATCGCCGAAATAATGCTTTGTTTTTGCGCGATTGATAACGTCTTTTGCGTACGTTTTTGTGACATTTTCACGGAACAATGTACAATGAACAATGCTTTCTTTCTTGTTTATTTTTTAACACAATTAGCCGTTATCTTTGATCGCAACACTGGCAATAAAAAAGTAAAAAAAAAGCGGTCAAAATTTTATTTGCATGCTATTCGGACTCATGGGGTTTCTAGCATATATTCCGATCATACAATCAGACAGTGATCAGATCAGACAACTATGTATCGTATGACTGGCATAGAAGTTGAATATATACAGTATTATTATACAAACATTGAAATCATTGATTATTAACACGAATTGAGTTGTATCAAATTAAATTTATAATTTCAGTTTTCTGCATTTAATGTAGATACACACCGTCATCGTAAAAAACATTGAAAATGCCACTTTTGGCAGTTGACTTAAGTGCCGCCACGTGCAACGCAACTGCCGTGGCCCTAACATTTTTCTATGACGCTTTGTTCTTCATTAATGTACTGAACATTACTCGCCCTCATTAATTGTGTGGCCAACATCAAAGAACATCAAACAAAACTGAAAACGCAGCAAGTCGACATGTTTTAGCATTTGTTTTTTTTTAAATATAGTGGATCCTTTTTCAAAATTTTTACAGATCTTCAAAAGGGTTTCTTGTTCCTTAAAATACAAGGTGTATTTACCCTTACAGGGTGTTACAATTTCCGTCAGAAGTTTGCAACGCAGTAAAGGAGTCATCTCCGACCATATAAAGTACATATATATATTCTTGATCAGCGTCAACAGCCGATTCTTTATAGTCATTTCCGTCTCTCAAAGGATTTTTTTAATTTAATTTGAGATATAGCAATTGGTATTATTCCTGAATTTCGGTTATAATTTTATGAAAACTGGGAGACTATATCATATACCTGCCAAAGAAACTATCGTTAAAGGAAAGCGCCAAACATTTATTGTAAAACTCTAACATTGAAACTGAAAACTGAAATATAAAACGTATAAGTGTCTGTAATGAAAGTATGTATTGTTTTATTGTTTTTTAACATAAATATATATAATTTATATAGTATTAATTATTAATGCCCGAATTGCAATCTGCAAACTTCGTGAAAAAGTTAGTTTCTTTTCTTGTTAAATAATTTACATATTTTCCTTTTTTTTAATGATCCACTGCCGCCTCTGCTTATTACAACCCTCCTTTATTTATAATCTCTCATTAGAAGAGGAACTCCCACTCGCTCTCTATCGTGATGGATTAGGTGAAAAGTGGGTTTGTTTACCTGGTCAACATATCATGAAAATGTTTTCACTTATCAATACCATCGAAAATGCAACTAGGGTACAGAAAGAAACGAGACGTATCTTTTTCTATAATCCGTTTTAAGTACGATGGATTGGTTTTTGTGTCGGAATTATTTAATCCCCTGTACGCGCCTGTATCCATTGGGCAAACTGTAAATATTTTTAACCACTTTCGAGAATGCTTAGATCTATTAAATTTTTTGAATTGTAATGGTCACTATGCTTGCGTTCAGCATAACAACATGGTCACTGATGAATTTATTACGATAGTTCTGCTGAACGGGTATGATTACTGATCATGATACGAAATATTTTCCATCATGATTACCAAAAAAGGATCGTAAAAATATTACGGTACATTTTCGCAAAACTAATGGATAATATCGATGGGAATAAAAAACAAGAAAGGAAGCTAACTTCGGCACGCCAAAGTTTGGATAACTTTGCAGATTGCAGTTTGATCATTAAAAATAAATAAAATAATTCCTACTTTCATTACAGTCACCCATGTATATTTATTATATTCACAGTTCTATAGTTAGTTTTGAATTTTCCTCTATATCTAATGATCGTTCGATGGCAGCTATATGATATATTCTCCCAATTTTCCTAAAATATAAAAGGGCTTTATCACAAATTTGAAGAAATTATGTTGAAAACTGAAAAAGTTATAATTTCTTATTGTATTAATTTTTCGAACAATCCTATGGCGGTTATATGACATAGTAGTCCGATTTTCATAACATTAAAGCAAAAATTCTATAATAATACAAAATAACCAAGTCTGAAATTGTATGAAAAACTGTTGAAAACTGGAAAAGATACAATTTTGTCGAAGAATTTTCTGATCGTTCCCATGCACTATGAATAACTCCAGTAACTTAAAGGATAGCGGCTTGAAACTTTACCAATCGTAACTTTATTCATATAGAATGATTCTTTATAAAAATAATTTGGATCAGAACTATATTGGATAGCTTTTATAGGAACTAAAGAACAATTTTTGAGATAAATTTATAAAACTTTGGTTACTTAAAAATACTGTTATTTTAAGTACATTTTTAATTATGTATCGAAGTCGGATAACAAGTTTTCCACTATAAACAAGTGAATAAGTATGAAATTCTATACAAATCCCAATAGGTCTCAAGGCCTCGTCCGCGAGAGTGGCGCCACTTCGGAATATTTTGGGTATGCCACGTTGATGGTACTAACATAAGATAAATCTGCCTGAAGAATGTATGACCAAAGAAATTGAAGAAAAGGTGCGACAATGGCACCACGGTCAGCTGAAGGCAGTTTTTTCTTATAAACAAACTGTATAAATAGATTTTAAAATAAATTCGATTAGATTGGATATTGGAACACTGCTTATTGTTGTATTCGCCGCTCAAAATCAGAATATTTCCGTATTTAAAATGTCTTTTTAGAATTATATCTCATTTACGGGCCTTGTCATTGCTTCATTAATTAATTCCAAACTTTTCTTGTCGCCTAGAAACCAATCCATGCGTGCAATTTCTATTTTTAAATTTCCCTCCATCTGGGCTTTAAAAATATATACAATTCATTATTTCACTTATTTTGATGCTTTATATAGCTGGAGATGACCTCTTCACTGGGTTGCAAATTTCTGACTAAAGTATATATGTATATTGTTGATCAGCATCGACAGCTGAGTCGATCTAGCCATTTCCGTCTATCCTTCTGTCCATTTCTACGCAAACTATTCTCTCAGTTTTAAAGCTATCTATTTGCAGTTTCTCTTCTATATACTCTCACTCGTATATAGGTCGGAACGGCCCGGATCGGACGACTACATCATATAGCTGCCATCAAAACGATCGGAACATTTTTAGAAAACAATTCTTAACGATTCCTGTTTTCCTGCCATGAAAACAATCTTTATATATAGAGGAAAATGCACATCTGTGAATGTGAAACAGTAAATATAAAATGTATGTTTATAAGTAATAATAAGCTCTATCCATTTACTGGTTGAAGCAAAAAATTAAAACGAAAACTTTTACAGGCTGGCATTTATGACCTTAGATTTTTACGATGTATCGATGTTTCACTTCGAAGCATTAAAAACCTGTTACATTTATACAAGCATGAATTTACTGTTTTTGTGATCCATATTTGTAAATTTAAAAACTTACACTTGGTATATTATCACTATTGCAAACTTGTTCCGATAGTAGACGATCCCGGATTTCCCACGCAAATATGCTTGGACACTCCCGTTTATAGTCAGCAATTTTTTGTACAACAGGAGTTGTGGCTACGCGTGGCTTTGACCCACCTATTGCTCGTGGCTTAATTGATCCAGTTTCATAGTATCTAAAAATAAACGAGGAAGCATTGTTATGTATTTGCTGTTAAGAAATTTTTTAATAGAAAAATAATATGTATATTTTTTTGTTATAATATATATTTTAATACAATTATTCTCGTTGTAATATAAATCACTGTATCCAATTACAAAAAGAAACGAACTAACTTTGGCACGCCGAAGTTTATATACCCTTGCAGACTGGGATTCGACCAATAATTAATTAATTAATATACGTTTTTGTTAAAAATCAAGGAAGTAATTCCTACTTTAATTAGAGGTGCTTATACTTATTATATTTACAGTTGTACAGTTACAGTTACAGTTTCTCTATCGTACCTATACCTGTACCAGCTATTTGATATAGTGGGCAGATTTTCATAAAATGAAAGTCGAAAATTGAAAATAATACAGAATGGCTATATTTCAAATTTGAGCTGTTAAAATCTCTTGAAAACAGAATAAGTTATAATTTTTTTCTAAAAATTTTCCGATCGTTCCCATAGCAGATATAGTATATAGTCGTTCGATCCGGCCCGTTCCGACATATGTACGAGTAAGAGTATATAGAACACTAACTACAAAGTTTCATTCAGATAGCTTCAAAACTGAGAGACTAGTTTGCGTAGAAACGGACTGACGGACAAACGGGCATAGCTAAATGGAATCGGCTGTTTATGCAAATCAAGAATATATATACATACATTATATGGTCGGTGATAACTCCATCATTTCGTTGCAAATAATACCCTAATGACCTGCAAAATCCATGGATTCCGAATCTTAAACCAAAATAATTGTAGGATTTTTTTTTAAAGATATGAGCATTTAAAGTTGAAAATTGTTTTTTATTTTGCAACATACAGAAAAAATGTAAATTAGTTGACTTTCAGGGGACATTACACAGAAAAACCTGTTGTTATGTTTTTTACTTTAAATGATATATACATTCATAAACTGTAAGCCAACCTAAAACCAAAAAGGAAGCTAACTTTGGCACCCCGAAGTTTATATACTATTTCAGATGGAACTTCGATCACTAGGAATTAATACAGTATAAACTATGTATATTTATGTTTAAAAAAACAATTGAGTAATGCCTGCTTTCATTACATTCAACTATACGTATTAAATTTACAGTTTTACATTGACAGATTTGCTTTTTTCCTCTACTTCTAACGATCGTTTGAATGGCACCTAAATGATAAATCGTCCGATTTCCATTAAAGTTGACACAAATTTTAAGACATATAAAATGGCTATATCTCAAATTTGATGAAAATCTGTTAAAACTGAAAAAGTTAAAATGTTTATCGTAACAATTTTCCGATTGTTTCTAAGGTAGCTAAATGATATAATCGTCCGATCCGGCCCGTTCCGACATGCAAAGTTTTATTTAGATAGCTTTAAAACTGAGAGACTAGTTTGCGTAGAAACGAAAAGACGGAAGACATGGCTAGATCGACTCGGCTGTTAATGCTGATCAAGAATAAACATACATACATATATTCTATATATTGTCGAAAGTGACTACTGCGTTGCTGTAGTCTGACTGAAGTTATAATACCCTGCAAGGGTATAAAAATGACAGTTAGGATTGTACAGGTACATTATGTTTAAATTTTTCTGGGTAAAGAGTCTTCTGAAGCTGCCAAAAGACGCTAACTACATTACCCCTATACTTCGCGTCTATCTATTCTGAACCAAAATCAATTTTGATAGTCTGCGTTAAGCTGCGACACTGGAAACGTAAGGATGCACACTGAAACAACTCAGAGTAAAACAAGAAAGGAAGCTGACTTCGGCACTCCCAAGTTTATATACCCCTGCAGATAGAACTTCGATGACTAGCAATTAATACAATATTAATTATATATATATATATTAAAAAACAATGAAGTAATACCTGCTTTCATTTCATTCACTGATACATATTATATTTACAGTTTTACTTTCACAGATTTGCATTTTTCCTCTATATCTAACGTTCGTTTGTATGGCACCTACATATGTATGTGATATAGTCGTTCGATTTTCATAAAATTTAACACAAAATTGTATAATAATATGAAAAAACTATAATCTTAATACAATTAAAATATATAACTTGTTCAGTTTTCAACATATTTTCATCAAATTTGTTACATTGTTAAATGTATACGAAAACGCCAAACTGTTTTGTAAAACGTTAACTGTAAAACTGTAATATAAAAGATTTAAGTGACTGTAATGAAAGTATGAAATGTTTAGTTGTTTTTTAACATAAATATATATAATTGTACTGTATTAATTTCTAATGATCGAATTACAATCTGCAAGGGTATACAAACACAACACAGAATCCCGATTTCCAAATACAAATTTTGAAATTATACAAAAAGGCCTTGCTTCATCTCGGGTGTTTATGCTGATCAAGAATATATATACCTTATACGGTCGGAAATGACACTTTCACTGCATTGCAAACTTAGACTTAAGTAAATAAATAATTACGTTTTTCATTAACCAATTCAATTTAGTCTGCGCTCTCACCTGCCAAGAATTTTGCTAACACATCCATTGGAAACTTGTAAAATCCGTGAAATATCACATGGACGGGCACCCGAATGGGCCAACTCCACAATTTTTTGGCGCGTTGAATCGGGCAGCGGTCGCCCGTTGACATAAACGCCGCCCAGTTGATTAATACCACTGTGACCCGCCGTCGAACACCCGAAGAGTGAACTCTGACCGACGGACGAATGCGGATGGTGGCCATGCATGATGTGTTCCGTCGTTAGCATCATGATTGATTAATATATGTGCAACAAAGTGGTTATGGAGGATAAGCTTCGATGATATTTAAAGCATATTCAATGCTCGTTTTTTAAGGGCGTTTTTCTGGTTGAATTTATTTTCGTGACAAATATTGTGTATTTTAGTCGTCACTACGGTTTGCACATTATTTAATTTTTTTTTTTAAATCCTGTTAAGATTTCGGCGGGAGGTTTATATCTTTAGTGATGTTAAGTCGGGAACAAACAATTACATTAACATTTTAAAAACTCTCGTGGCAAAGTATAAATAATAGTGTTAATAAATACATGGTCCCGAATAGTAACGAATCCTACCGCAATTTGCCGTAATTGCGACGGGTCGTCGCGGCGAGCCCTACGACCTAGTTTATTAATCTGCAAATAATTTGCATTCGAAATTATCAAACCCGTGACGTTTTAGTTTAAACAAAAATGTCTTATTTTACTAACAGGTTTTCCATCAGTTGACGAGGCGAGGCGCGCACTAAGCCAAGCGAAACGTTAATGAGCTCTCAAGCGAAAAAACACTGGCAAGAGCAGCAGCAATAGCAGTACATCGAGGAACTTCGCTTCAGTCAGCCATTTTGAGAGTCTTTACCTATACAGTTGTCTCTTTTCGTTGGCAGTTTTACAATGGTTGTGATTATGACTTGAAGTGAGATAGCTAGAGTGACACAGTACGGTATCGAGGCAATGACAAACATGCAGGACCAATAGAAATCAAGCAAGAGCAAGAAAGATATATTTTTTTTAAGGAAAGAAAAGGCCAACCTTTCTTTTTCAAGGGTATTGGTTGGTTAATAATAATAACACGAGGGTGGGGGGGGGGGTAACTTTAACTTTATGAGTTTACAGTGATAATAACACGTAATTTCTATAAACATTCACAAAAATATACATACATAAATTCTTATTTATCCGTCTCCGTATGCATATGCTTGGTTATTTTTATACTTAATGCTGTATCAACTTTTTTTCCTAAATTTTTTGGTATTTGCTTATGTATATCTTAAAAATAATGTTTTAAACTTTTGGGGGCAACAAAAACAAAATCTGGGACCGTAAAATTTGGCCAACAGAAAGATGCACAACATATGAAATTCTTTATAAATATCCACTTTGTTTTGATATAAACTAAAAATAGATATTACGTTTGTCAGTTCAGCTTTATCGTACATTTTTTATACTTCAACATTGCAGAAAATAACGCTACCAAGTACAATTTCGATTATTTAAAGGCAACCCCTAAAAGTCTGCCAACTAAGCTTACGCGCACTCAACATCCTGTCCGACACGTTTTTGGGATTTTTGAAGTCACACGCACCATCGAATTCATTCGCTGCCTGCTCCACCCCAATTTTGTTCCTTATATTTTAGTGCGGCGGCATTCAATTTTGTTTAGATTCTTCAAAGGGAAACATTCCTGGGACGACTTTTTGTCATTCCAATTGCGTGTGCCAACAAATTTCACGGCGCCTCATGAGAGAGAAGGTGACGAATCTGATTTTGAAAGGAATGTATGAAAAGCGTTAATTTATTTTAGAATCTACATGATTGTGTGACGTGAACATTGTAGTGCACACCCTTTGCAGGTATTTAGTCTGAACTTGGCAACGCATTGAAGGAGTCATTTGCGTATATATGTATCTTTAAACACCATCAGCAGCCGATTTGTTCTAGCAGTGTTCGTTTGTCCCTTTCTATCGTTATGCTATCATTGTATATCAGAGTCAAGGAAAAAGTTAGTTGTCTTTACATACATATTTATATATTGTATGTACGCACGCGACAAAAGCATAAGTCACATTTACAAAAAACCAGTTCAAGCTCTGATTTTAGCGAAGCATGATAAACAATTTTATTGGAAATAATTTTAATGAATTATGCAATGAACTATCTGAATAAAGTATTTTGTTTGAATTTTAAATTAAAACTAACTACGTTTTTGAATTAAATTTTTGTCCCGGTCGGACGCGACATTTTAGAATCGCATATGTCCTTTTGCATTTTATATTGACACTGCGTTATCTGTGTGATTTTAAAAACCAAAAATCAAAGCAAAATTTCTTTTTTTAAGAGATTGCGAGATATGGATTTTATATTTTAAACAAGAAAGGAAGCTTACTTCGGCACGCCGAAGTTTATATACCCTTTCAGATAGAACTTCGATGACTAGGAATCCATACAGCATAAATTATATATATTTATGTCAAAAAACAATGAAGTAAGTAGTAGTAGTTTAACATTCACAGATTTTCATTTTTCCTCTACATCTAACGATCGTTTGTATGATTTTTATTAAATTTGAGACAAAATTTAAGACTAATATAAAATGGCTATACCTCAATTTTGATGAAAATCTCTTGAAAACTGAAAAAGTTATAAGTTTTGTATTGTATTAATTTCTCGCTCGTTCCTATGTACTAATTGTAGAATAATATAAAAATGCTATATCTCAAATTAGATGAAATCTGTTGAAAACTGAAAAAGTTAAAATTTTTAATTGTATTAATTTCTACATCGTTCCTATGCATAGGAGCTGTATTTTCATAAAATTTTACATAAAATTGAAGAACAATATAAGATGCCTATACTTCAAATTCTGTTAAAAAACTGAAAATGTTATACTTTTTTTTTTTAAATTTTCCGATCATTCCTATGGCAGCTATATGATATAATTGTCGGATCCGGCCCGAGAGTATATAAAAGACTATCTACAGACGGACATGGGTAGATCGACTCGGCTGTTGATTCTGATCAAGAATATATATACTTTATTTTGTCGGAGGTGATTCCTTCACTGTCTTCCAAACTTCTGAATAAAATAACAATACCCTGCAAGGGTATAAAAATACAGCAACTGCAAAAACTCCCATGCAAAATGGTAGAGTTTTTAAACATGCACTCATAAAAATATTTTTCTACATTTAAGAAAAATCGCCTTAGATTTGAGGAAGTTTCTTTCCCGATTCTAGGGCAAATTTTTCTTAAATTTAGGGCGACTCGACTTTGGAGCCATTTTTAGGGCGAATTTCTAAATCTACGGGCGAAAAATGTTCTTTTTAGGGCGATTTCGGGTTAACATTTTTATGAGTGTGATAATTAAATAGCATTAGTTCTTCTCAAGCAGGGTTTTTAAATGAAGGAATTAAAACCGAGAAAATTATACACTAGCTGTGTATTTTAATTTGCAGTAATTTAATTTTGTAAATTACAAAATAATATTGCATTCCTAAAAAAGGAACAAAATCCTCCAATTTAAAGCTTTTATCATCTATAACAATTTGAATTCATCCTATAAATTGAGAGTAATTAATTTAATTTACTGTCGAACATAAAAGTTACCTTTATATGTATAACCGCTAAGCAAGATATTTCTTGCCAGAAAACCCAGCGTCTTCGAATTCCAAACAAAGATTTTGGGCCTTTTAGAGGTCTCTGAAGATTAATTTGATACGTTTTCTTATCACATGTCACAATTTAGTTCCAGTCGACGATTTGAACAAGCTTGTCGTCAGTCGAGCCACAAAATCAAAAAGAACGGGAGATCAGCTGTTATTTTTCACAATACGGTGGTTACAATTCCAAAAATTAATGACACAAAATGAAACGCGGAAAGCGATGCTGTCAACAACACTTGTTCGATAGGGATTAGAGAAAACAATACAATAAGTGAGCTGTGGCACTGCAGAAAAAATTTGCCAGAGTATACAAAAGACTCTTAACACGAAACAAAATAAACAAAGCTGTTGGCGATAATTAAATAAAGTCAGGTACTTTGATACAGACACTTCTTCAACTTAACTTCAACCTGTTGAAAACCTATTTAAAACTAAGTTTGAATGCTGCGAAAGCAAATCTGACCCCTAATAAATATTATTCAAATAAAAATTCACTCAATCGCGATTTATCATTATTATTATGAAAAACATCATAAACAAGAAAGAAAGCTAGTTTCGTCATGCCGGGTATATCTTGCAGATTGCAAATCAACAATTAATATAATATTAATTACATACATATGTTTATGTTAGACAAGAAACCAAGGTAACGTAGGCATGTGAAGTTTTTATACCCTTGCAGATTGTTATTCGATCATTAATAATTAGAACAATATTCATTTAATATATTTATTTTAAAAAGAAAACATCGAAGTAATGCCTACCTTTATAGCATTCATCTATGTATATATATTACATTTACAGTTTTACAGTTACAGTTTTACATCCACAGTTTTCATTTTCCGTTACATCCTCCTCCAGCTCTATAATATAGTCTAACAATTTTTATAAAATAAAATCCGAAATTCTGAAATTTTAGAAAAGGAAAAGGAAAGGAGAAAAGTAGAAATATTTTGAAATACTCGATGTTTTATGTCTTATATATTTTTTTTAACTTAGCATGGTAATATAATTTTAGTTTTCTTTACTTTTACTTTACTCTACTTTTTCGACCTTATAAAGAAGGTATATAAAGAGGGCAAGCTTTATTTTGATTAAAAAAATCTAAAACAGAGGCATTTACTTTTGCTTTCTAACGTCACTTTCGAAGTGACACACGGAGAATACAAAGATTCTAAAGAAAACGCATATGTACATATGTACATATATGTATGCTCTTCTAAATTATTTAAAGTGTAAACAAGAAACATTAAATATAAATATTATTTATATATTTATGCTAAAAAAAATTATATTTCAGCTTTACATTTACAGTTTTGCATTTTTCTCTATATCTAACTATCGTTTATATGGCAGCTATATGATAAAGCCGTCCATAATCATTTTATAAAATTAAAAACGAAATTCTTTGGTATAATATATGAGGGCTATATCTAAAATTTGATAAGAGACTGCTGAAAACTAAAAAGTTATAATTTTTGTTGTAAACATTTTTCAATCGTTCCAGCTAAATGATATAGTCGTCTGATCCGGCCCGTTCCGAAATATACATATATGCACGAGTGAGTATATAGAAGACTAACTGCAAAGTAGTAGCTTCAAAACTGAGACTAGTTTGCGTGGAAACGGACAGACGGATATGGCTAGATCGACTCGGCTGTTGATGCTGATCAAGAATATATATACTTTATATGGTCGGAGATGACTTCACTGCTTTGGAAACCTTTGAGGTAAATAATAATACCCTTTAAGGGTAGAAAAACAACATGAAAAGTATGACGGAAGAAAACACACATAAAACACGACAGTTAATTATTCAATTGGGAAAGAACTACGTTTTAATTTAAAGTGAAATCAAATATTATTATTATATTATTAGGATCGATTAAAATTAATTGCATTTAAATCTTTCATCACGTTTTAAAGCTTTCTTAACTCGTATATAAGTCGGTCTTATAAAACATATAAGTACATATGTACTTGCCAAAGCAATAATAAGTAAAATACAATGTAAAATATGTTATGTTGGTATATATCCCCCCGTAGGCTTCGAAAGTGACTATATAAACTGTCTAATGAAACTCTGGAAATGTCTTCAGATCCAATTGGTAAAATCAGGCTTCAGAATTTAACAAATGTAGCTTAACAATTTTAGAAGGCACCCCCTTTTTCCTTTTCCGGTTGAGTGACTAATTGCTCATTGAAGTAGCATTGTAGTTCCGTCTACAACCAAGCGATTTGTGATATGGATTTTGGACCGTTGGTTCGTTGGGCCTCTGCCCGTGCCCGTGATGTCAACGACGTCCCATTCTTAGCAGAGCCACATAGCTAAACCCTCATTGTAATTGTCATCTCTGTCTGCATCCATGGGATAAGCTTAGGTTGGCGAATCACATTGTTACTGAAGTGTTTATTATAGCTTTTGTTGCGAAGAATCGATTAATAATTTAAAACGCTTAAACAAAACCTATTAAATTCCAGTGAATCTTATAGTAGGTCATACAACAATTTCTGAAGTCCACCAATGTAAACTATAGATTTCAAAAATGTAATGGAATTGATAGACAGTTTTCGATTACCACAACAACAAAAATAACTCAAAACAAAAATGTATATCTCGATTGAAACTGCCAACAACAGAAATCTGATAAAATAGGACGGACTGACTGACTGGATATATCAACTGAGTGCGCTAATTTAACTTCATCAGTGGCGATACGCCTACTTTTCCATATATGATGCTGATGTTGAAGTGACGCAAATGTGTGTGGCTCACCAACAATACCGCACGCGTCTACAAAACGAGAGAACGAGGACGAACACCCCAAACCCTAAGTCAAATATACAACACAAAAATGGACAGGGGCAAGGACCAGGACCTGGACGTGTTTTCATAGGGCTAGGGGTGTATTTTTGGTGGAAGGAAAGAAAAGGAAAAAGATCTAAACTGCGAGCTGCCAGGGTTGTGTTAGATGACTTGAGGGTTTGGGGTATCCCTTTGATTGTTTTTTGGGATTTTCATTATTTCATCTCAATGGTTTTGCATTCATGAAAATTGTCGAGACATTTGTTATACAATAATTTAATTTGCTTGCCTCATATATAAACCTAAAATTATACATCCAGCTGTTATAGTTCAGAGACTGTGATTAAAAAAGTATGTTTCTTATCGTTTTACGACGAGCACCGACAAATGAACAAACAAAATAATTGAACTTGTATCTACCAAAGTTCCGAATTAGGAACCAGTTTAAGTATAGAGGTCAAATATAAATAACTAAAATTCGACGTCGGTCATTAAAATAATAGTGCAACCCTCGCAGGTTCAATACAATATAAATTATATATATTTATGTAAATAAAAAAAATATTAACAGTTTTATAGTTACAGTTTTACATTCACAGTTTTGCGTTTTCCTGTACACGTAACGATCGTTTGTACGACAGCTATATGATATAGTAGTACAATTTTCATAAAATTTAAATCGAAATTCTAGAATAATATAAAATTGATATATCTTAAATTACATGCATAGCTGTTGAAAATTGGAAAAGTAAGAATTTATTTCTAAAAATTTTCCGATCGTTCCTATGGCAGCTATATGATATAGTCGTCCGATCTGGCCTGTTCCGCCATACATATATACGGGTAAGATTATATAGACATGGCTGTTGATGCTAATCAATAATATATATGTATGTACATATGCTTTATATGGTCGGAGATGACTCCTTCACTGCGTTGCAAACTTTTGCCAGAAATAATATCCTGCAAGGGTATAAAAACAGCATGAATTTTATAAAACTTACATACGAATAAAAAATCAGTTGCAACATATACCTACATATGTTATATTTACAGTTACCCAGCAGTACCATTCATCAGTAATTCATCAACAGTCAAGGCGGTGATGTTGATGATTCATCGATGAATGACATGGGCATGTCCTAGACTGTCATCAACAACAACTCATCAGCAATTAATCAATAATTCATTAATAAATTCATCAACAATTTATAGATGTTTCATCAACAAATCATCAACAATTAATCAACGATTCATCAACATTTAAAATTATCTCACGCTATAAGGAGAATTTCACAATTTAAAATTTTGTCAGAGTAAATATACATATTACTCCGAACTTTTTCAAAAAAATTAAATTATAAAAAACCCGTCCCGCTTATTATTGAGAAAGGGAGAGTGCAAGAGAACCTAAATGCAGATTTTTACTCATGAGAGTACGATAAAGTCCGGGCTTGGCACGATTGCCGCCTGAGACCGTCGGCTCGGTAGAAGTCGCAGTCGGCACGTTGATGGCAGTGGCCTATTGATGACATGTGGTACTTCAGCGTATACATAGATATAGTTTTACATTCACAGTTTTGCATTTTCATTTACATTTATCGGTCTGGTATATGATAAAAATTTAAATCGAAATTCGGAGAGAATAATTACATACATGTAGGTATATGTATATGTATAACAATATTAAAATAATATTTCAGGTGAAGTGTTGAATGAATGTGTATTTAACCTTATATTTTATATTAATATTACATTAACATTTGTAGATAAAGGTAAATCGGATTACTATATAATACAGCTGCCAGAGAAATGATATTTTAATGTAAGGGAAAACAAGTACATATATACAAACGTAACAAAATTTTACATTTCTTCTTATTTTTTCAGCAAATATGTATGTACGTATGTATATGTAAACATGTACTTAGTTATATTCCGACCTCCGACCATAAAAGTTCTTATTCTTGATCAGCATCAACTGCTGAGTCGCTCTAGCCATGTCCGTTTGTCCGTCTGTCCGTTTCTAAGCAAACTAGTCTCTCAGTTTTTAACCTATCTGAATGAAACTTTGTAGATAGTCTTCTATGTACTCTCACTCGTATATACATACATATGTACATATGTAGGAACGGGCCGGACCGAATGATTATATCAAATAGCTGCCATAGGAATGATCGGAAAATTTTTACAAAAAAAGATAATAATAGTTTCAGTTTTCAACAGATTTGAGATATAGCCTTTCTATATTATTCTAAATTTTTTTGTAAAATTTTAATAAAATAGGACTACTATATCATATAGATCCCACAGGAACGATCAGGAAATTACAAAAATTAAATATTATAACTTTTTCAGTTTTCAACAAATTTTCATCCGATTTAAGATATAGCCATTTTATTTTGTTCTACAATTTTGTGTAAAATTTAATGAAAATTGTATATAATGGTATATAAACATCGGCGTGCCGAATTTAGCTTCCTTTCTTGTTTTTAAATATTTTAGAAATTCGGATTTTTTTGTATGAAAATCGGACGACTATATCATATTATTTATATTATTATTCATCTTATTATTCTATTCATATAACACTGTAATGTAAAAGTGTAACTATAGAACTGTAAATATAGTATATGTAGGTGAATGGTAACAAAAGTAGGCATTACTTCTATGTTTTCTTATAATAAAAATAATATGGTATTATATTGTTATTGATAAAATTTTAATCTGCACGGGTATACAAACTTTGGCGTGCCGAAGTTAGTTCATTTCTTGTTTTTCTATAATGTTCCCAAGGTAGCTCTGACTGATATACTAATGAGA
This sequence comes from Drosophila serrata, assembly GCF_035046125.1. Taxonomy (NCBI): domain Eukaryota; kingdom Metazoa; phylum Arthropoda; class Insecta; order Diptera; family Drosophilidae; genus Drosophila; species Drosophila serrata. Next base: position 1,481,086 of record NW_028257058.1, read on the forward strand.
ATATAAAGTAGAATATCTATCCAAGTTTCATTCAAACAATAAGACTAGTTTTGCGTAGAAACGGGCACCCGGATGTACCGGGGGACGGACAGACGTAAATGGGTGTATTGAATCAAGAATATTTTACTGCGATTTAAATGCAAAGTGGGGAAAAAATACCCATCAATTCGAAAATGATGGCATTGTTGATTTTTATTTATCACTCGGCACCATTTAATCATTAAAACGAAAATTAAACTCTGATTAGTCCTATATTTTGAATTAAGCAGAGAGCTTTAAAAAGTTTCTTTTGAAACCCCGGTTTTGTTAGTTTTCCCATGGTTTCATATATCTAATTTATCAATTAAATTATATATATCTGTAAGACATGCAATTTTAATAACTGTTTAAGTAGCAGTTGGTTAATTGTTGGCTTCTATAGTTATTACAGATCGATAACAATAAAATTTTGTTCAAAAGCGCAAAATGCCGCAAAGTGTGTAATTGGTCGATGGAACAAAAGAGAGAAAGACCACTGTATGTGACTGCCTGGAAGCAGGCGATACATGAATTCATCAATGGTGTGTTTAAGCAGTTTGTCAGCGCCACGTGACGGGCGACTGCTCTACATCCTCCAAGCGGTCTTTTGAATTCTATTGCTGGGCAACAGCAGGCGGTGGCGGGTGGCTCAACGAGTGCCCTTCATCGCACATCGATTAGAAACGAGGATGAGGGAGTCGTGTGCCGGCTATGATGATGATGTAAAGCTAGGCGTCCGTTAGTCCAATTCAAAAACAGCAGCATTCCAGATATGTAGCTCCGCAACCAATTCCTCACTTCCCCCAAAAATCGCTGCTGGATACGAGGTGCAGTAAGTACGGGGATTTAAACGCTCTGGATCGCAATCTTGTGCTGGCTGGCCACTTTGCCACCTTCACGTTGTCAGCGCAACAACCAAAAATGGCCTGAGAGGAACGAAGGAATCAAATATAAAAATCGTTATATTCATTTAAGAACACTGGCTAGTTGTAGGTAGAAAAAGGTAATAATACAAATAAACACAATCACTTTTAGGTACAACTAATATTTTATTTATTATCGGAAATACATCAGATCTTATTATAAAACACACATATGTATGTCGAAGACTTCTATCCAGAAGTTGCCCCAAAAATTATCCAAACAAGAAAGGTAGCTTCGCCACACCGAAATTTGTATACCCTTGCAAGGTGCAACTCGATCACTAGGAATTCATTCAATATACATTTTTATATAAATGCTACAAAACAACAAAGAATGCCTACTTTCATTACATTCACCTATTACTGTTACAGTTTTATATTTGCATGTTGCATGTTCCTTTGTATCTAACGCTCGTTTGTATGTCAGCTATATGAAATAGTAGTCGTCCGATTTGTATAAAACTTAAACCGAAATGCTAAAATATTTTAAAATAGCTATATTTAAAATTAAATGCAAATCTGAAAACTGAAAATGTTATACTTTTTTATCTAGAAATTGGTTGATTGTTTTATGGCAGGTCTGATCAGTCCCGTTGTGGTATATGAACTAGTGAGAGTATATAAGGGACTGACTGCAAAGTTTAATACAAATAGCTTTAAAACTTAGATTATAGTTTGCGTAAAAACAGACAGAGGGACTTGGCTAGATCGACTCTGCTTTTGATTCTGATCATACTTTATAGGGCCGAAAATGTCTTCTTTACTGCGTTGTACATTTTTTACTTATACAATAATACCATGCAAAGTTAAAAAAAGCAATTTTGCCAAATCTCCTTACCCCTTTAGTATTATATATATCATAATTGCTGTTCCAATATGTATAATTCAGGCAATACATTAATAAACGAATATACCCATTTATATAAGCAAATAATACTACGGTGCGTATACGGCACGCTCCTTTGTTAATTTCCCGTGCACACGCCACACACTTGCCCATTACCACTTAATAAGCACAGATTCAAAGTCCCTCGACGAAACATGCGTTACTTATGCCATTTTTCTTTTACTCGTGATGATACGCCGTTTATTTAAAGTAATATTTCCGTGTCCGGTAAATAATTCGAAACGCGTGTTTCATATAAAGCAATGTAAGTTCATTTACGGATTTTATAAGGTAAAGATGTATTAAGAGATCGCATAAAATTCTTCCAGAGAGCTTTCGATATTAAATTAGAAATGCACATATGGAAAATTTATGATATGTGTCCCCATAAGCGGCGAGTCCGTTAATACATAGGCCAATCCGGTCGGATCAGGCAACTCGAAGATACATATTTTGCTTTATACACGATGATAGAATATCCCGCCCTAAACAATACAGACACAAAGAAAGAGATCATCATGCACAGTCTTATTCATGCACAAATCCCGCATACAAAGAAAATAATTTTAATTGTTTGCTTCAAGGGTAGTCTTAATGCTCGCTGTTTTATGTACGCACCTCGTCGCACCCCTAAGTAGGGTTCAACTGTGTAAAAACTATTCGGAGCTCCCTACACTTTGTCTTGTAACAATTTTGACCTCTTTTGTTTGGTTTGGAAAAACCTTGTCGGCATTTTGCTTTGCGGTTTTTATACATCCTTTGTTGTTATTTAAGCTATATTAGGGTACTGCTGTCTTCCTTTTTCAATTGTTATCAATATCAAAGAAGAAACTCATTTTGATTAGATCTCAAAAGACTTCAAAGTCTGTGGGTGACTAACGACTTATTTGATAAATGTTCTCTTAAAGTTAAGAACTTTATAACACAAAGTTTCGCCAAAACGTTTTACCCAATTTATATGATTTTTATACCCTTGGAGGGTATTGTAATTTCAGTCAGAAGTTTGCAACGCAGTGAAGGAGTCATCTCTGACCATATGTATAAGGTATGTATGTACATATGTCGAAAGTAATAATTATTAATTGTTTTCATTTCTCGATCGTTCCAATGTCAGCTATATGATATAGTATTCCGATTTTTATAAAATTTTAAACAAAATTGTAGAATAATATAAAATGGCTATATCTTAAACTTGAAAATTGAAAAGGTTATAATTAACATATACCCTTGCAGGGTATTATAATTTCATTCAGAAGTTTGCATCGCAATATGATCTCCGACCATATAAAGTATATATGTACATATGTATGTATATTCTTAATCAGCATCATGCTCTACCCATGTCCGTCTGTTCGTTTCTACTCAAACTAGTCTCTGAGTTTTGAAGCTATCTGAATAAAACTTTTAAGTTGGTCTTCTATATACTCTTTCTCGTATATACATATGTCGGAAAGGGACTGATCGGACGACCATGTCATATACATAGTTTCAATAGGATCGATCGGAAAATTTTTATAAAATTGGCAAAGTAAGAATTATTTCAACAGATTTTCATATAATTTGAGATAAAGCCATTTTATATTATTCTAGAATTTCGGTTTAAATTTTTCGGAAAATCGGACTACTATCGGACAAAATATCATTACATATACTGAAAAACGCAAAACTGTGAATGTAAAACTGTAAATATGATTTTTGACATAAATATATCTAATTTATTTGTATGATACCTAGGATCAAACTGCAACCTGCAAGGGTTCTTGTTTTTAGCAAAGTATGATAATGAGTCCGATTTTTATAAAATTTTCAACGCAATTTTAAAATAATATAGAAATGGTTATATCCTAGTTTAATGAAAATCTGATGAAAACTAAAAAAGTTACAAAGTTTGCGTAGAAACTGACAGACGGGCATACATACATACATAGCTTAATCGATTCATGTGTTGATGCTATGTATTTACTTTATATGGTCAAAGATGACTCCTTCACTACGTTGCAAACTTCTAAATAAAATACAAGATATTTTCATTTGGGATAAATATATGTATTATGTATGGTGAATGAATTAAAAATCTCCGACCATATAAAGTTTATGTTTATATATTCTTGGTCAGCAGAGTCGATATAGCCCTGTCTGTCTACGCAAACTAGTCTCTCAGTTTTAAAGCTATCTGAATAAAACTTTGTAGCTAGTCTTCTATATACTCTCAGTCGTACATATCTCGGAACGGGCCGGATCGGACGACTATATCATAAGCTGCCACAGGAACGTTCGGAAATAATTAAATTAAGAGTATAACTATATTAGTTTTTAACAGATTTTCATTAAATTTGAGATATTGCCCTTTTTTATTACTCTAAAATTTGGTGTAATATTTTATGAATATCGGTCTATCACATCTTATAGCTGCCATTAGAAAGTTCGAGAAATTAATACAATTTAAAACTATAACTTTTTCAGTTTTAAACATGTTTTTATTACATTTGATACACATCCCTTTTATATTATTCGAAAATTTCTGTTTCAATTTTTGAAAATCGGATATCTTTATTATATAGCTGTTATACAAACGATCGTTAGATATAGGAGAATAGAGATTAAAGGGGAATGCAAAACTGTGAATGTAAAACTGTAAATATAATATGTATAGGTGAATGAAATGAAAGAACATAAATATTTACAATTTATATTGTATAAATTTAAATTGTCCGAAGTTCTATCTGCGAGGGTAGTGCCGAAGTTAGCTTCGTTTCTTGTTTACCATAAATTTATATAATTTATATATATTGTTTTAATTCATAGTGATCGAATTTTATCTGCAAGAGTATGCAAAATACAGCGTGATGAAGTTAGTTTCCTCTCTTGTTATTAAATACCTTTATGATATCCTAAAAATATTTTAGATCCAACAATTCTGAAGTGAATTAGAAAAGAAAGCTTTGGTATATAGTTCGTTATTTTATTTTCATTTTTGAATTTTAAATGTACAGCGTATTTTACAATCAACTTTTGTTTATTTGCTTAAATTAATTTATATGTAATAATCGATTTTCGATTTTTGAAAACACCAACCATGCGTAGACAATTTTAGTGTTTTGGTTATTATTTATATAATGGATATCATACATACATTTATAAATCATTTGTAAATTACTCCCTATTTGTATATTATATTCCTACTATATAAAATAGTTTCTATTATTGTCGCGGAACTTACAACATAGGTTTTATTGTCGTACATGTGTAAATACTGATGATGATAATGGTTCTATAGAATATAGTATATAATAGTAATATATTTTCACTTTCGTGATCCATTCTCTGATATATATATATCGATTTATACTCTTAAGTACTATTAAATATTTTGTTTATTTTTGGAATCATACAGTTTTTAATAGTCATATTGATAAGTGATATTTAGCTTATAAATGCATATATTTCTACAATTCTTCACATAAAGCTTACAAGTGATTCAGAAGAAAGACAGTTTAAGTACGGAGGCAAAATATAAGAAAATATATACTGATATGTTTATGCTCGATGTGCGAAACATTCATTATTTGCAAATAATATATATTATTTAGGTAAATAATACTAGTTGCAGATTTATTTAAGGTATTAAGTGATCCAAGGCTTAGATTATACTTTTAGGGTTCATAGTTATTTCAATTATTATTAATAATAGTTGGATATGATACATTCATATTTTCAGATCAAAACTACTATCAGCAGATAATAAAAAACTGACTTTATAAATATGACAATGATCTGCTACCGTATGAATTTTTGCGATGGTGAGGTTAAGGTTTTCATTTTTCCTTTTGCAACCTGTTTTTTAGATGTCCAAAATTGTGATTTTTTTAAACAGATATTTTTTCAGAGCAGGCACAATTGCATATATATACATGTTATAATTGGTATTCTGGAAATTTTAAATACATTTTCTTAGTGTAGGGGTTTTTTTTTTTTTTACATTTTTCAAGTTTTTAATATTTGATGGATATATATTAAAATTAATGTTATACATGGAATTTTAAATTTTCTGATTTGGAATGGTTGCACTCTTGCTGGAGTCTAAAAACAGTCATAATTGCGGATCGTCGTGATATGTCTATACCTATCAGATGACTACAAAAACATTTTTTTAATTTTATAATTACTAGAAATATATACTTTACGAATAAAATTATATATCTATTTTCGAAGCTTTGCATAAAGTATATATTGAAGTTCGGAAAGATATATAGTAATGTCTTATTTTGAAATTGATTGTTATTGGTTGGAAGCATTTTGTTTTTTTTTTTTTTTTTTTTCTAACTTTGGAGTTTACATTTTAAGTTCATACATACACATAAGTACGTACATATACATGTACATAAGTATAATATGGTATCTCATTTATATTTAAATGAAAAAACCTAATCAATTATTTATTTTACATTGGCATTTTGATACCATTTTTAGAACTTAGTTTGTAGACATTTAAATTCGTCTCTAAAAGTATGTATTATAAAATTCCATGTGTTTTCTTTTGCTTCTGTGTTCTACAAAATTACTGTTATTTGAATGAATATCAACATAAAAATATGTATTTACAATGCAAATTTTAGCTGAAACTCAGGAAATTGTCTTATAAATGGGTTTATAATGATTAATAGACGCCTTAAAATCCTTTAGAGATAATATTTGGGCTTTAAGAGATTTTACGACGTAATCAATAGTTTCCGTAATCTGGGAATTCAACTTCCATGTTCAGATGTTCAGTTTCGGGAATTATTTTCCCCAGCTTATCATTATTATCATTTTCCACAGATGCAAAATAATTTTCATCATTTGGCGGTTGAGGGTTATAGTTGTATTCATCAAACAAATTCAGTTGTCGACCTACATCATTATTGCCTTTGTCTGTTCCTTTATTTCTTTCCGAGTTTAATGATGAAGCCGATAGCCCTCGTAGACCACGTCGAAAGTAATTATTTTCCTGCGGCTTTAAAATATTTAGAGAATATACCTGTTGTTAGATTACCAAAATATTTTTATATCTGAGCTTCATATTTATATTTTTTCGGTCCCAATATCTACAAACAATTTACAATGATTTATTTATTATACCCTTGCAGTGTATTAAAATATTAGTCAGAAGTTTGCAACGCAATAAAGGATACATTTCCGATCCTATAAAGTATGTATATATATTCTTGATCATCATCAACAGCCGAGTCGATCTACCTATGTCCGTCTTCCCGTTTGTTTCTACGCAAACAACATTCTCAGTTTTGAAGCTATCAGAATAAAGCTTAACTGCAAAGTCTTCTATATACTCTCACTCGTATATACATACATATGTACATATGTCGGAACATCCCTAATAGGAAGACTGTATCATATAGCTGCCATAGGAACGATCGCAAAATTAAAAAAAATAAAAATTATAACTTCTTTAGTTTAAAACAGATTTTTATAAAATTTAAGATATAGCCATTTTAAATTATTCTGCAATTTATTTTAAATTTTGATAAAAATCGGACAACTATAATATATACATACATAGTTGTCACGTAGAGGAAAATTTAAATGTGAGTAACTGTATATATATAGTTATATATATATATATATATATATTCTTGATCAGAATAAGCAGCCGAGTCGATTTAGCCACGGAACGGGCCGGATCGGAAGATAGCTATTATAGCATATGAAGGTATTTTACTTTTTTGAGATTTAGCCATTTTGTATTATTCTAGAATTTCATTTTCTTTTTTTAAAGTACGTCCCCTTAAGTACCAAAATTTCTTTTCTGTCCGATTCCTGGTGTCATGTTCGAAAAACAAAAACAAATCTCATGAGTTTCGGTAAGAGACCTCCGAAACAAAGTAGGCAATGGCCGAACAACAATTCGAAGCAGCGGTTCGGAAATTAAAGTGAGATGATGAAAAATATTATTAAAAAACAAGAAAGGAAGCTAACTTCGGCCCGCCGAAGTTTAAATACCCTTGCAGATAGAAATTCTATGACTAGAAATCCATACCATATAAATTATATATATATGTGTTTTTAAAAACAATGAAGTAATACCTGCTTTTATTTCATTCACCTATACATATTATATTTGCAGCTTTATATTCACAGATTTGTATTTTTCTTCTACATCAAACGATCGTTTGTATGGCACCTATATGATATAGTCGTTTGATTTTCATAAAATTTTACACAAAATTTTAGAATAATATGAAATGGCTATATCTCAAATTTGATTAAATTCTGTTGAAAACTAAAAATGTTATCGCCACCGCGATTGTCAGTCTTCCGACAACAGCCACCGCCATTCTCATTCCTCTCAAATTTCTCGATCGTTCCTATGGGAGCTATATGATATATTAGTCCGATTTTCATAAAATTTTACACAAAATTGTAGAATAATATGAAACGGCTATATCTCAAATTTGATGAAAATCTGTTGAAAACTGAAAATGTTATACTTTTTAATTGAATTAATTTCTCGATCGTTCCTATGGGAGCTATATGATATAGTCGTCCGATTTTCATAAAAATTTACGCAAAATTGTAGAATAATATTTAATGGCTATATCTCAAATTTGATCCAATTCTATAGAGAACTGAAAAAGTTAAAATTTTTTTTGTAAAAATTTTCCGATCATTCCTATGGCAGCTATATGATATAGTCGTCCGATCCGGCCCGTTCCGACATATATACGAGTGAGAGTATATAGAAGGCTAACTACAAAGTTTCATTCAGATAGCTTCAAAACTGAGAGACTAGTTTGCGTAGAAACGGACAGACGGACAGACGGACAGACGGACAGACGGACAGACGGACAGACGGACAGACGGACATGGCTAGATCGACTCGGCTGTTGATCCTGATCAAGAATATATATACTTTATATAGTCGGAGGTGCCTCCTTCACTGCGTTGCAAACTTCTGACTGAAATTATAATACCCTGCAAGGGTATAAAAAAAGAATCGATAGTCTCGTTGTTGAAGTCGATTTTTTTTGCAGGTCTAATGATAGCTGAAGTATTCACAAGTGTTTTGCATTGTAATTTATTAAATATTGTTATTTATTTATTATTTGTATTCAGTTGATTCAGGATAGAGACCTCACAATCAAACCTGATTCAGACCTGAATCCTAAAGGAATGGTACTGAAGGGATACGTTTAGTGGAAATGCCAGAGGTTGTGCTAAGAAAAATTATGGTAATTATTGAACAAATTGTAAAGTTTTTTAAATAAATAAATAAACAAAAAAATAAATTATAAATTGCGTCAGATATTTACTATGGGCCGGGGTGTGCGGGTATCTTCTACACGTTTTCCTCTGGGATTCCTATCTGATTCTATTGGGTTGGCAAGAAAGTCATGTCGTTTTTTTTTTCAATATTTTCAAAGATGATGGCCGATGGTCGACCAGAACGTGGGGCGTCTTTAACTCCAAAACCTCCAAGCTTGAATTTGGTAAACCAGCGCTGACATTGGCGATCACTCATGCCATCTTTACCATACGACAGCTTCGACAGCGTTTTCCTTTTCGAAAGTAAAAAAGCAAAATATGCCGAAAATGCTCACTTTGGTCCTCCATGTTTAATTTGCTAAAGCTTCCACAAATGTTATCGAATAATTACCAAATTTTCGTCAATAGTACCCAAGACAATAAGCTTTAAAACGATTTTAAAAAGTGTGACCCTGGTGCTCGATTAGTCGTAAATAAATTAGATTAAAAACGATTACTAAAAAAAACGACATGACCAACCCAATACCCAAAATTCCCCTACGATTCCTTAATGATTCTATCTGGTATTCCTTTGAGAGTCCTATCTGATTCTACTCTGAATTCCCCTACGGTTACTGCCTGATTCCGTCTCGAATTCCTGGCTGATTCCGTTAAGAATTCGGTTTGAAATTCCCTTCTGATTCACGAAGGAATTCGTGTCGACATTCACGACAAATTCCTAGCAGGATTCCTTAATGATTCCCGGATAATTCCGGATAATAACACTGAAACTGTGAATGCAAAACTGTTGCATTCTGCAAGGGTATAAAAATTCGGCATACCGAAGTTAACTAATTTTCTTGTTTTAGTTATAAAATGATTTGGTTATTTAATTAAGCAAATTACCTCTTTAAAAAGTGATCGATTTCGCTCCCTGAAGTGTGATTTTCGTATCGGATATGTCCTTGGTATCCCAATAATAGTACTATGATCTCTTTCGGGCATTAAGTCGCTTGATATGCGACCGGTAGTTGCTGCACCTTGATTTAATTGTCTAATATTTCCATACCTTCTCGAGAATATGCTCTTAGCATTTTCTTTACTACTTTGGTATTCTTTGGCATTGTAAAATGGAAAAGACGCTGAGGATCCGATGCGGCGCGTAGTTGCTCGGTTTCCAGTTTTGTGATTTTTTATATTGTTAACTTTATCCCTTTGCGAATTTTGTTCATTTAATATTGTCATGCGATTAGCGTTGTTTTGGTTATATTGATAACTTTCAGCGTCGGGGCTGCGGTTCTGGTCCATCATAATTGATTCGGAGGAGGAACTGCCAAAAGATTGAGGATTGTTGTTTGCAAATATGCTGTTTAAATTAAAAATTGTTTTAGATATAAAATTCAATTTGTTTTAATCAATTCATACTTTTTTCCATTGGCTATTTCCTTGAGAGCAGCAGCACGTGCTGCCATTTCCTCATCCCTACGTTGCTGTGTTAATTCCTTAGCCCGCTCTGTCCATATTAACTCTTTCAGCTTTTGAAAACTTCCTTGTATGGCAACGGAATTTTGGTTATCTTTAGTATTAGATCCAATTCCACCACTTTCGCTTGGTATTCCGCCCACATAACGGTTTTTATTTGATCTTCTTGATGAAGAGGACGTAGATATTCCATTTTGTGGACGAATCTCAGAGCCGTAAAATCTAGTTTGACTTGTTCCCGGTGGAGGATTACTCAATCCAAATTCCACCAGACGCTCCTTTTGATGATGTTCCAAGGGAGATATTGGCATCCGTTGTGGCAAACTTGGTTCTCGACTAACAACCCGACCAAACACTGGCGATCGCGATCTTTCCCTACCGCCCATCCTAAGTCTGTTTCAAAATAAATTAAAAATAGAATATAATACCGCTTCGCTTCTTCGGAAAAAAAGATATCCTGCAAGGGTAACAACTAATAGAAATTTTGAAAAAATTTATATAAACTTACGATCCCAGCATTCGTGAGTTAAAATAAAGTGGTTCCCAAACATTATACGTAAATGGGTCACGGTACGTTGGTATTTCATTTGTAATCTCTGCCGCTCTAGATTGCCTCTTAGAAAATCTTTAAAATAAATATTAAAAATGTAAATATTGTAATTTTTTCCCAAAACTTTAACTTGAGAGACCCTTACATCCACATGGCGCGCAGTTGCTCGCATGTTGGCTCTTGTGAGTTCAGTGAGAATGTTTTTGGCACAAAAACTTCACCAACTGTTCGCACGCCACCGGAAGTGTCGTCCGTTTTGATCGCATTTTCCTTGTTCAAATTTCTTTCACGACTACGAGGAGTGCCAAGATAGTTAGCATTTCCATATCGAAGGGTTGCCAAAACTAATAATACATCAATTTGTATGTACTTGATCTGCAGAAAAATATTTCATTAGTTATCTAAATTGAACTCTGGCGACCTAATGGCGCAATGTAACACATTTTACATATTTTTAATACATACCAAAAGCGAATTGTAATGCATTTTCAAAACTTAATTAGAATTCCAAAATGCCCACTGAATAGAGAATCGACCCTCTGGCTAGCATTTGATTGATATGTAAGTTCTACCAAAATAAAAGAAAATAACAAAACGTTTATATCTGCACCTAAGGTATATAATTGTCAGAAATCATGCATGGCATAGAAAAAAGTACAAAAATGTTATATAAATATTTCCCTATGTCAACAGTTTTAATAATATAAAGTTTTGTTAGGAATTTAATACAATTTTGGCGAGTTTTTTTCATTTTATTTATATTGTAAGGTAATTTTAAATATTATGTTTTCCCAAAGTATTGGTTAATATATGTACATACATATATAATATATAACAATCTGTGGAAAACAGCGAAAGCATCTACCTCCAGAAATGTTTATACCCGGGTACAAGGTACAAGTTCCTCCCGAGCGAGCAAAAATCAAATCGGTAAAAAAAATCTATACGGGCTCGATTTCCCCTGGACCACAAATTTTCAATGTTTACACTGAGCAAAACAACAAAGTAACATATTACTGCTGGATTTCTTACAAAATTTCTGCTAAGCACATATGTATGATCTCTGATCAAGATGCAAGATTTCTTCCATCGTGATTAGTCAAAAAGGACCAAAAAAATAGTACGTTACATTTTCGCAATAATGATGATTATATCGATACTTGAAATATTCGCCGATTGCAGATTGCATTTCGGTTATAAATAAATAATAAATTAAATACTATATATATTTATATTAAAAATAACAAAGTAATGTATAATTTAGTTACATTCATATTATATTTACAGTTAAAAATCTCTTCTGTGGTATAGTAGTAGTATATAGTAGTTCGATGTTAATAAAATTAATACAAAATGGCTGATTATATTTAACACTGGAAGATATATGATATAGTCGTCCGATCAGTCCCGTTTCGAAATACATTCATACCAGTAAGAGTATATAGAAAGCCAACTACAAAATTTTATTTAGATAGCCTAAAATGGGTTCCTACATTGCGTTGCGAAGTTCTGACTAAAATTATAGTACCGAGGGAATGCACACCAAATGGAATATAAATTAGTATTTCCTTGCTGATTATAAAACGATTACAAGTTTTCAGTTTTCAACTTACATATGTATTTATACCCTAGCACCTCCGGAGGCACCTCCGACCATATGAAGTATGAAAATAATATGTATTTTGGATCAGCATTTTCGTCCGTCCTTTTGTCCATCTCTTCGTTTGTACGCAAACTAGTCTGTCAGTTTGAAAGCTGGATGAAAATTTACATTTAATCTTCTATGTATGTATATACTCTCACTACTATATAAGTTGGAACGGGTCGGATCAAACAACTATATTATATAGCTGTCATAGGAAATCTGAAAATTTTTACAAAAAAAATTTATAACTTTTTCAGTTTTCAACAAATTTTCTTCAAATAGCAATTCCAAAACAATCTAGATTTTGGTTAAAAAATTTATGAAAATCGAACTGCTATAAAATGTAGCGGAAGACTATATCATCTAGCTGCCCTACAAATGATATAGAAAAAAAAGACTGTAAATGTAAAACTGTAAATATAATATGTATAGGTGACTGAAATGAAAGCAGGCATTACTTCATTGTTCGTTAACATAAATATATGTATGTATATAAGTTATATTGTATTAATCGCTAGTCATCGAAGTTCTATCTGCAGGGGTACATAAACTTCGGCGTGCCCGTCTGTCCGTTTCTACTCAAACTAGTCTCTCAGTTTTGAAGCTATCTGAATGAAACTTTGTTTTTGAAATTTTATTATTATTTTTAAATTCTATATTGTTTTAAGATTTTGTGAAAAATTTTATATATATCCGACTACTATATTATATAGCTGGCATAGGAATGATCGAGAAATTAATACAATTAAAAATATATCTTTTTCAGTTTTAAACAGATTTTCATCAAATTTTAGATATAGCTTCGATTTTCATTTTGTAAAATGACTGTGGACGACTACATCAAGCTTCCATACAAACGGTCGTTAGATTTAGAGGAAAATGCAAAACTGTGAAAGTAAAATTGTAAATTTAATATGTAAAGGTGAATGAAATAAAAGCATGTATTACTCCATTTTTTGTAGACATAAATAATTATAATTTATATTGTATTAGTTCCTGGTGATCGAAATTCTAATGTATAATTCATATTGGCTTAATTGTTGATAATTCAATTGCGCACGGGTATACAAACTGCGGCAAGCCAAGCTTAGCTTCCTTTCTTGTTGTCTTTAATAATAAAATTATAGGTGCGTTAGTTATTTAATGTGCATTTAAAAATTACAGGTGCCGTGCTCTATAAAAAAAAGTCATCTAATGGTGCAATTAGCATTGAATAATTGTGCAAGTTAATCGTGTGCTTTCCGCCATAAATTAGTTCATTTACTTCTCCTGCATTTTGCATATTTTCTTCCAATTATGTAATTATGCGCGTTAAATTGAATGCAAGAAAGTGCTTGCATTTTGTATACTGCCATGGATGCCTATAGAAAATCCACAAATCAGAAAGAGGATGCTGAAAAATACCGTACACTTTAATAACTTATAAATAAATATAAATAAAAAAAAAAACACAAAACAGTCATTTTAATATTTATTATTTAGTGAGTCTCTTTCTTATTGTGAAAAAAATGGACTACACAAGTTGGGTTACCTTTACTTATCGAATTCTTGCTGACGTATTAAATAAAGCTTTCTCAAATTTGTTAAATTTTATATGTATACACAACGACCATCTTTACTATTTAATGTAAATAATTGAATGGAAATAGTGATCAAATCATTTCGTATTAACCTTGTGTGTATGCATTTCATGAATGAATCACATGTACTCTGATACCTATAGCGTATACTACAATTTTTTATAAGAAATGACAAACTTCTTCAGGACATGCGCAGAAAAGATATCCATCCGCGACAAGCTTTATAGATGCTGAATAAATGTATATACATCTTTAAAATGCATTTTTCTTTATAAAATAAAGCACAACCAAAAATATTTTCTTCAAAAAAACCTCTTGGCTAAATGTATCATTATTTTGTGCAAGTTATCTATGACATTTAATGGTTCCCGAATTCCTTTTAATTTTAATCTATTTCGCTTGTTACCAAGGGAATTTTTTGTACTACGACGTTTCCAAACACTCAACGTAAACTGAACCAAATGTTAAATGAAGAACATGAATCACAAGTACCTTGCGTTAAAAGTTTTTGTCTTCAGATGTAGCTTTGCAAGCTTATCCTTGCTGTATGTATGTATATTTATTTATAAAAGCTCCATGTGGTAAAGTTTTGAATGCGTGAATAATGACAGGTCCGCCTTGTGTGCTTTGGACTTGGCGCAGTTACTAGAGGTGATGCTAAAATTCCTAACGGGTTCTAATTGCATACTGGTGGTAACACTATTCTCAAAATACAGCGTAATGGTTCCCGATGACAGACATTGAAAGAAGTCTAAACCAAATACATATACATATGTATATTTATTTTATATATAAAGTAATCTGTTAGATAGGAAAAATGTTTCAGATCTACAAAAATAATAAATTAATTACAATGTTTGAAAGGAAATCCTTTAAAGTTATCAATCATATTTTATGTAAGCCAAGCTATTTTAACAAGCTTGGCTTGGCAGTGTTATTAATTATGTTAACATTTTTTTAAATATGTAATATATATAACTATATTCGATTATATTTTTTTTTATAAATATACTTCTTGAAGGTCGCCCAAATAAGTAACGTTTAAAGAAAGCTCTACATTGAACTATAGTAAATCAATAATTTCTGTATGTATGTAAGTATGTATGTAACCTAACCTAAGTATGAACATAAATACCTATATATAAAAATATAATTATATATGGTATATTATCGTATATGGGTAAAAATATTGAAAAAAAATATTTCTCTTACTTTATTATTAAAAGATTTTAATTCAAATAAAGAGTATTATTTTTCCCCAGTGAACTAAAATGAGTGAAAACATTAAGGTTGTAGTTCGGTGTCGGCCAATGAATCGAAATGAAATTGAGAGTAAATGTGAAGTAAGTATAATGGAATTTACTATAAAAAAATTAAATTTAATGATAATAATATAAAAACGAATATTTCAGAACATTGTAGATATTAAAGACTATTCCGTTTCTGTGCTAAATCCATTAGCACGACTTGCTCAAAAAAAAGTATTCACATTTGATAGTGCTTATAATATGAATACAACAACAGAAGTAATTTATAATGAAATGTGCTACTCACTAGTGGAAAGTTCTATTGAAGGATATAATGGAACGATTTTTGCATATGGCCAGACAGGTTGTGGCAAAACACATACAATGCAGGTAATTTAAGACCACCTTTTATCATTATCTTAAATATTATACAATATACATATGGGCAATTCTCCAGAAAGGTCCACCGCGGCCAAAAACTTAAAATTGTTTAAAAACAAGTATTTTTAACATGGTTTCATAAAAAATTTGTAAGATTGACCAAGACTAAGAGAATTTTTAATTTTCTAACATAAATTTCGAAATAATCGATGTCAAAGACGCGTAAACGCAATTTATGTTATTTTTATAAAAAAAAGGCCAATCTCTTAAACAAAGGCATTTTGCTTTTACTTTTGCTTTCTAATATAAGACAGAGAATACAAAGAGTCCATATAGAATGCAAAAGGACATATGCAATTTCGCTTTTAAAAATGTCGCGTGCGACCGGGATTAAAATTTAATTACAAAAAAACTACTTAATATTTTTAAATCTAACAAAGTACATTATTAAGATAATTCATTAAAATTTATTGTAATAAAATTTTTTATCACGTTTCGCTGAAATCATAATATTAATAATATTAATATTTTAAAATCTAACAAAGTACATTACTAATATAATTCATTAAAATTTATTGCAATACAATTTTTTATCACGTTTCGCTGAAATCAGACCTTAAACTGGTTTTTGGCTAATGTAACTTCTGTTTTTGTCGCGTGCGAATACAGTACATTTAGTTGAATATCTTGAAAACGAACAAGGATTTAAAATCGACCTTTACACGAATTATAGTGCTAACCATGAAGTATTCGTTTCAATTTTTGTAAAATTAAAATAAAGTCTTGGCACATGTTTTTTTTTAATTTGAAGGCGTACGAATGTCGCATTCGACACCGGAGAATTGCCCATATATGTAATCTTCTTACTAGTATTTAATATATAATTTATACTTTCCTTACAAGGGCACTAAAAACATGGATAATACAATAAGCGATGGAATCATACCAAAATGTTTCGATCACATATTTGAAGCGATATCCATGATAACCAATATTAGATACTTGGCGTTCGTAAGTTACTTTGAAATTTACAACGAGAATATTCGTGACTTGCTTGTAACGACAAGAGATGGTTGTTTTGTTAATCATCAGCTTAAAGACATGCCGGGTATTGGAGTTACAGTGCCAACATTAAGTTCCCAGCCAGTTATTAATGCAGTACAATGTTATCGCTGGTTAAATGTAGGCAATAAAAATCGGATAACGGCTGCGACATTAATGAATGAAAAAAGTTCACGATCGCATACAGTGTTTACCATTACCTTGGAGCAATCACAAAACTTTACTACAAATATTACATCAGATCATGATCTTGAAGATGATCTTGATCGTGAAATTCTTCAAGCAGGAATACGGCGAGGAAAATTAAACCTGGTGGACTTGGCCGGCTCAGAAAGGCAGCGTAAGACGGGAGCTCAGGGAGAACGCCTTAAAGAAGCAACTAAAATTAATTTATCACTTTCGGCTTTGGGAAATGTTATATCATCGTTGGTTAATGGTAAAACCAAACATGTACCTTTTAGGGATTCGAAACTTACGCGTCTGCTACAGGTAAATTACATAACGTGAATCAAAGGTTACTACCGCTTTTTTAAGGGTTATACACCATTGTGGGATTGCTATTTTTCTTATTTTATATGCGTTTAATAACATATTATATAGTTATTCAATAATTTCTAAAAATTTCTTCTAATAAAAGATAAAAGAGAGCTAACTTCGACACGTCGAAGTTTGTATGTATATCGTTGCATATTGCTATTGATTGCAAACTTTGCTCGCACAGAGGGCCTTTTTAATGACAAGCCCCATTATATATGATTTAACTTAAAAGAAACGTTGTAATTAAGCAAATAATACAGGTCAACATTGTTTACCTGTCTTTCCACAATTGTCGTAGATGGGAAACTCCGATTTCCACAGAGCAACATCTCTATCCTCCATCCGATAACAGCTGACCGAAAAACTGTGGCTTCTCCAAAACATTGACAAATCTGGTTAAAGATTGAATGATTCAAAATGATTAAAATCTATTCAAAATAAAGTAGAAATAGGAGTTTTATATAAAATAGTAGCAATATATGTATTCTAGCCCCAAAGTGTCTCCAATTGCTATATATTATATCGATTCGAAACTAAATTAAAAGTTTGTCTTTATCTAGAAGTACAATTTCGTCTTCTCTAAGATAGCGTTTCAGCAGGGCGAACCTGAGCATATTGGTTCCGTATCAATGCATTTTGTTAGGCTCATTTATTTTGTGTTTGCTTATTACGAATATTTACTTTGATTTGATCGCCTAATTGCAGAAATTATTAAAAAACAAGAAAGGAAGCTAACTTCGGCACGCCGAAGTTTATGTACCCTTGCAGATAGAGCTTCGATGACTAGGAACTAATACAATATAATTATATATATTTCTGTTTAAAAAAACGATGGAGTAATGCCTGCTTTCATTTCATTCACTTATACATACATATATATTATATTTACAGTTTTCAATTCATAGTTTAGCTTTTTCCCCTATATCTAACTATCGTGTTTATGGCAGTTATATGATATAGTCATCCGATTTTCATAAAACTAAAATTAAAATTCTAGAGTAATAAAAGTGGGTTATATATCGTAAATTTGATGAAAATCTGTTAAAAACTGAAAAAGTTATAATTTTTAATTGTATTAATTTATCGAACCTTTCTATTTCTATATGTTTAGAGTAGACAACAGTGGGTCCAATGAATCGAATCCTCTGTTAAAGACATCAGACTTTGAAACGGCTGAATTTTATTGCATGGGATCGTCCATCGCGCTTGTATAATTTGTTTTGTACTTATAATGCATTTTTACCAAGGACTCATAGAATATATATTACTTTCATCTTTCCAAGCGAACGGACGTGTTTTTTTCTTGCGCTCTCGTTTTGTGTTAAAGTTTGAAAATAACCACGGGGTCAACTTAAATTTTCTATTTTGTGTTAATAACTTCCCGTTCATTTCGCGTGTGCATGCATCTATTCTAATGTGTGCTTATAATTGGTTTTATTTCCCAATTTAGTTGTGCTGCATTCCTTTTTATGCCTTCTTCGTGTAGCTTTTGTTTGCGCCGTCGCAACAGCTAAACGTTTTTGCTATCTACTTATCTCCCACGCTCTTCCACTCTTTCGCTTTAGCTGTGCCGCTGCACTTCTTATCTTATCTGATCTCATACGCTCTCCCGCTCTCTCGCTCTCGCTGTGACTCTTCACTTCTTTCTTTATAGCTCTGTTGTTTTTTTTTTCAAGTACAAGTTCAGTGGTAAGTCCTTATAATGTCCGTAAATATTGTCTGTTTCGTCACAACCTGCAAAAAGGCAATTGCTGCAGGTGACCTTACAATCGGCTGCTGGCTGTGCGACAACGTCATGCACGCCAAGTGTATTGGTGGGGCGGCTCGGACGTTGGACGATGTAAAAAAAAACATCGGTCTGCGTTACTGCTGTGAGGCCTGTCGCGATGTAGAAAGGGAAATGATGTCTTTCAAGCGGCAAACCAAACGCGGTTTTAAGGGCATTTTAACGAGTTTTCGTAAAACTCTTGATATGTTCTTGGCGCTGGACACTCAATTTAATAGCCTTACGCTATTAAATGAGTCTCCTAGGCGCAAAAAAACTGCTATTGGTGGGCAGCATGCATGTAATCTATACAGATTTCAGTAAAGCATTTGACTCTGTTAACCATTCTCTCCTCGTTAGAAAACTCGATAATATGATCTCAAGTTATTTGAATGGCAGAACGCAAAAGGTTCTCTTAAAGAATAATTTATCCAATGTTCTAAGGGTTACATCTGGCGTCCCACAAGGAAGCCATTTGGGACCCTTATTGTTTACATTATTTATAAATGACCTGCCCAAAGTCTTTACTAACTCCATACTGCTTATGTACGCGGATGATGTCAAGCTTTGCGAGGAATACAATGACATTGCCTGCCAGTCGGATTTACAAACAGATCTTAATTATTTTCAAACTTGGTGCCGTGTAAACTTATTAAACTTAAATGGCTCGAAATGCAAGCTAATGACATTCTCTCGTGTCGTTCCTAAGCTTGCTACTTACACGCTGAACTGCTGCTCTTTGGAAAGAATTAATTGTGTTGATGATTTCGGCGTCCGCTTGGACCAAAAACTTGACTTTATTGATCATATTTCGTCTTTGATGAATAGAGCCAGAGGTGTGCATGGATTTATTAAACGGTGGTCGAAGGAATTTATTGACCCCTATGTCACTAAATCCTTATATACTTCTTTAGTTCGTCCTATCTTAGAATATGGATGCTGCGTTTGGAGCCCTCAGTACGGCGTCTATAGCAAACGCATCGAGTCGGTTCAAAAGGACTTTTTACTGTTCGCTCTACGCGGTTCAAATTGGGATGCAAACCAAAAATTACCTTCCTACTCAAATAGACTCCTTTTAATTAACTTACCGTCCTTAGCCATTCATAGAACGATGCTTGGGATAACCTTCTTTTATAACCTTATTCATGGTGATGTGGAAAGTGCTGACTTGTTGAGTCAGCTCAATTTGCACGTACCATGTAAAACCACTAGATCCTATATACCATTAGTGTTGCGCCACTGTAGAACCTCCTTCGAATTGCATGAACCTTTAAAGTCTGATGTGCAAATTATAATGATTTGTACACACTAATCTAACGTAGATAGTCAATTTCCTCGAATTCTGTAGTATATTTTCCATCGCGCCTACTGACACCTAACCCAAACAGCCACGTGCCTGGTGTCATATGGGCCACTTGAATGTACAGACCGTAGTGCATCAACGTCCAAAAATTAAAAATTAAAAAAAATTTGGTGCTCAAATAATTCCACCAATACTCTACTAACTTGTACACAACATGACTTTTTCGCTGGCTTGTTCGACGTTTCGCTGTCTCAAGTAAACCATGTACGAAATTCCTTACGGCGCTTGCTCGATCTTTGTTTCGTCTCTGATCCAGTGAGAGTCAGTTTAGCCAGGGTGGCGACTCTGACGCAGGCCGACGCGACTCCGTATCATCCTACTTTCGATGTGACTCTTGATATTGGGTCTGACTTACAGAATATATCTGACCGTCCAGCCAAAAAAGTCCTCTGTTTCGCAAGACAGACTTAGAACGCTTTTTTTATATTTTTAAATTTATATACAAATTATATTTTAAGTGTGTGTGAGCAGGGAGGGTTTAATGTCAAAGTGGATAATATGGCGGTTTTTTCTTCAAATTTGAAGTGTTGCCGTAGGGGCTTTCCTGCTTCTTCCAGGATTATCTGATTCCTGTAGCAGTTTAAAGGTTTATCGGTAGATTAGACCGTGTAGGTCAACGAGATTTCGCTGTGCACAGTGGCTACTTTGGACTGGGGTTCGTTTTGTATTGCATTAATGTTCGGGCGGGACAAGGGGTCGGTCACAAATTTTCCTTACCGGGCTTGTGAAAAAAATTTAAGCATTACGGTCTTCGATGAATGCTTTCCATCCTTTAATTTTCGGGTTAGTGTTAGCGGGTGATGGTCCGTAAAAATCTGGATCTCTTTGGTGCCATATAGGTAATTTTGTAATTTTCTTATGGCCCAAACGATAGCTAACAATTATCTTTCGTTAGTTGCGTAGTTCAGCTCGCAGTCTTTCAATGTGCGAGATATCATAGTAATGGCTACCGATACCGCTTGCTGAGACATCGGTGGTCAAGTCGAAGGAAATTTTCTGATGATAAGATGTCTCGCTGGTGTCCGAAACGCTCTGCTTTGGATCTCATTAAATTCGATTGAAACCTTCTTTGTGTTTACTATCAGTGCCATTCTCTCCCTTGAGTAGGGAGGTAAGTGGTCTAGCTATAGTCGTGAAGTCTTTAACAAAACTTCTGTTTTAACTGGCCAAACCTATAAAAGTCCTAAGGCTGAACAAGATTGTTAGTTTGGTTGGTTTTGGTTTTTACCTTTTCAGTTCCATCTTTTCACCCTAAGAATTTAAAGAATTAATTTTTTTCTGGTGCCACTGACATGTTGGCTTGGTATAGACATTTAAGAACTGTGTCAATGTTCTAACGTAGGCGGCCGCGTTCTCAGAGAAGATTATTGCGTCGTCAACATAGACATAACAAATCAATGTTTGTGAAATTAACATTGTCGCATTCTTGGTATTTTAACTGTTCAGCAACGTTATCGTACCTGATTACGTTGTTACATAAGTCCAATGCAGCTTCGGCCTGCGTTAGCAGGTCGAAACCTATGATGGCATCGAACGCCTTGATAGGATCGAGTAAAAAGAAAGGGGGCTTTAGGCCGAATAAATGCATCAAACACTTTCCTCTTATTCTACTGGAGCCATGAATGGAAGTTACAGTAAATTGGGAGTCGACCGGCATTATGGGTTTTAGCTCCTTTACGGGCTTTACATAATTCTTTGCCGCTCACGTATCTATGAGGATTTTAAATGTCCTCCACGCCAACCTTCGTTCAATGACCATCTTCAAAAAAATTATTAGGTCATCAATAATTTTTTTAACCCGGCCCGCAAAACAACAATTCGCTCGCTTCCAAACGTTCAAGTGTATTTTTATTCAGCGCGAAGAATAAGAGCAACAAGAACTAATTGGAATTGAACGCATCAGTGCATCAGTGGCCTTTTGTTGTTGCTGTAGAGTACAGCAAGTCTCAAGTTCTTGTTTTTGATTTAACTGCGTGCGTAGAATTTGTGAAAAGAGAAAGTTCTCCACCCGCCATCTCTCCACACCTCTTGCTTCTACCGTCTTGGACACCTCTCTTTCACTCGTGCGTCTCGTGGACGGAGCATCTTACGGTCGTGGCCCAAAAACTGCGCCTGCGTAGCGACAATTTCACAACCAATTGAGGTCGGATCAGCTTGCAAGAACTTCCTTGGAATCCAACCAACCAAGCACCAAGCAGACAGTGTCCCCCGTAGCTACCAAAAACTCTACGCATGGATCACCCTCCAAGCTAAAACCTGGCTCCACTTCATTATCATCCTCATCCGCCATGGGAAATGGCAAGCACTGGGAGACGAAAACAAAGACGACGGAAGCGAATGCCCTGCCGCCACAGAAATCGGTGGTGGTGGCCTATATATGCTGGATATTTGGTGGCATCTTTGGACTGCATCATTTGTACCTGCATCGGGATCGCCATGCCTTCATCTGGTGGTGTACTCTAGGAGGCTACATGGGCATCGGTTGGATGGGTGAGCTGTTCCTAATCTCCGAATACGTGAGGGATGCCAATGAGGATCCATAGTTTGTAAAGCAGTTCCTTGCCAAGCTGCAGGCATGTCCGAAACCACCATATTCCTCGAAGAGATTCGTGGGCCAGGTGATGATCGGTCACCTGTTTGGACAAGTGTGCTCCATGGCCATACCAGAGACTCTGATTGGTGGCTGGGACCTGAGCATCCTGCACTAGGCAATACCTATCTTTGTGTCCCTGGGCGTCTGGCTGGTGGGCAACATTGGACGGAAGCAGGGTGTCTGGTGGCACTGCCTCCTGGCTGCTTTTCTAGCCTATCCGGCCATGTATTTGATATACGATAAGACCTACTCCCTGCTGCTTACTGGATTGATTTCGGCTCTGACCTTTGACGGCAACTCCAAGCAGTGGCGACGCACTCCACCCAGGCGCGGCAGTCCCGGCAAGCGAACCTTCAAGCTAACCACCGCTGTGATCATTTACTGCGCCTTCTGGGGCAGCTTTTTGTACTTCAATGGCACCATTTCGGATGAGGATGGCGGCGAGGTGCCCATCCACGAGGCTCTGCACAAATTCTTGGCCTCTGCCTGGTGGACAGATCTGAAGCAGGCCCTGCGGGATACCTACAAGTATGCCAGCATTATGGCTGGTATGAGACCTGGAAGGAGGTGTTCGGGAGCATGGATGTGGATGGCGAACGGAACTCGTATAAGGTCCTGACCTTAGTGCCACTGCCACGCAGGCGGAGATCACCGCTGCCTGTAGGAAGCTCTCCAAATAGTAAGGTTAAGGATGAGGCCTTGAGAGCCCAGGCACACCAGCGTTTCATTGAGATCCAGCAGGCATACAGTGTGCTTAGCAAAATCAAGTCGAATCGCAGACGCAAGAATAAGCAATACCAGCAGGAGGAAGAGGCAATTGTCCTTTGAGAAGGAAGGAGGAATGGGAATACACTTCCTTTTAGGATGTAATTAAAATATATAGTTGCATTGTGACCCAGTTGAGAGGGAGGGAAACTTCTCCAAACTGTTTTGTAATGCTTAATTAAAAACATACTGAATCTAGTTAATGTACTGAAAAAAATAAGAAAATAAAGGGTGTTTTCAATTCTCTTAAATAGAAACTCTATCTACACAAATCTCTAATTATTTTTTATAAAAACCCATATCTTGTTACTAATTTGAAAAACGAAACCCCTTTTACAGGGTATCCCTTAGTGCCTTAAAAATCAACTTTACAAAAATATCTAAATTATTGTTATAAAAACCACACCGACTTTTGTTACTTTACTTAAAAAGAGTCTCTTTTACAAGGTATTCCAAAGTCGCTTAAATATCAATTCTATTTAAAAAATGCTCTACATTTTTATTAAAAACCCCACACCGAATCTAGTTAATTTACTAAAAGTGAAAAACCCTTTTAATAAGTATCAACAAGAATCTCTTAAATGTTATAAATCCCACACCACCTCTAGTTAATTAACTGAAAAACAGAAATCCTTTTACGGGGTATCCCGTAGTCTCTGAAAAATCAATTCCAATTACATCTTTTCCCTTCGTTTTTTAGCGTAAGAAAATAATTGCATTTTGGCTACTCTTACGTGTTGCTTTTAAATAATTCCAAAATTGAAATAATTGATGCGTGACAGACAGCATTTCCATTTTATATTTATATTCATTTATTTATTTTATTTTATATATTTATTTTACATAATATAATGAACTACTTAACAGACTAAGCTAAAAAAAAAAATTTGGGGCATTAGGTCATTATCGTGCTCGATTGTAGTAGTCCGGGTCTTCATCCGAATTGGTGGTTTGCTTGATATTGTAAACGCGCTGGTGCCTGGTCATTCTCTCTGAAGAGTTTGGCCTTTCTGGCGCCTATTCGTTTGAGGATTGTATGTTAAGACCCTGCCTTAAATTCGTGGAATGCTTGAATTTAGAGGACGACGGATCTACGTCCATTGGTTCTGGGAACTGACTTAAATTGGTTTTTTGGTTTCCTCAGTTGATCTGGCTTTTTTACAAAGTTGGAATTTTTTCTGGGCACGTTTGGCCACGAAGTTTTTCCCTTGTCTTTCGGGTGCATAATTTTGGCCCTTGCGGAAATCAGTATTTTGATTCCTCTGCTCGACAGCTTTGACATATGTGGCTACGAACATACTTCGTTCGAAGCTGGCCTCAGCCTCCCTAGCTAGAGCTGATGACAGGTCTTTGTGCTGTGCTGGAAATACAACAGACCTTAGGGTTTTCTTTAAACTAGAAATGAATACGTGTAGAGCATCAGCTATTGTTTTTAAGCATTAAGCATGTGTCATAACGATCTTGTTGGTAACGAGGGTCAATTTCCGACTTCATCGTAATAATGCATTAGGCTTTGGTCCCCTTGACGGACCAACTTAAGTCTCTGCCGTAAAAGGCGCGAGAATATTTTGTCTGCATAAAAGAAGTCTTATCTAGCCATAATGAAGTCAAAGTTGAGCACGGTATTGTGAGAAACTAATAGCGCTCGCGCTGGTCCCCTAATTTTGTTTCTTATAACAGTGACTGCTTGGAATTGCACTAGCCGGATATGGTTCAAATAATTCATAGGCGTTGGTGGCAAATTGCCTCCATGCCACGTACTCGTCTTGTACGCCCGTAAAATTTGGGATTGACTTTACTGCGTTTAACGGTATATCGCAGTGCTTTGCATTCGGTTTTACTGATATCCTCTCATAGCGTTCAATTTGTTGCGCCTCTATGCTCAAATTTTTAAACTTTCGTTAACTGCCCTAGTATTCGCTTCGAATTCAGCATTAAGCTTTTCTTCCTGATAGGCCACTGCGGCATTAATTTGCATTTCTACAGCGCCCGCGTTCATTGTGTACGAATTATTTGACGTCTTCGGGTTGGTCCCGCTCTTCTTCACTCTCACTTTCGAATTCACGTCTTGGATGCCTCAATGGGTCTGGAAAACTCATCGGCCCACACTAAACACAATTTATTGCGTGACCGAATACTTTAATTCGGCTGAAAAAAGGTTTGCTCTTGCTATTTTCATGTATTAAAAAAAAATAACCGAGTTTTTGGTATCCAAATAAATAAGAAAATTTCTTGCTGGAGGCAGCAGTGCTGATATCTGACACCGCTAGCTTTTATTTATATGCCACGTTTACAGTGGCACCTTAATTTGAAATTTTTGCTGCACTTTATGTTATTATTTTCAAACTCGAGTGTAGGTGTTTTTATTTTAATTATCCCCGTGTGTGTATGTGAGTGTAGGTCTTATATTTTAAGTGTGTGTGTCTCCGGTAATTCCCACGCAGCAGTCGCGGGGGATGTAGAAGGGGACGCTGCGCGCCGTCTCGCCAGCACTCTGGAGTTGTCGTGAGTAAGCTATATGACGGGAGAACTTCTTTCCGTTGCTATCTGCCCTTAAGGCGAGATATTAACTGTACTCAAACGTGGCCGGCAATCCGGCGGCTTGTCAGGCCAAAGTGCTGACACTATCAAAAATAGCATAACTCACCATACCGGGAACCAATGGGCTCCAGGTACGGCCCCTAAAGGCGTTTATGCTGAATTTGCATACAAAACAGTAGGGTGATTCAATAATTACCCAAGACTTATACCGACTTGTGGCTACTCATTAATCGTGTTAACTTACACATAAACATGTGCACTGACATGTCATGAATTCATTTTTTAATGAATGTGTACAGTTATTCTAATAAACCATCGTGGTTTACTAAACTCTTCGAATTTACATCATACTTATTCCTACGACATACCCAAATCGAACTTAATTCTTTGTCCTATCCTAAACGAAAGATCTCTTCTTTTAGATCTTTCTCGTATCATGCCAGTTTATGCGCCAGTTCCCGACGGAATTCCTGGCTGTATGCTCTGGTATTGTGCTATCTGTGCTACCCTGTGCTATCCCCTTCTGAAATTTTTTACCTTGCAAGGATGCTAATCACGGGCCATGATAAATATAAAGCCGGACCAGCATCCTACATAGAAATAGTTTGTATTTACTTGAACAGACAGGACAGTGGGCCCAGAAGCCGAGATTTGGAACAGGATGGGAGGAGTAGGTGGGGAAGGGGGTTTTTCCGCACAGGCTTCCGGGAGTGCAGGATCGGCCCGTCACCCGGATACCGACGCCTATCACACCGACGGCCATGGGCAGCTCGGATTTGGACCACTCCGTGTCACCCGGTGGCGTGTTCATCCCCCGTCACCCGGAGCCGCAGGACTCGCCTAGGAGAAA
Organism: Drosophila serrata; assembly: GCF_035046125.1. NCBI lineage: Eukaryota > Metazoa > Arthropoda > Insecta > Diptera > Drosophilidae > Drosophila > Drosophila serrata. The sequence continues at coordinate 1,508,513 of NW_028257058.1, forward strand.
AAGGTACCTCCGGGTCATAGGGGTGGCGACCACGTCACCCGTGTGCAGCCCGCTACGCCCGGAGAGAGAATTCTGACAAGGGGCGGCCCTGTCAGCCGGGAACCGCTTCCGAGCAGGAGGGGTCGAGGAGGGGTGGCCACAGTGGCCGCGTCACCATCTCCCAGGCATCCTTCGCCTGATAGTCCTGTAGCGTTTCCGTCCGACTCGGGTCGTGCCCGCTCAATGTTGTTGCCCCATTCGTCTGAGAGGGTGCTGTAACGGGCCCTCGGTGCGGACAATGACCGGTTGTCATCTTGGCTAGTGAACATCAGCAGTAGTGCGTCCTCGTCCTGCGGTCCTTCCCATTGCATGCGACTGAGAGACTCCAGCAGCCTTGCAAGGAAGGATTGGGTTCGTCTCAAAACCGCGTGAGAATGCTCGTCGTTCTCGGGCCCTATCCCAAAGGGGCGGCCGTATATCTGGTGGGTGCCAGGGCCGGCGGTCCTACAGCCATGCCCTATGTTGGTTCCTCCCCGTCCAATGGTGATGACGTGATAGGTCCTGCCGCTGGCGTCATAGCCGGTTTGGCGTCGTAGCCGGTTTGGAGTCGTAGCCGGTTTGGCGCCGCCCTGGGGTTGGCCCGAGGGGCGCCGATGGCTATCAGGGGCGGTGGTGATCACCGGTTTCTTTGCTTCATCGTTTTTTTAATTTCGTCAATTTCGCTGGCTTCCACGTTGATCGTTGTTTATCGATTTTCTCCTCTGGGTTCGATCGGTTTCTTTTGCGGTGATGGCCGCTTTTACCGACTGGCCCGAGGGGAACCCGGTGTGTGCTTATGCCCGCCATGGGGGCGGGGACGTTGGGCGAGCGCGCTCGCCAGCAAGCGGCCCCAATGACGCCCTTTTATCCTCGATCAGGGCACGTTGTGCTGATGATACGGCTTCAGGTTGTGATACTGGCTGTACAGCGGCGGCGAGTAGTTGGATCCTTTAGCCGAACTATATTCTTCGAGAAGAATTTCATGACCTGATAAGGCTCGTCATACTTGGCTGCTAGCTTGGCAGCAAACCCGTCGGCAGCATTGGATAATGTGTGTCGTCGGACGAGAACTAGAGCACCCAGTGCTGGTCTCCATTCCGTTCGTCGTAAGTTGTAGTGGCTGCCTCGCTCGGAGATGGCACGTTCGGCGTTGTCGCGAGCAACTTCAAAGATTCTGTGTAGCTGTTTGCTTCGCTCTTCAGGCGGGATCGTGGCGATTCCTCGGCCAGGTGTTACCTCGTCGTAGAGAGTGTAGGCTCTTGGTCAAGGAAGACGGGGCTAGCAGCTGCTCCCAGGTAGTCTGTGGCTCGTCGCCAAGATATTGCGCTATTATGGTCTTAACGGTTCTGTCGCGGTGTCCATGGGGCGGTATATTGGAGGTTCATTGCCATGGATTTTGCAGAAAGTCCGGAAGGCTCTGCTTGTGAACTGAGTCCCGTTGTCACAAACCAGAGTCTTCGGGATTCCGAAACGGTTGAGTATCCTTTTCCGAAAGGCTCGCTCCAAATACCTGAACGAGTACAGAAACACAAGGAGAACTGTGTTTCCTTGTTTGGACCGCGGGAGGGGTCCGATAAAAATTTCGTCAACCTGGCGTGTGAACATCTTTCCCGCTGCTTTCTCCTAGCTAACCTTAAAGCGTTGGCAGCTCTGGCATCGTCGTACGTAGATGGCTACTTCCCTGTACAATCCGGGCCAGTAATACTTTTGGGCCAGCCACGTACTTGTTTTCCTGAAGTCATTGGCTCCACTATGTCGGCAAAGTTCGGTACAAAGCGTCTGTACCAGGACGCTATGCCGAGGTTCGTCGGCGCTGTTGGCTCCCGTATGGCGGAAATCTTATCCGGATCCGTGTGAGTCCCGGTTTCACGAATCACATTTCCAAGGTATGTGATGCTCCGTTGAAAGAATTTACACTTGTCCCTGTTGAGACGGATGTTGGAATTCCTCAGGCGCCTGAACACTTCGCGTAGATTCCGGACGTGTTCCTGCAGCGTCGATCCGATCACTTTGATGTCATCCAAATATGCGAGGGCGTGTGGCTCCATGTCAGGGCCGATGACAGTGTCGAGGGCACGTCGAAAAGTTGCCGGGGCCGAGTGTATACCAAAAGGCTTCATCTTCTAATGAAACACTCCACGGCCGGGGACAATGAACCCTGTGGACTCACGGATTGCAGGAGATACTGGTATCTGCCAGTATCCATTCTTGAGGTCCAGCGTGAATATGAAACGGGCTTGGCACAGCCGTTCCGCGATATGGTGGATCCTCAGGATTCCGTGGGTGATATATGTGCTTAAAAGGCTTGTCGTTACGCATGATGATGCAATGTTCGGCAATTTGGGAAATGCCGGTAAACCTATGAAACCAAGAAAGTTCTCGCTTGAGGAACTGTTCTAGCCAGGGCTCTGGGTATCTCGGTGTGGTCACTGGAGCGTGGCTCCTCCTCTGAGTCATACTCAGCGTCGGCAATTCCGCATTGGAGTGTAGCTGGTCAGTAGCAAAGAAAATCCATCCCCAGTAGGAGATCGTCCAGCTATGCGAGGCCCCCCTCTCCAAGGTGGTAGTGAGAGGTTGTCCCACGGCCGTGACTTCTGCCCGGATACGGCTATGATTCTGTTGTATCGCGGTGGTCAGTTTCTCTGGACGTTTGGCCCGGGTTGGTCCCCGATACTCTGGTTTCTGCAGCAATCTAAGGTTCGACTTCCCAGTCGGCCACAATCCCAGCAAAAGATGGATTTAGGATTGCGACATTCCCTGGAGGCGTGTCCCTCCTGTTCGCAGTTGCGGCAGGCAGTGTGCACGTTAATACGCCCGTGGGCAGAGATGGTTGAAGCTGGTTGTTCTGGTTTACTGGTTGTGTCCGGTGTGTGACGTCAGCCGGAGAATTTCGTTGTCGTGACTGCTGTGGCGTGCTGACATTCGTCGCGTAGCTCGCGTTCATCATGTTCCTTGAGGTCGCCGTCTGGTGTTCGGTCATGGTTCCGCGAGTTGTATGCGCACGGAGGGATCGTACTCCGCGGCTGCGTGCGACTTCGTATTTAACAATTAGTTTTGTTAACTCGGCCCAAGTCCTAAAATCCTGTCGACGTGTGAACATCGGGATTCTGATCCTGCTCTGTGCATTTCGAGTCGTAGGTCCACCAGATATTTCTTAAATGGCTCATGGATCCTTTGGTAGCGTGTGCGGATTTCGTCATTCAATCATTGGAAATATCGCGGCGGTAGAAAGAATTCCAAAAATTCTCGGCGCACCTCGGTCCATGTCTTGCCTTGGAGACCGCTGGTTCGCAACAGATACTTTCTCTCTATCCGGTAAGAATCCGCCGTTCCTCCAGATGCTCAATGAAACCAAGCGCATCTGAGGTGGCGTCAAACACTAGTCCCCACTTGGTGACCTTGTCCACCAAGAGAGAGCAGGTGTTTATGTCCAGATATGTGGTAGTTGTTCGTGTGTTACTTTCCGACTTTCGAGCCGAAGGTGAGACACTTCGTAGAATCGTGAGTGTCTGGTTACCACTGGGCTTCTCCGCCACGGGTGGGAGCGGCGTTAGTGGTTTGATGTCCCCGGAAGGGGTAATTCCGTACTTGAGTTCCATCTTCCTGAGCTGAGTCAGGACTAGGTCCGAGTGTTCAGGTTGACGTGCGAATGCGTACAGTCCTCTGCGATTTTCAAGTAATTTTTTATGTGCTTGGGTTATCCTTGAGGACAGCGCGTAGGGACCCGGTTTCTTTTAAGAGTGATTTGGGTTAGTCCTTGGTGACTATTAGTAGTCCTGCGTTGATATCTTTAAGGATCCTGGTTCATTTGGTGTAGTCCTTGATGACTATGAGTGGTCCTGTGTGGGTATCCTTAAGGATCCTGGTTAATGCTGCGTGGTTAAATCGCGTTGTCGTTCGTGTTGATCGTTCGATATGAACTGTTTGATCGCTCGATGAGAACTGTCCATGTTGATTGCTCGATGTGAACTCCTCGATCGCTCGAAGGCAAATGTTTTTGTTTATGCTGGTGGTCCTAGGCCTTTAATGCAGGCGTGTGAAAGAAATGGGAACCATCGGCTGCGACGTCGTCATTGTCTTCCTACATATCCTCTTTGTGTCTCCGTTCGTGTCGGGGTGCATTCGTCTGTTTTCGTACGTGTTTCGTGTTTCAGAGCTCCGGGTCTGAAAGTCTTCGTGCCTATGGTTTCGCTTCGTTGGCGCCGACGTTTGGGAACTTCGGGTCCCTAATGTGTTCGTGTCTGTTTTTCACGTCGTGTGCGCAGACTTAGGGACTTAGGGTCCAGAATGACTTAGTTGTTGCTAAGCGGACTGTACCTCTGTGCTTGGGCATGCACCTCCACTGCTTCATCCCTAACCTCAATACTACTCCTGTCCGTTCCTATAGTGGGGCTTTAATCCGGGATGTACAGTGGGCCCAGAGGTCGAGATTTGCAACAGGATGGGAGAAGTAGGTAGAAAAAGGGGTTGTTCCGCACAGGCTTCCGGCGGTCCAGGATCGGCCCGTCACCCGGATACCTGTCCCACCGACGGCCATGTGCTGCACTCCCCTGCACCCGGTTGCGTTTTCCTCGGCCTGGGAGGGCATCAGCAGGGAACCGCTCCCGGCAAGGACGGGTGGTCACAGTGGCCGCGGCGTTCACGGTCCCGATGAGACCGGCACCGGAAGGCACGTCCGTTCTCCTTGTGTGATCAAAACCGACTCCTTCGATCGGTGGGAAGAGGGGGACTTCGGACACCCTCCTTTGCCCCCGATCCCTCTGCTGCTCTGGCGTTCTCGCCCTTCGCTGGCACTCAGCTCGGTGTGCCAGCGTTGCTTAGGCCGATTCCCGAACCTCTCGCATGGTGGCGTGATGCTTACATGGCTTTCCTCCATCAGAGGCTTGCTCGGCTGCCTCCACGTGTTGCTATCGGCAATCGGCTTCGTCGTCGGCGAGCGTCTTAACCGAAGCTCTTCGCTGTGATCCCGAGTCTGTGGTTGTGTCGCTGCTCGTTGGAAATACCTGAATGAGGCCAGTCTAGTTGCGAAAGCCGAAGTTTTACATTTAAAAATAGTCTACTGATGTAACTTGTGAACTTTACCCAAATAAATAAAGTGCGTTAACACAAATACTAAATACTAAAGTTTTAAAGCATCGGAGGAGAAAAACTATTGAAAAGTGTCATACTAAAAAAATTAATTTCTGCATGTATTGGTAGGCAGAAAAAGTTACAAACGCACAGCTTCGCATCACACAGACGAAAACCATAGTGTGTGAGAGATTCCACGAAAACTACGAAACAGAGGAACTGGCATACGACAGAAATCAAATTCGACGAAACAAAACGTCCGAGTTCTGCAAAATTTCTCGATGACGCCATCGCATGTAGCAAGAGAGACAATTTGAAAGAAACAGCATTGGAGGAAGGCGACAATTTCCAACCAACAAATTTCCAAAACCAGAAAAAAAAGACATTCAATGTTTTACCAAATTTGAGTCAAAAATTTTGCAAACAGCAGCGAAGGGTACCTGAGAGACAGATTAGCGAAGAGTACGACCTGGAGAGCATTTTAAAACATGTATTTCGACAAGGAGACCAAAGACGAATTTCGTAACGAAGAGCAGCAGGATAGATGAGTGCAGAAAAGCAGACTTCGCAAAGGTGAGAGAGGGACGTGAAGCTAGTAGATGTTGCGGAAAAGATGACTGTTTATGGGGAAGACAACGAATTTGCCACCCTTAAGCAATAATTACAACGCACGAATAGGTTAATTAAATGCTGTGTATATTTTCGTTCACTTCTCTGGTCGGAGCTGCAACTACCGATCGAATTATTGACTTCAACATATATAATCTTAAAATGTAGCTTAGCATAGATAAGGCGACAGAAGAAGAAGAGAGAGAGAAATAGATAAACAAAGAAAAGAGCTAAGAGCGCAGCAGGTGCAGCCATACACCCATGCGCGCATGATTAGGCGCTAGCGGTCTGCTCCGAACAATGACAGAGCTTCACTATTCCGATTTTAAAGAAGACGAGAAGAGCGGCAGACGAGTGTCGTAAGCACTGGCTGTGGGTGAGCGAGAGCCGGTGTTGTTCAAAAAATTTGTTTTTAAATTGTTTAACGTAATCGCATTGTTTGTTTCGAATGAAGTCTATTTGCAGAGATTTATTTATGCAAAAGCCGCCAAGCTTTATATCAAAAGCACCAATAGAGTAAGGGGTTGCGTCGCGCTCAGGCAAGCGTTTATTGAAGAGTTCTGTAAAAAACTATGCTTAGCTGAGATATATAATGAACAAGAGTTTTTGCGACTGCTTCCGAATATATAAAGAAATGGAGTTCATTCAGGGGCGAATGAAAATTCACGATGGCTGGTTGTGGGATTGGAAGAAGCTAGGTTACTTGGAAACCTAGAAAATTGGGAGTCCATACACTATTTCGAACTTCACCATAACTGCGAAGATTTTTACAGATTTTGTAGTAGTGCTATCCCGTTCCAAAAATCAGAGTTCTTGCCGTCCTGAATGAGGCCAGTCGAGTTGCGAAAGCCGAAGTTTTACATTTATAAATAGTGTACTAATGTCAATTGTGAACTTAACCCAAATCAATAAACTCAATTTGTTAAATCCCCAAATATAGTATATATATTTTTTTATAAGCATCAACATCGCCAATTCCGGTACGTGTTACATTATCAATGTTAACTTGAAATATTTTTAATTTTAAGTGGTTTACAATTTTGGTTATAGTATAATATTTTTACTAATTTTAAAATCAGCGTCGTCTGAAGTTTTTAATTAGTTTATTAAAAATATTATTTGTAAATAATAAAACCGAAGACTTGGTGGAAAGATTATATATATATTAATCGGGCAAATCGAAAACGAAAGAATTTTTTCGATTGCATTCTATTTAGGCTAGCTTTAACGACGGTTGGCGAAGGCGGGGCGAATTCGCAAACAGCGCTAGAGACCTTTATTATGCTCCCGCCTTCGGCCTAAGCTAACTTACACTAGTTTAGAAGTCTCCGCTTTAAGTCACCAGCTACCACTAAGAAGACTTGTTGCTCGTTGTATTGTTCTTTAGTGAATGCATTTTATATCTTAGAGTTGAGAGAGTTGTGAGTTCGTTACATACATGTGCTGTTTTGGGTCTGTGTGGGAACGCTGACCAAAGAGTTTGATGTGCTCTCCGTCTGAGTGTGGCGATCATATTACATTTGCACTTGAACTTGTGCTTGCATTGCAACAAAGTGTCACAATGAATTTGTATGTTTCTGCTTATATGTTTTTATATTAATATGCGCACATCACACTAGACTGAAAATTTTTGTAAACTACACATTACTACATTCAGCCAACACCGGCCCCGTTCAATGCCTCCACGCCTTCAACACACTGGAAGCGCTCCGTCTAAGGTCGACGACGATGACCATGCTGTCCTCCCGTGCGTGCGTCTCGACGTTCCGTACTAGAACCCACTGTTGAGGCGGCAGGTTGTCCTCTGCGACAGCGACGAGCTGTCCCTGGTGGTGCCACTTTCCCCGAATTGGCATTTCAGGACATATTCCCTGGACCATCGCCGACAGAACGTTTGTCTGACTGACGAGACAAGCCGCCATCGCCGCAAGCAGCTGAAACGCGCCGGATTCGGGGTCTGGAGTGCTGCTGCTGCGACGAGGAGCCTGCCTGCCAGCAGCGTGAGCGCCTCTCCGTACCCTCCCAAAGTCCCCCCCCCACAACCATGTTCAAACAAATGTCAACAACCACCACGTTGGATGAGATCAAATCCAATGAAGAGTAACTTTCGAATCCGACCAGTAGAATATTTGTTCGATAGAGACTTTTAATAAGGGTTTGACTCTTTGCCAAAGATCTGCGAGAAGGTGAGCGGTACATAACTCAACCCTTGTGAACGGTGTGGTCTTGAGCGGCGATACTTTTGACTTTAACGTCAACAACTATAGTTTATAACCTTCAGCAGTTTTGCTACGAATATAGACGCAAGATTCATAAGCTCTCATCTTTCAAAGTGAAAGGTTTTTTTTTTCTTGCGCTCTCGAATTGTGTTATATTTTGCATAAACCAACCGGGGCTTAATTAAATTTTCTACTTTTCTTTACAACAACTTCCCGTTTACTTCGCGTGTGCATGGAGCTATTCTTATCTGTGTACTTTATAGAGTTCTCAGTTTTTAAATGTGCTGCTAGTGCTTTAGCATATTTTGCTTCTGTGCGATAACAGCAACCAAAGTGTATTGGTGTTGCAGCTCGGACGGTGAAGGATGTGAGAAAAAAACCATTGGCCTGTGTTACTACTGCGGGGCTTGCCGCGAGGTGGAAAAGGAGATGATGTCTTTTGTGCGGTAAACCAAGAGCGGCTTAGAACATATTATTGAGTTTTTGAAAAACTCACTATATGTTTTTAGCTCTGGACACCCAATTTAATAGCTTTACGCCATTTTAATTGCTTTACGCTATTAAATAGCTTTACGCTATTAAATGAGTCTCCGAGTCGCAAAAATACCGCTGTTGGTGGGCAGCATGCAGACGGACCCCAACTACCTGCAACGGGCTCTCAGAAGAAGTCCCCTTCGGCGAGCCTTCGACCTAAGCTTTAGCTCCAAGGGTCCTGAGATCGAGCTCTAAAAAAGATTTGGTGCTGGTGATATCCGTTTTGTCCCCTGCCTTGCCAAAAGTCCTAATATCTATTTCACATGCGAGACATATATTTGTTTCTTAGCCCCTGACTAAACATTGGAAGATGCATTCGCCTTTATTTAAGGCAAAACAAGAGCCGATAAAATAAAGATTAGGGTAGATAAATTCAAATTTTCTTACGCTAGGGATATTTTATCTTTTAAAATAAATGTCACTAACGAACTCTTTGACACAATTTACTCTACAAATTTCAGGCCAGAGTACGTTGTTGTCAAGGAGTTCGAAGTTAAGAAAAGAAAAAGCGGCCGGTAGAAATAACTAGGCCCGATCAGACCATTGCGCTTTCTACCAGTTCCTACCCAAAAAACTAACCTACTCCCTACGTATTTCCTATCAGAATGCAAGAGGCTTACGTAGTAAGCTTTCTATCTTGTATTCTGATAGTCTTTCGTTTGCTTCTCAGGTTATTGTGCTCTCAGAAACCTGTTTAATGCCAGAGATTCTGAGCTCCAAAGCTTTTCCAGCTGAGTTTACAGTTTACCGGCTAGATCGCTCTATCACTTCTATGAACCCTCATATTAACTTTCGAGGAATGCAACGATGATGAATTCCTCTTTGTGAACCTTGCTATCATTGGTAGTTCAATTTTTATTACCTGTTTCTACATACCTTCATTATCGGAACTTCCTATTTATTGGAACCACCTTTATGCTATTCATGTGGAATCCAAAAGACTTTGGGTAGTCCTGGGTGATTTTAATACGCCTGGGGCTATTTGGTCCTCAAATAATTCCACCAAGACTCTCTTAACTTCTACACAACATGACTTTATTGCTGGCATGTTCGACATTTCACGGTCTTAAGTCAACCATGTACGAAATTCATTAGAGCGCTTGCTCGATCTTTGTTTTGTCTCTGATTCGGCGAGAGTCAGAGAGTAATAGAGTTCGCCAGGGTGACGCCTCTGACGTTACCCGATAGATCTTAATGATTTTCAATCACGGTGCCGAGTAAACTTATTAAACTTGAAGGACTCTAAATTCAAGCTAATCACATTCTCTTGTGATGTTCCCAAGCTTGCAACTTATAGGGTGAACTGCTGCTTGGACCCTAAACTTGACTTTATCGATCAATTATGTCCCCATCTTAGCACGGTTTTATGAAAAACAGATCAACGTCTACAAACCTTCTTGAATTTTTTGCTGTCATTAGAAACGCTTTCAAATTGGATTTCCAAACGGACGTTATTTTCACCGATTTCAGCAAAGTTTTTGACTCGAAAAATCACCTGCTATTACAAAGAAAACTTACGCTTTTGGGTTTCCCTGTTTTATTGACTAATTGGATTGCAACATATTTATCCAACAGTAGTCAACGTGTCACCTTTAAGCGCTTTCCCTCAAACCGAGTTTTTTTTACTTCTGGCGTTCCTCAAGGGAGCCACCTTGGGCCACTTCTCTTCGGCCTCTTTATCAACGACTTCCCTGAAGTGGTCCTACACTCAAATGTGATGATGTACGCAGATGACGTCATTGTTTGCCATTGAAAACTCTCATTCACATAACTTTTTGCAAACTGAACTCAAAAAATGCAATCCTGGTGCACTAATAATCTCTTCTTTCTCAACAACTCCAAATGTAAATGTATGTCATTTTACCGGAAGAATTGTCTGCTCGCCAATAATTCTATAGGTGCGAGCGATCTTGAACGCATCTATACGGTAACAGATCTCGGAGTCCTGCTTAATCACACCCGTCTTCCATCATATGCCGACAGGCTACGGCTTTTAAGCCTCCCCACCCTAAAGAATCGTCGAACCTGCCACAGCGTTATTTTTATTCTTAAGCTAATTAACAGTCAAATTTGTTCCTCAAACCTTGTAAGCAAATTACGACTCGCTGTCCCTGTAAGGCCATTTCGTTATTTTCCTCCAATAGCCCTTAACGTCTGTAAGAAGAACATTGACGAACATAATACTTTCCGTGTTCTATGTTCCATGTACAATAAGTATTATTTTCTGTTACATGTTGAATTGTCCATCGAGTTTAACGTACAAAATTTGTTACATTACCGTCTGTCCGTCTGTCCGTCTGTCCATCTGTACATCTGTCCGTCTGTCCGTTTCTACGCAAACTAGTCTCTCAGTTTTGAAACTATCTGAATGAAACTTTGTAGTTAGCCTTCTATATACTCTCACTCGTATATATGTCGGAACGGGAATGATCGGAAAATTTTTACAAAAAAAATTTTAACATTTTCAGTTTTTAATAGAATTGGATCAAATTTGAGATATAGCCATTTAACTATACTTTACAATTTTGCATAAAATTTTATGAAAATCGGACTACTATATCATATAGCTCCCATAGGAACGATCGAGAAATTAATACAATTAAATTTATAACTTTTTCAGTTTACAGCTGCTTTTCATTAAATTTGAGGTATAGCCATTTTATATAATTTTTAATTAATAATTAATAATTATAATTTTGTGTTAAATTTCATGAAAATCGGACGACTATATCATATAGGTGCCATACAAACGATCGTTTGATGTAGAGGAAAAATGCAAATCTGTGAATGTAAAACTGCAAATATATGTATAGGTGAATGAAATGAAAGCAGGTATTACTTCATTGTTTTTTAACACAAATATATATAATTTATATTGTATTGATTCCTATTCATAGAAGTTCTATCTGCAAGGGTATACAATCTTCGGCGTGCCGAAGTTAGCTTCCTTTCTTGTTATAAATCTATATATATATAAATGCTCTGTTCGTGTCTACATCCTTCATAGACTTGAAAAGTTCTGAACCGTTTAAGCCCAAATTTTTACACAACATGCGTTGAGGTTCCAGCTCGGTTATTGTCTACTTTTGATGTTGATAGCTTATCTGCGGTTGCGAATATATCTATTTTTTTAGCGTTTCCCGTGCCCCTACTGCTGCGCCCTCTACAGGCAGCCAGCTGAATCAAAGCATTTCCTGTCAAACATTCAAAACATATTGAAAGAAGAAATTGGAGATACAAATTTTATTTTTTTGTTCAGGTTCAGTAAGAAACGAAGTCATGCCACCCAAGAAGTCGAGTTTTGGTCGTCGTACTCGCAATACAGAAGCAAACAGACGTAAGATTACGAATATGACTGACGAAGAACGGGCCTCCATCCGAGAGACTGAGCGGCTGAAAGCAATGCAGATGCACAACGAGGAATCAGCAGAAAGACGAGCAGATAGGCTTGAGAGAAAACGATTGAGAGTTAGGCAGTCGCGTTCTGCAGCAATCGATTTGATTCACTCTCAAAATAATGAACGCGACAGGGCAAGGGTAGCTAAAGCGCGTTTACAGCTTGCAGCAGATGAAAGCCTGCAATACAATCGTCTTGCATTCAGATATAATCCAACTGTTGATTACAGCTCGAATAGCAATGTCGTTATTGGCCGGATGCATAAGGTCTGCATATACTGTCAGGCTCCTTCGATTAAATCAGATGAAACTTCGGTCCGAAGAATATATCCATTTGCGGGATGCTGTGATGAATGGCCGTAATACAACCAACGTTGGAAAGCTCACGATTTTGCCATCCTCATACATAGGTAGTCCTCGCCACATGCATGAATATGCTCAAGATGCCCAGGCATATGTTCGTTGCTACGGCCGTCCAGATTTATTTATCACCTTCACATGCAATCTAGCTTGGGACGAGATAGTACAGCTGTTATTTCCTGGACAATCATATAGGGATAGGCATGACATCACAGCCCGTGTTTTCAGACAAAAGCTCAAGTCACTGATGGATTTCATTGTGAAACATGGAGTTTTTGGATCTGTGTGGTGCTGAATGTATTCAGTAGAATGGCAGAAGAGAGGATTTGCCGCATGCGCACATACTGATTTGGCTGTATGATAAAATTACTCCAGACGAAATCGACGATGTTATATGCGCTGAGATTCCACGGGCCGAGGTTGATACGGATTTGCATGAAGTTGTCATCAAGAACATGATCCATGGCCCTTATGGTACCCTCAACCCATGTTCACCATGAATGGTAGACGGGAAGTGTTCCAAGCGATATCCTCGAGCATTTACAGCCAACACCGTAACAGGGGACGATGGAAATCCTCTGTATAGGAGACGGTCAACTGAAGATGGAGGGACTTCGGCAACTTTAAACATGAGAATTGGTGATATTGAGGTAGACAATCGTTGGGTGGTTCCATACTCACCACTATTGTCAAAATCATACAAAGCGCACATCAACGTAGAATATTGCAATTCCGTGAAATCGATTAAATATAACTGCAAGTATGTGAATAAAGGCAGCGATATGGCAGTTTTTGGTGTTCAGGCAGAAAATGGTGACAGCAATGCAGTACGAGTTGTCGATGAAATATCTCAATACCAGGCTGGAAGATACATAAGCAGCAACGAGGCTGCATGGCGAATTTTTTCGTTCCCAATTCATGAACGCTATCCAGCTGTAGTTCACTTGGCATTCAATTTGGAGAATGGTCAACGTGTCTATTTCACAGAACTAAATGTGCAAGAAAGAGTCCTGAATCCGCCTACGACAACTCTGACTGCCTTCTTCACCTTATGCCAGGAAGATGCTTTTGCCATAACCTTGATGTATTCAGAAGTGCCCTCTTAACCACAATATGGCACAGAGAAACGTGGCAGGGTACAGCTAGTAAATTAATAAAAAATTCGTCTATGGTGAATAAAGCCCAGGGGTGTGCTTGGATTTATTAAACGGTGATCAAAGGAATTCAATGACCCCTACACAGAAAAAATTCTGGTGGGTTGAATCTACAAAATTTGTGGGTTGAATTACAGTAAAGCTGCAATCAATGTATTTTATTGTTGTTGGGCGTTGATGCACTAAGATCAGTACATTCAAGTGGCCCGTATGACACCAGGCACGTGGCTGTTTGGGTTAGGTGTTAGTAGGCGCGATGGAAAATGTAGGACAGAATACGAGGAAATTGACTAAAGGCGTGCTGCCAGGTTGCTTGCTTGCATGTTTACTAAGTGTGTTAATATTAAGGATTTTAATTTGGGAAGGGTATCTATGTAAGAGATTAGTGTGTACAAATCATTATAATTTGCACATAACACTCTAAAAGGTTCATGCTGTTCAAAGGAGGTTCTACAGTGGCGCAACACTAATGGGATATAGGATCTAGTAGTTCTACATGGTACATGGAAATTAAGCTGACTCAATGAGTCAGCACTTTACACATCACAATGGATAAGGTTAAGAATAAAGGTTATTCCTAGCATCGTTTTACGATTGGCTAAGGACGGCAAGTTTATTAATAGGAGTATACTAGCGTAGGAAGGTAATTTTTGATTCGCATCCCAATTTAAACCGCGTTGAGCGAAAAGTAAAAAGTTCTTTTGAACCGACTCAATGCGTTTACTATGAACGCCGTACTGAGGGGTCCAAACGCAGCATCCATATTCTAGGATAGGACGAACTAAGGAAGTATATAAGGATTTAGTAACATAGGGGTCACTGAATTCCTTCGACCACCGTTTAATAAATCCAAGCACACCTCTGGCTCTATTCATCATAGACGAAATATGATCAATAAAGTCAAGTTTTTGGTCCAAGCGGACGCCGAAATCATCAACAGAATTAATTCTTTCCAAAGAGCAGCAGTTCAGCATGTAAGTAGCAAGCTTAGGAGCGACACGAGAGAATGTCATTAGCTTGCATTTCGAGCCATTTAAGTTTAATAAGTTTACATGGCACCAAGTTTGAAAATTATTAAGATCTGTTTGTAAATCCGACTGGCAGGCAACGTCATTGTATTCCTCGCAAAGCTTGACGTCATCCGCGTACATAAGCAGTATGGAGTTAGTAAAGACTTTGGGCAGGTCATTTATAAATAATGTAAGCAAAAGGGGCCCAAATGGCTTCCTTGTGGGACGCCAGATGTAACCATTAGAACATTGGATAAATTATTCTTAAAGAGGACCTTTTGAAACCCATTAAATCGAGTTTTCTAACGAGAAGAGAATGGTTAACAGAGTCAAAAGCTTTACTGAAATCAGTATAGGTTACATCTGTCTGACAATTATTATGGAAGCCCTTTATAATATAGGAAGAGAGCTCCAAAAGATTTGTTGTTGTTGATCTTCGCTTAATAAAACCAGGTCGACATGGAGAAATAACTGATCTACAAAGGTGCTGTAAGAGGGGTGATAATGTTTTCAAATAATTTAGGGATGGCCGACAACTTAGAGATTCCTCTATAATTGCTGGCATCCAATTTGCTACCTTTTTTGTGGAAAGGAATAATAAAAGATTCCTTCCAAATAATGGGAAAGTGGGAGGTTTCTAAGGACAAGGTAAACAATATCAGAACGGGATAGCACAGGGCGTCGGCACAATACCTGAGCCCACAGCCAGGAATTCCGTCGGGACCTGGCGAATAAACAGCCTTGACACGATGAAGATCTAACAGGAGAGAGCTTTCCTTTAGGCTAGGACAGAAAATTATGTTTGATTTGGGTATGTCGTAGGAATAAGTCTGGTGTAAATACGAAGAGCTTGAATAAGTTGTTTGAAAAAAACTGCGAAAATAGATAGGCTATTGCCTGATCATTATTTGCGGTAGTATTTTCAATTGAAAGCGAGGAAGGATTTGTTTTAGGCTTACGTTTAGTGTTAACGAAATTATAAAACTGTTTTGGGTCCTGTGAGAACTGGGCCCTACAACGAGTTAAATAGTTTTTATAACACTGTATAGATCGGATCAACTGAACTCGTTTATAAAATTATTCAGCCGTTTAAAGTCCGTTTTGTGAAAACATAGGACTTTATTGGCTGAACGGTCAGAAATATTCTGTACTTCACACCCAATATCAAGAGTCACATCGAAAGTTGGATGATAAGGATCTTCGGTCTCCGTCAGAGGCGTCACCCTTGCTAAACTGACTCTCGCAGGATCAGAGACGAAGCAAAGATCAAGCAAGCGCTGTAAGGAATTTCGCACATGGTTGACTTGAGACAGCGAACTGTCGAACAAGCCAGCGATAAAGTCATGTTGTGTAGGTGTATTGAGAGTATTGGTGGTATTATTTGAGCACCAATTAGCACCAGGGATATTAAAATCTCCTAGGACTACCAACTGGTCTCTATCCTACTAGAAACCATCTGAATAGCGGAAAGGTGATGGTCTCTATCCAAAAGCCTACTAGAAACCATCTAAATAGCGGAAAGGTGATTCCAATAAATAAGGAGTTCCGAGAATGGAGGTATGTAGGAACAGGTAATAAAAATGGAGCTACCTTTGATAGATAGCTTCACACAGAGGAATTCAGCATCGTTGCATTCCTAGAAGGTTAATAATACTGACGTGAGTAAGGAGTCTACCGCTATAAGAACTCCACCCCCGCGTCTGACAGGGCGATCTAGCCGATATACTGTGAACACAGCTAGAAAAACTTCGAAGCTCAGAATCTCCGGCATTAAACAGGTTTCTGTGAGCACAATAACCTGAGATGCAAACGAAAGACTATCAGAATACAAGATAGAAAGCTTACTTCGTTAGCCTCTTGCATTCTGATAAGAAATACGTAGGGAGTAGGTTAGTTTTTTGGGTCGGGATTGGAAGACGCAGAAGGCGCAGTGGCATGATCAGGCCTGGGAAGAGTTATTCCTACAGGCCGCTTTTTCTTTTTTTCGCCTCGAACTCCTTAACAACAATGTACTCTGTCCATAATTAAGAGAGCAAATAGTGTTAAAGAGATCGTTAGGGACATTTATTTTGAAAGATGAAATATCCCAAGCGTAAGAAAATTTAAACTTCTCCACCTTAATCTTTATTTTATCGGCTCTGGTGTTGCCTTGTATAAAGGCGAGAACATCTTCCGATGTTTGATCAGGGGAGAGCCGCTAAAGGGCTTTTGGCAAGGCGGATTGGTTTTCTGCCTAAGGGCCTAACACCCAGGGCAGATATATCGGTATACACGGGACTTTGAGGGGCAAAATTTGTGACCCCCCGGGGGACAAAACAGAAATTACCGGTGGTACGGGCACTCCCGCTGCACAGTCGGGTCTTTTTTAGCGCTCGATCTTAGCACTCTTGGAATTAATGCTGAGGTCGAGGGCTGTGCCGAGGAAGGCTGCTGCTGAGAGCCCGTTGAAGGTAGCTGTTTTTTTGCGCCTAGGAGACTCTTTTAATAGCGTAAGGCTATTAAATTGATGGTAAGGTCACCTGCAGAAATAGCCTTTTTGCAGGTTTTGGCGAAACAGACAATATTTAAGGACTTTTTAAAGACTTACCACTGTACTTGTACTTTAAAAAAAGAGGAAACAAAAAACAACAGAGCTATGAAGATAAGAGCGTGTGAGATCAGATAAGATGAGAAGTGCAGCAGCAAAGTGAAAGCGAGAGAGTGGGAGATAAATAGCAAAAACGTTTAGCTGTTGCGACGGCGCAAACAAAAGCTAAACGAAGAAGGCATAAAAAGGAATGCAAAATATGCAAAAGCTAGCACTAGCAGACAACTAAATTGGGAAGTAAAACCAATTATAAACACAAATCATAATAGCTGCATGCACACGCGAAGTGAACGGGAAGTTATTAAAACAAAATAGAAAAACCCCGGTGGTTATTTTCAAACTTTAACACAAAACGAGAGTGCAAGAAAAAAACACGTCCGTTCACTTGGAAAGATGACATATTTTAATGCAGAATGTGCAGTCCAACCACCTTCTAATAATGTAGCTGCAATTTCCGAAGATGCATCAATGACATAACGAACGTTTTGCTTGTACCGTCAGAAGCATTCAAGAAAATATAATCCACCTGCATTTTTGGAAACGACTTGTGTCATATACATTTTTTTACCACATTGCCGAATGACTGAAAAAGTGCTTAGACTTTTGAGATATACCGAACATTTATGAATACAATGCATGCACAAAATATGCATTTCCGGGCATTTCACCCGGATAGTTAGCGGCATTACAATGTGGACATATTACGTCCATCATTTCAATATATCCGTACATAATATAATCAATTTTACTGTTGCACTATGGGGCGACCGACCACATTTTGTGGCATTAATAAATATCTTTAAAACGAATGAATATTATTATGATTATATATATTTTTTAGTCAACTTTATTATAGTAAAATGAAAGTGTTTTGAGAAAAATGGTCTTGGTCCCGCCTTATTTTAAGGATGTATAATTTTTTTTTGTCAGTGTAAAGAAATTGTATGATTTGTTTTTTTTTTATTTAATATTAATTATTATTACAGTTTATTTTTTGCATGGTTTAGGCGATCATCCATAGCAATATTTCACACTCCTTAAAAAAACGATCTGTAGGAGCCTAATTTTCTGTAAAAGGACTAGGAAGTATGTAGGTAGGTTGCAGTGGTGAGGCCCATTTCTGGGGCCTCCAATTAGAGCTAAGCTCCTTTTTGCTCCACACCCTCTGTTTGTTGTTGTTATACACTATCAGTACCATCCAGAGTCAGCCAGGAAACCTAGGATTGCCGAAACTTTCAGCTTTCCTATGTTTCCCAGTGACTCCAACTGGTAGGCACCAAAGTGGCGAAATCTGATATAGTTTAGCGCTGGGCAGAAGCAGAGCAGATGTTCCGGTGTCTCTTGCTCTGTAGGTTGCTTACAGCTTCTACAGATTGCGTTGTATGGCAGTCCCAGCTTCATTGCGTGCGAACCGATCGCCCAATGTCCCGTGGTGAGTGCCGTGAACCTGCTGATATCCCGTTTGCTGTTGGATAGCAGTTCCCTGGTTCGTTTTTCGTCGTACCTCGGCCAGCATTCCCTTGACCTTCTGTGATCACTCTTGCCTTGCCATTCTTTATTAGCTATCTGCCTAAAGTGGTCATGGATCCTTGTCTGGATCGCGTTTAGGGAGATCGGTAATTCGAAGTCAGAGCTTAGCCCTGCCGAGCCTGCACGGGCTAGTTCGTCTGCCTTCTCATTTCCTGGGATCTCGTTGTGTCCCGGTACCCAAGTTACTTGTACCTTATTTTTGTCGGCAAGTCTATTAAGGGCCTTCTTGCATTCTGCCACTAGTCGTGAGTTCGTTTTCACGGCAGATAGGGATTTTATAGCCGCTTGGCTATCCGAGTAGATTCGAACTCTTTTGCCCCTGAGGTCCTGCCTTAAGGAAAGTTCGACTGCTTCCCTTATGGCTAGTAACTCAGCCTGAAAGACCGTCGCTGAGTTAGAGAGATTGAAAGCCTGTTCAATTCTCCAATTTTCAGCGAAGATCCCAGCCCCTACGCCGCAGCTCATTTTTGAGCCATCGGTGTAGAGGGACACCTCGTTCTCCACTACTACTCTGCCCCTACTCCAGTCTTCCCTTGATGGGTATGATGTCGAGAATGCATTCCCGAATTTCATTTCCGCGATCATGTAGTCGGTCTTAACGTCTGTGTTAATGCCGCTGCTCCCAAGGATCTTGCCGTGCCCGGCGCCGTAGTCCCTCCAGCAATTGCTCGCCTTCAGACTTACTGCGCTCTGTACCGCAGTGTCCTTCACAAACAGCTCTATCGGCATTATATCCAGGATGGCGTTGAGGGCAGCCGCGGGGCATGAGCGCATTGCACCCACGGCCCCCGCACTCGCTGCCCGTTGCATCCGTGTCAGCTTCGTTCTGCTGTAAGCCCTAGTTAGTGCCGGCCACCATACTAGGGCTCCGTATGTAAGAATTGGTCGTACCACTGCAGTGTAGAGCCATAAAATTATCTTTGGGTGCAGTCCCCATTTGTTCCCAAACATTTTCCTGCAGGAGTAGAATGCGATGCTTGCTTTCCTTACTCTTTCTGCAATGTTATCCTTCTATAAGAGCTTTTTATCCAGAATAACTCCTAGATACTTCGCTCGCTCCGAAAGTTTTAGCTCCATGCCGTTGATACTGGGCATGTTGAAGGGTGGTATCTTAGTTCTTCGCGTGAAGAGCATAAGTTCCGTTTTTGTGGGGTTGATACCTAGTCCGCAGGTTTTTGCCCATTTGTTTAATCGACCTAGCGCACCCGTCATTATTTCGCTAATAACGTCAGGGTATGGTCCTGAAACTAGCAGTACTACGTCGTCCGCGTATGCAACTGCTATGACTCCACCCGTATTGAGATCTGTCAATATGGCGTTCATATTTGTGAGCCAGAGTAGGGGCGATAGTACCCCGCCCTGAGGTGTGCCTCTCTTCACAGTCCGCGTGAGGTGAGTGCCACTCAGTTCGGCTGTGATCGTCCTGCTCTTTAGCATGACTCCGATCCACTCTCTGATGCCTCTCTCAATACCTAGCAAGTTGAGGGAGTCCAGGATAGAGTCGGGGTTCACGTTATTGAACGCGCCTTCGATGTCTAGGAAGGCTGCCATCGTGTATTGTTTGTGTTGTAATGTCTTCTCGACATGATGTACAACTACGTGTTGCGCTGTTTCCGTACATTTTCCTCTGCGATACGTATGCTGCGCATCCGAGAGTTGATGCCCTTCTAGAGACTCTCGGATGTGGACGTCCAGGAGTCTCTCTAGTGTCTTCAGGGTGAAGAAGGTGAGACTTATCGGTCTATAATCCTTTGCTAGGATGTGCCCCCTTCTGCCCGGTTTCGGTATAAAAATGACTTTAGCCTCTCTCCACAGCAGTGGGACGTGCGTCAGTCTTAAACAAGCTTCGTAAATGGCTTTTAGCCATTTGCAAATACTGTCCTTAGCTGATTGTAGCATTGCCGGTATTAAGCCGTCTGGGCCCGGGCTTTTATACTTATCGAAAGAATCTATTGCCCACTGGATACGCTCAGTGGTAATGATGTCTTCCGTAGGTGTATCCATTTGAGAGCTCGTTCCCTCCTCGGGTACCGAGCTCACTCTTAGGGCTTATGTGACCTTTGGCGAGGATTTTGCTGACTCTCGCCGTGTCCTTTATGCTTTCCAGTGACTCGCAGTAGTTTTGCCACGACCCTTTCTTGGCCTTGTATACTGCCTTCTTGTAAATTTTTTGTGCCTCTTTGCATGATCCCTAATCCCGGGTTGCATAGCTGTGGTTAAAGGACTTTCTCGCGCTCTTCCTGAGCTCGCTTAATTCCTTTGTCCACCACGGTGGGTATTGCTTCTTCGAGAATGTTAGCTTACAAGTCTCTTTGAAGGCGTTGTTCAGAATATTCGTTAGGTCCTCAACCTCCTTGTCGAGTGCCTTTGCAGTGGATATTGTCTTGATCCTCCTGCCGTTTACTTTAGATCGGACAATTTCGCTGAAATTGTTCCAATCCGTCTTACGGGGGTTTCTCCTTGACACCTGTTTCTTAACTGGTGTCGTTATATCAAAGAAAATGTATCTATGGTCTGAGAAGGAGTGTTCTGTTGATACCCTCCAGTTCTCGACCTTGTAATTATTTTGTTCTATAAGTAATGTGAGGTCTAACACCTCTTCCCAACCTTGAAAATTTTCCGTGCTCTGAAAGATAAAGGTCGGGGTATTACCTTTATTGCATATCGTTACATTTCTACATATAATATTGTCAAAGAGTGACTCACCTCTTTCGTTAGTCTCCGAACTCCCCCAGGGCGTGTGTCTTGCGTTCGCATCACACCCGAGCACCAGGGTCGTCTTCATCACTTCCGCCCATTGCACCACCTTGACTACCGGCTCAGGCGGGGCCGGCTCGTCATGGGCCATGTACGCAGATGATATGGTGACTCCGCTTCCATCCGCCGCCACGAATCTGGCCACTGCTAGGTCAGGTGTGCTGAGATTGGGACAGTGAAAAGCATTAAAGTGATTCTTAATTACAATGCAAGCTCTCGACCTACCATTCGAGTTTGTGCACAGTAGTGTGTATCCTTGGATTCTCAATCCAGCGACTTGCCCGTCCCTGGTCCAAGGCTCCTGTATTAGACCGATGTCGATATCCCTCTCCCTTAGAAGGATCGTGAGATTAGCTGAAGCGTGCGAGCTGCGCTTCAGGTTAATCTGCACGATTCTCGACATCGATGTTAGTGGGGGTGGCGTCCGGAGATTTGTCGTCGATGACCATGTCGTCCAACAATTTGTTGGTGTCATCGACCTCCTCCAGAATCTCGTCCGGCTCGGCCAGGAAGACCTTAATCTTGGCCTTCCTGGTGCCGTACCTGACCTTGTGGTCCGTTGCCTCCAGCTGGGGCAGACAGCGCTGGTTGATCAGCAGGAGGAAAGGCTGACTCGCCTTCATCTCCTGCTCTGCTCTGAGGATGGTCCAGTCCTCCGTATGTATGTCTGGGTTCTGAGCCTTCAGACAGGCGATCACCCTAGCATGGTCAGTTTGGACCTTTGGTAACCAGATGCGAGCTCTGGGTCTCCTTGGGATCTCCCTGGCGTGGACTAGCCTAATCTTAGGGCCAGCCCTCACTTCCTGTGAGCGAATTCGCTTTGCCTTCGAGGGCTGGAACGCCGCCGGGTTTGCCGCTTTGTACTGCTCAAATTCCGCGATCTCCGCAAGGAATTTGGCCTTGTCCTCGGCATCCCGAGGGTCAGTTTTGCCCTCAGCCTCGTTCTTGGCTATCTTGCCGAGAACGAAGCGGGCTCTGTTGACCCTCGCTAGTCTCTGATGGTGAGACATTTTCGCTAACTCTTAGGTGGTGCTCAGCTGAGCCCCACCTGTGTGTTTCGATTGGGGAGTGCTACTCGCCCTCCCCTCGGATTGCGACTCTTCTTCGTCGGTCTCCGATACAATGTGAGATGCAGCGACTAGTCTCGGCCTCTGCATCTCCTTCTCGTCCTTCGTTGACAGTTGTTGGGGTTTATCCTCTCCCAGGAGTTCCGAAGCTCGGTTTGTGGTATTCATTGCATATCATGAACGCCCGCTTTGCTCGACCTGGCAGCGCAGCGGGCCAGAGGGGGTTTGGGGCTTTGAAGACAGGTTGACCGCAGCTTCGCCCCAAAACTGCGGCAAGGCCACTTACGACCCAGGGTTGCCTGGCCCTGGGAAGGCTCCGTGCAGACACAGCTTGGAATTACCCCTCAGCTGCGAACCTGGAAGCCAGTGTGCACGGGTCGCATCACACACCTGACTTGAGGGGAGGCTACTTAAAGACTGCCTAAGTCCGCCCGACTACAATTGGTCAGCATCCCCGGTCGAGCCTCGACTGGGGACCTGCTTCCAGCCGCCCTCGCTTGGAGAGTATAGTCGCACTACCGATGGTGTACACAGTTACGGCAGATGACACAGTCATCCGTTGATCCCCCTGTGCACCCTATCGGCTGACGGCCCTAGGAAATATACATTAAGTATATTATAATTAAAAATTCCAGTATCTGTAGAATATACATATGACAGTTTTACCGTTCCATATATCCAAAATCTAGAGCTCGCAAATAACTGTCGACCGGTTTTCTTTTTGCGCTCTCGTTGCGAGCACAACCTAAAATGTTCATACTCTCTCCCCTCGCTCTGAGCAAGAGAATCTTCCTGACTTAATTTGCGTTTTCTGTTGAGCGCTTTTCGTTGTGCTTTCGCACAAACTCAACGAAAACTTTCTTTTCATATATATACATATTTCGTCTGCAAACCAGACGCTTAACGATTTGTTTTCAAATGTGTTTGAATGTATACCAATACATATGCTTCACTGAACACGACAAAAAGTTTGGTTAAGATTGGTCGGTCGATCGTTTTCAAGATGTTCACCTTAATGTACTGCATTCGCATACGACAAAAGTAACAAAAATAGAAGTCACATTTGCAAAATGACAGTTCAAGCTCTGATTTCAGCGAAGCGTGATGAAAAATAAATGCGATTAGTTTTAATGAATTATGCAATGAATTATCTTAATAATGAATTTTGTTTGACTTTAAAATACAAAAAAATTTTATTAATATTGATGAATCTGACCATTTTTGTAGGTAACCAACCATGTTAAAAATACTCGTTTTAAAGATATTTTAATTTTTTGCCCGCGGTGAACCTTTCTGTAGAAATATCCATATTTTAAACCCCAGAAAATGGATTGGCTGTTTAAAGAATTATACTTGTCGACGATAGAATATTGTAATCGATAGGCGCAATTAGTATATTAAGTGTCGACGAGAACATACTGATGGATTTTGAGCCCAAGTGTGTACGGGCATACTTTTATCGATAAGTTAACCGCCAAAATTGGGCGTTCTTATTGTCGTTCGAAAAGTAGGAGGACACACTGCGGTAAGCACGTGTGAGAGTTTAATGAAATGTAAAATTAAGGTTAAGTTCAAGGTTCACATCTGCTTGTCGGCCTCGGGGCAGGGGTGTTGCCTTTGTTTGGCGGGAACTAGAAATGTCGAGCCGTTAAAGGCAAATCCAAGGGACGCCCGACAATTCCTTTTATTCGCATTCCGAGGGAGACTGCAGGAGCAGCTTGGGAGCGCGGGCGGCGCCCCACGTGTGGATTGAGTCGCAGTCTGCGACATAGAGACGCAGACAGCGTCAGTTGAGGAGTCGCAGGCAGCGACGTAATTGAGACGCAGACAGCGTCAGTCGTGGAGTCGCAGGCAGCGATGTAGAGGAGAGCAGTCAGCGCCGACCACAGTTGAGTCGCAGTCAGCGACATGGAGACGCAGACAGCGTCAGTCGTGGAGTCGCAGGCAGCGACGTAGAGGAGCGCAATCAGCGCCGACCACAGTTGAGTCGCAGTCAGCGACATGGAGGCGCAGACAGGATCAGTCGTGGAGTCGCAGGCAGCGACGTAGAGGAGCGCAGTCAGAGCCGAATAAGTTGAGTCGCAGTCAGCGACAAGGAGACGCAGACAGCGTCAGTTAAAGATCCGCAGGCAGCGACGTAATGGAGACGCAGACAGCGTCAGTCGTGTCAATGCCAGAGAGGATCCCACGTTGGATCTCCTGGCGAGGATTGCAGCATTGGAAAAGAAGCTGCAGCAGGTTAGGACCCTGGGAAGCGTGCGTACCGCCAATTGCGCGCCAATGCAGTTGTCTCGCGTCAGGGCAGCCGCCATTTTGGAGCGGTCCGCCATCAGCGACATCAAACGAGGAGACCTCATGTAACGGGGTCGGGTCGGTGCCCTGGGTACAGCGCGTCCTGCACGCTGCCGCCACCTTACAGTGGGGCGCCGTTCACAACAAGCACTGCGCAGACAGCGCATGGATTCACATTACCGCCACTTGTCGGATCCCCCACTATAATGACGTCAAATGGAATCCAGGAAAGCTCCCTGATCTGCCTATATTTAGAGGGCTGCCCGAGGAGTGGCCGATCTTCAGCTGTGTGTTCACGGAGACAACACGAGCGTATAACTGCACGGATTTGGAGAACAATCAGAGGTTGTTGAAGGCGCTGAAGGATGATGCTCGCGACGCAGTGAAGTTGCTATTGATTCATCCAGGGAACGTCTGCGCCGCCATGGAGCAGCTGCGCTTTAGTTTTGGCCCACCGGAGCAGCTAATAATCAGTCAGCTGAACAACGCGGTGAACTCGGAGCAGCATATCGACGCCAAGAAATGCGATCGACAGGATGATCGGCTCGGATGCTGTCGAATCTGTGGAGGACAACACGCAGTTACGAACTGCAAGGAATTTATTGGAACTTCGGCACCGGGCACCGGGTGGAGCATTGTGAGGAGGCACAGGCTCTGCTTCTCATGCTTACGAAGTGGGCACATGACTAGATCCTGCAATGTGCATAGTGAGTGCCAGATTAATGACTGTCGCAAGTTTCGCCACCGTCTGCTGCATGGCGCTGAAGATGAGCAAAGGCCGCAGCAACGAGGTGGGTACAATCGCCACAACGGAGGGAACCAGCAGTCAGCGGTTTCCAGACACAGCCCGGACAGGAGGTCTTTGCCACGAGACGGTTACAGGGACCACGAGGCGAACCAGCAGCTCGCCATAAATAGCCTGGAGAGAAGGCACCGCAGGAAGCGGATGCGCCCGTGCACAGGAATTTAAGCTGCGTTGAGGCCGAGCGAGGCCGCCTTCTGTTCCGTATACTGCCAATAGCGGTGTACGAAGCCGGTCGGACGATAAATACGTACGCGCTCTTTGATGAAGGATCCTCCGTTACGATGATTGACGACGAACTACGGAGGAATATGGGAGTGCAAGGGGAGCGCCGACAGCTAAATATCCAATGGTTCAGAGGAAGGGCATCCAAAGAGACCACGTAGTAAGTCTGAAAATAAGTGGAGTTGGGAAGTCCATTCGCCATGTAATGAGAAACGTGTATGCCATTTCGAGCTTGAGCCCACCGATGCAGACGTTAAGTCGGCAGGATGTACAGGGTGTGCATAAGAATGCGCGCCTGCCGATGGAACCTTACACCAAGATGGTGCCGAAGTTGCTCATCGACCTGGATCATGGTCGTCTGGGATTGCCAGAGAGAGACCGTATGCGGCCGCAACCGAGTTAGGCTGGGTTGTGTTCGGGCCCGTAAAGGGGCCTATCTCGGACAATGATGCGATCCGTCTTTAAACTTGCAGTTTTGAATTGAGAGAAGCGGTTTTTCACGGGGTCGGGGATGTCGACGATCGAATATTGTAATCGATAGGCGCAATTAGTATATTAAGTGTCGACGAGAAAATACTGTTGTTTTTTGAGCCCAAGTGTGTACGGGCATATATTTATCGATAAGTTAACCGCCAAAATTGGGCGTTCTTATTGTCGTGCGAAAAGTTGGAGTAGGAATTTAATGAAATTAAAATTAAGGTTAAGTTCACCTTTACGCAGAATAAAACATACGTAGTGCTTCGCATCTGCTTGTCGGCCTCGGGCCAGGGGTGTTTCCTTTGTTTGGCGGGAACTAGAGATGTGGAGTCGTTAAAAGCAAATACAAGGGACGCACGACAACACTTATTAATTATTTATACACTTTTTGTCACATTAAACTTGCCAACGATTACCCAATATCCGGAGTAAGGCGAGCGCTACGGCTGTTAACTTAACAGTGGCTCTGTTAAAGCAGCTTGAATCATTGATTTCAGATGACATGAACATTTTTTTAACATGCCGTGCAGAAAGTGGATAAAGAAACATAATAGTTTAGTTAGTGGCAAAACTCCACAAAAATAGAAATGGAGCAAAAAAAAAGAGCTTTCTGTTTTTTTCCTTTCTCGGGTACTCGGATAAGCTGAATGTTGAAACCGGAAACTTATTGTGAACGATCAAAATCAAATAAAAAAAGCAAACAGCAGGGATTTTTAAAGCGAACTAAATTGAATTTATATATTTCGAAAGCCAAGATGGAGGGAAATTAAAAAATAGAAACACTGTTCGCTTTAGAGATTTAACTCACAAGAAACATTTTAATTGCTCAAACAATTTGTTATTGAGTGGCGACGGCACTGTCGCGAACAGTTTTTTGGCCTTCAGCTTCATATCTTCAAGTGTCACAACATCTGATCCGTTCGAATTTATATTAAAATACCGTTTCTGAGAGCTGAGAGAGAGGCAAATAGCTGTTCGTGAGCGATGTCTTAAAGGTCTGTACGTTGACGAGAAATCCAAATACTATAAAGTTGCACGGCGTTAGGGGCTTCCTGAAGGCTGAGTTAATGCAATGAAGAAAAAAAATCTATCAAACAAAGTACTCGAGGATTTGCCTCTCAGTTTTACTTGCAGCTCTTTAACATACTTCAAGTTCTTGATCCGGCCATGAACAATAATGTTCGGAAAAGAAATCTCGCAGATATTAAAGCACACAGCTCAGGTTGTTCCACTTTCGACATTTGCAAGGTCGCTGTGGTTGCCATTGGATTTCGGTTGCTTTATCATGGGCTGATTCGATGGGTAATATGGCCACTGAACCGAACACCGATCCATTCTTGCATACAAAAGCACATGTCCAATCATCCAATCTCCGTTAAACCAATCATCAAATGTTGAACGTGTCTTAAGTTTCAAAAGAACCGCTTGTTTACAGAGTATGACCGCATTTTTTGCCCTCCAAAAATGGCAAAGAACTATTAAAAAGAGCGGTCATACTGCAAAAGAATTAATATTTTTCCGCTTCAAAACAGTTCAACCCTCGCCGTACCGTACTTTAAGTTAAGTTAGGACCATCAAAACGCATTCGAAGCCTTAAATATTTTATTGGATACTTTTGGATATTTTTGTTATCGATCGCTTCGACTTCCCCTTACTTTTAGGATTCCTTGGGAGGAAATACAAAAACCCTTATGATATCCTGCATCTCTCCATCAAACATTAATTATGATGAAACAATAACGACCCTGCGCTACGCAAGTAGAGCTAAGAAAATTGCAAATAAGCCGACAATTAACGAAGATCCCAAAGATGCCAAATTACGACAGTATCATGATGAAATACTTTATTTAAAAAGAATGCTGAAAGAAACACAACAAACGATTGATTTCAAAAGTGACGAGAAGTTAAGAGAAGTTTCAATTAATGATAAGAAATACCAAGAAATCCCAGATATCACCAATGCTGAAGCGATGAACTCAAGGTCAATCTTACCTGTTCATTCAAAAGAAGAGAACATTCAATTGCAAGCACGAAACCGTATTGATCTTATTAAACAAACCTTAATTGGAGGTGAGCGTGTTGGTGATTTAAAACTTAAGGAACAGCATAAAGCCCGTCGAATTGCTGCTCAACGTCACTTAAATGCCGTAGCAAATGCTCTGAGCCGTATTAATTATGAAGATCGAGACCTTTTACAAGGTCATTATGCTAGTATAGCCCAAGAGATAAATATTAAAAACGAACACATACGAAATTGCCAACAAAAAATTAAAATGCTTCAAATGGAACTTTCGGATTTGAATTCAGAGTTTCAGCTTGATCGTGAAGATTATTTGGATGAAATAAGAAATCTTGGACGTTACATCAAGTTTTATCAACAATTACTTAATAAATTTGATTCAAATTTACGTAAAAATTATAAAAATTGGTAAGAAATCGTTGCCACTAATAATAATAAGTACTTACCCAAACGTTTTATAATAGGTCTCCGGATATTGTAATGGAGCATTCAACATGGATTGATGATCTGAAAATTTGGAAAATTCCAGACAACTATTTGTTGAAACTTCCACCGGCTAATCTTAATTCTGATAATCAACAAATATATAGCTCGACAGAAACTAAGAACATTTCCAAAATATTTAGGAATGATGAAAAGCAACCTTTTGAACATGTAAGTATGTTTTTATTTCCTTAATTATTATAGAACATATATATTTTTTTATAATAAATAATCATAAATATTTTCTTAAAGGACAACTTTAACACATCAAAAGAGAAGTTTAACGGGAATGTTCTCAAAAACTACTTTCGCACATCTCGTCCAAACAATAAAAAGGAGCAATTCGGAAAAATAACCGGCTTAAAAGAATAAAGTGAATAACAGGAAACATTTATAATAAAACTTATTTAAAAAAAAATCATATGGATGGCGTTTCAGCCCATCAATGTGAAGCGTAATCGGTCCTGCGTATCTAAGAGGGATGGTCAGGGCGTTTGTCAAGCAAACGAAAAAGTTTAGTGAGGTGGCCAGAGTCTGGCTATTGCGCTGGTAATTAGGTGAGACAACGGATTTTCGAGGAACTTCCTGGAAGACCCAGAGCTCGCATATGGTTCACAAAAGGGAAATCCGACCATGCAAGGGCACTCCAACAGAATCCAGATGTGCATACAGAGAACTGGGCCATCCTCCAAGTAGAGAAGGAGATGAAGACGAGCCATTCATTCCTCCTGGTTATATATCATCGTTTCTTATAGACGTGAAAATATAAAATTCGGTACATCAGAAATGGCAAGTTTAAGTTTTTCCGAACCGAATGAGATTCTGGAGGAGGTGGACGACACGAATAATTTGCTGGATGGTCAGCCCGAGTGCACTCTGACTAACCACGATGCCGAAAATAGTCAAAATTTTTTTGGCTAATTTGTCAATTTGATTAGGACTAGAGACGAGCACGTATAAGGTCTGTCACTGCCTCTACTAGCCACAAACTCGAAAGGTATAGTATACAAAATGAATATGCAAATTAATACAAAATTATTAAATTTCTAAATTTTTGTCAGCGGGTGGGAATGGAGTTTACATCAGCATACATGTCTGAATCTGGCTCCCCAATAACGGGAGGTAAAGCTGCTCCAACGGGCCAAAGATACAAAAACGAATCAGGTGATCAGGTGCGACGCATAAGAACTAGGGAAGCTCCAAAACAACTGATAGATGTGAAACACTTTTTGATCATATTACATATACGGCAAAACGTTATAATATGTAACAAAGGGAATATACTATAATTTGTATTTTCGAGCACGGAGGTCTTATTGCCTTACAAGACATACGATTTATACTGGCTCTTCTTAAGATGTTAAGGACTTTGCTTTCTACGTTATTGGAAGTCAATCAAAGTAGATCGAGTTTTTAAATCGAGTTCTATTGACTGGCAGCGGGGGCGAAGCGGGTGGCTTCGTATTCAAAAAGAAATCCAAAGATTTGCGGAACATCCTTGTCTTACGTTCCTAGTAGTCCAATGAGCCCTTTGCCCAAACTCAGTTTGCCTCGCTGATAATATTGGACGTTTACGCTATCTACGTTAGAGATTATTCTGAACAAACCATTATAATTTGCTCATGAGACTCTTAAAGGCTAATAGATTTTAAAGGAGGCTATAGAGTGGCACAAAACTAAGGGTATATAGGATAGAGTATTTCAAGTCAGCACTTTCAACGTCGTTTCATCTTAAAAGATAAAGGTTAATAAGCCGTTTAAGCTTAATAAGTTTACGCAGCTCCAGTTTTAGAAATTATTAAGAAATATTAAGTAAAGACTCTCGCAGGATCAGAGACGAAGCAAAGATCGAGCAAGCGCTGTAAGGAATTTCGAACATGGTTGACTTGAGACAGCGAAATGTCAAACAAGCCAGCGATAAAGTCATGTTGTGTAGGTGTATTGAGAGTATTGGTAGAATTATTCGAGCACCAAATAGCACCAGGGATATTAAAATCTCCAAGAACTACCAACTGGTCTCTATCCAAAAGTCTATCCAAAAGTCAAAAGTTTCTATCCTGCACCGCAGGAAGCGGATGCGCCCGTGCACAGGAATTTAAGCTGCGTTGAGGCCGAGCGAGGCCGCCTTCTGTTCCGTATACTGCCAGTAGCGGTGTACGAAGCCGGTCGGACGATAAATACGTACGCGCTCTTTGATGAAGGATCCTCCGTTACGATGATTGACGACGAACTACGGAGGAATATGGGAGTGCAAGGGGAGCGCCGACAGCTAAATATCCAATGGTTCAGAGGAAGGGCATCCAAAGAGACCACGTAGTAAGTCTGAAAATAAGTGGAGTTGGGAAGTCCACTCGCCATGTACTGAGAAACGTGTATGCCATTTCGAGCTTGAGCCCACCGATGCAGACATTAAGTCAGCAGGATGTACAGGGTGTGCATAAGAATGCGCGCCTGCCGATGGAACCTTACACCAAGATGGTGCCGAAGTTGCTCATCGACCTGGATCATGGTCGTCTGGGATTGCCAGAGAGAGACCGTATGCG
The DNA here is from genome assembly GCF_035046125.1 of Drosophila serrata. Lineage (NCBI taxonomy): Eukaryota > Metazoa > Arthropoda > Insecta > Diptera > Drosophilidae > Drosophila > Drosophila serrata. Next base: position 1,539,666 of record NW_028257058.1, read on the forward strand.
GCCGCAACCGAGCTAGGCTGGGTTGTGTTCGGGCCCGTAAAGGGGCCTATCTCGGACAATGATGCGATCCGTCTTTAAACTTGCAGTTTTGAATTGAGAGAAGCGGTTTTTCACGGGGTCGGGGATGTCGACGATCGAATATTGTAATCGATAGGCGCAATTAGTATATTAAGTGTCGACGAGAAAATACTGTTGTTTTTTGAGCCCAAGTGTGTACGGGCATATATTTATCGATAAGTTAACCGCCAAAATTGGGCGTTCTTATTGTCGTGCGAAAAGTAGGAGTAGGAATTTAATGAAATTAAAATTAAGGTTAAGTTCACCTTTACGCAGAATAAAACATACGTAGTGCTTCGCATCTGCTTGTCGGCCTCGGGCCAGGGGTGTTTCCTTTGTTTGGCGGGAACTAGAGATGTGGAGTCGTTAAAAGCAAATACAAGGGACGCACGACAACACTTATTAATTATTTATACACTTTTTGTCACATTAAACTTGCCAACGATTACCCAATATCCGAAGAAGGCGAGCGCTACGGCTGTTAACTTAACAGTGGCTCTGTTAAAGCAGCTTGAATCATTGATTTTCGATGACATGAACATTTTTTTAAGATGCCGTGCAGAAAGTGGATAAAGAAACATAATAGTTTAGTTAGTGGCAAAACTCCACAAAAATAGAAATGGAGCAAAAAAAAAGAGCTTTCTGTTTTTTTCCTTTCTCGGGTACTCGGATAAGCTGAATGTTGAAACCGGAAACTTATTGTGAACGATCAAAATCAAATAAAAAAAGCAAACAGCAGGGATTTTTAAAGCGAACTAAATTGAATTTATATAAATTAAAAAATAGAAACACTGTTCGCTTTAGAGATTTAACTCACAAGAAACATTTTAATTGCTCAAACAATTTGTTATTGAGTGGCGACGGCACTGTCGCGAACAGTTTTTTGGCCTTCAGCTTCATATCTTCAAGTGTCACAACATCTGATCCGTTCGAATTTATATTAAAATACCGTTTCGAAGCTCTGAGAGAGAGGCAAATAGCTGTTCGTGAGCGATGTCTTAAAGGTCTGTACGTTGACGAGAAATCCAAATACTATAAAGTTGCACGGCGTTAGGGGCTTCCTGAAGGCTGAGTTAATGCAATGAAGAAAAAAAATCTATCAAACAAAGTACTCGAGGATTTACCTCTCAGTTTTACTTGCAGCTCTTTAACATACTTCAAGTTCTTGATCCGGCCATGAACAATAATGTTCGGAAAAGAAATCTCGCAGATATTAAAGCACACATCTCAGGTTGTTCAACTTTCGACATTTGCAAGGTCGCTGTGGTTGCCATTGGATTTCGGTTGCTTTATCATGGGCTGATTCGATGGGTAATATGGCCACTGAACCGAACACCGATACATTCTTGCATACAAAAGCACATGTCCAATCATCCGATCTCCGTTAAACCAATCATCAAATGTTGAACGTGTCTTAAGTTTCAAAAGAACCGCTTGTTTACAGAGTATGACCGCATTTTTTGCCCTCCAAAAATGGCAAAGAACTAGTAAAAAGAGCGGTCATACTGCAAAAGAATTAATATTTTTCCGCTTCAAAACAGTTCAACCCTCGCCGTACCGTACTTTAAGTTAAGTTAAGACCATCAAAACGCATTCGAAGCCTTAAATATTTTATTGGATACTTTTGGATATTTTTGTTATCGATCGCTTCGACTTCCCCTTACTTTTAGGATTCCTTGGGAGGAAATACAAAAACCCTTATGATATCCTGCATCTCTCCATCAAACATTAATTATGATGAAACAATAACGACCCTGCGCTACGCAAGTAGAGCTAAGAAAATTGCAAATAAGCCGACAATTAACGAAGATCCCAAAGATGCCAAATTACGACAGTATCATGATGAAATACTTTATTTAAAAAGAATGCTGAAAGAAACACAACAAACGATTGATTTCAAAAGTGACGAGAAGTTAAGAGAAGTTTCAATTAATGATAAGAAATACCAAGAAATCCCAGATATCACCAATGCTGAAGCGATGAACTCAAGGTCAATCTTACCTGTTCATTCAAAAGAAGAGAACATTCAATTGCAAGCACGAAACCGTATTGATCTTATTAAACAAACCTTAATTGGAGGTGAGCGTGTTGGTGATTTAAAACTTAAGGAACAGCATAAAGCCCGTCGAATTGCTGCTCAACGTCACTTAAATGCCGTAGCAAATGCTCTGAGCCGTATTAATTATGAAGATCGAGACCTTTTACAAGGTCATTATGCTAGTATAGCCCAAGAGATAAATATTAAAAACGAACACATACGAAATTGCCAACAAAAAATTAAAATGCTTCAAATGGAACTTTCGGATTTGAATTCAGAGTTTCAGCTTGATCGTGAAGATTATTTGGATGAAATAAGAAATCTTGGACGTTACATCAAGTTTTATCAACAATTACTTAATAAATTTGATTCAAATTTACGTAAAAATTATAAAAATTGGTAAGAAATCGTTGCCACTAATAATAATAAGTACTTACCCAAACGTTTTATAATAGGTCTCCGGATATTGTAATGGAGCATTCAACATGGATTGATGATCTGAAAATTTGGAAAATTCCAGACAACTATTTGTTGAAACTTCCACCGGCTAATCTTAATTCTGATAATCAACAAATATATAGCTCGACAGAAACTAAGAACATTTCCAAAATATTTAGGAATGATGAAAAGCAACCTTTTGAACATGTAAGTATGTTTTTATTTCCTTAATTATTATAGAACATATATATTTTTTTATAATAAATAATCATAAATATTTTCTTAAAGGACAACTTTAACACATCAAAAGAGAAGTTTAACGGGAATGTTCTCAAAAACTACTTTCGCACATCTCGTCCAAACAATAAAAAGGAGCAATTCGGAAAAATAACCGGCTTAAAAGAATAAAGTGAATAACAGGAAACATTTATAATAAAACTTATTTTAAAAAAAAATCATATGGATGGCGTTTCAGCCCATCAATGCGAAGCGTAATCGGTCCTGCGTATCTAAGAGGGAAGGTCAGGGCGTTTGTCAAGCAAACGAAAAAGTTTAGTGAGGTGGCCAGAGTCTGGCTATTGCGCTGGTAATTAGGTGAGACAACGGATTTTCGAGGAACTTCCTGGAAGACCCAGAGCTCGCATATGGTTCACAAAAGGGAAATCCGACCATGCAAGGGCACTCCAACAGAATCCAGATGTGCATACAGAGAACTGGGCCATCCTCCAAGTAGAGAAGGAGATGAAGACGAGCCATTCATTCCTCCTGGTTATATATCATCGTTTCTTATAGACGTGAAAATATAAAATTCGGTACATCAGAAATGGCAAGTTTAAGTTTTTCCGAACCGAATGAGATTCTGGAGGAGGTGGACGACACGAATAATTTGCTGGATGGTCAGCCCGAGTGCACTCTGACTAACCACGATGCCGAAAATAGTCAAAATTTTTTTGTCTAATTTGTCAATTTGATTAGGACTAGAGACGAGCACGTATAAGGTCTGTCACTGCCTCTACTAGCCACAAACTCGAAAGGTATAGTATACAAAATAAATATGCAAATTAATACAAAATTATTAAATTTCTAAATTTTTGTCAGCGGATGGGAATGGAGTTTACATCAGCATACATGGCTGAATCTGGCTCCCCAATAACGGGAGGTAAAGCTGCTCCAACGGGCCAAAGATACAAAAACGAATCAGGTGATCAGGTGCGACGCATAAGAACTAGGGAAGCTCCAAAACAACTGATAGATGTGAAACACTTTTTGATCATATTACATATACGGCAAAACGTTATAATATGTAACAAAGGGAAACTGTAACTATAATTTGTATTTTCGAGCACGGAGGTCTTATTGCCTTACAAGACATACGATTTATACTGGCTCTTCTTAAGATGTTAAGGACTTTGCTTTGTACGTTATTGGAAGTCAATCAAAGTAGATCGAGTTTTTAAATCGAGTTCTATTGACTGGCAGCGGGGGCGAAGCGGGTGGCTTCGTATTCAAAAAGAAATCCAAAGATTTGCGGAACATCCTTGTCTTACGTTCCTAGTAGTCCAATGAGCCCTTTGCCCAAACTCAGTTTGCCTCGCTGATAATATTGGACGTTTACGCTATCTACGTTAGAGATTATTCTGAACAAACCATTATAATTTGCACATGAGACTCTTAAAGGCTAATAGATTTTAAAGGAGGCTATAGAGTGGCACAAAACTAAGGGTATATAGGATAGAGTATTTCAAGTCAGCACTTTCAACGTCGTTTCATCTTAAAAGATAAAGGTTAATAAGCCGTTTAAGCTTAATAAGTTTACGCAGCTCCAGTTTTAGAAATTATTAAGAAATATTAAGTAAAGACTCTCGCAGGATCAGAGACGAAGCAAAGATCGAGCAAGCGCTGTAAGGAATTTCGAACATGGTTGACTTGAGACAGCGAAATGTCAAACAAGCCAGCGATAAAGTCATGTTGTGTAGGTGTATTGAGAGTATTGGTAGAATTATTCGAGCACCAAATAGCACCAGGGATATTAAAATCTCCAAGAACTACCAACTGGTCTCTATCCAAAAGTCTATCCAAAAGTCAAAAGTTTCTATCCTGCACCGCAGGAAGCGGATGCGCCCGTGCACAGGAATTTAAGCTGCGTTGAGGCCGAGCGAGGCCGCCTTCTGTTCCGTATACTGCCAGTAGCGGTGTACGAAGCCGGTCGGACGATAAATACGTACGCGCTCTTTGATGAAGGATCCTCCGTTACGATGATTGACGACGAACTACGGAGGAATATGGGAGTGCAAGGGGAGCGCCGACAGCTAAATATCCAATGGTTCAGAGGAAGGGCATCCAAAGAGACCACGTAGTAAGTCTGAAAATAAGTGGAGTTGGGAAGTCCACTCGCCATGTACTGAGAAACGTGTATGCCATTTCGAGCTTGAGCCCACCGATGCAGACGTTAAGTCGGCAGGATGTACAGGGTGTGCATAAGAATGCGCGCCTGCCGATGGAACCTTACACCAAGATGGTGCCGAAGTTGCTCATCGACCTGGATCATGGTCGTCTGGGATTGCCAGAGAGAGACCGTATGCGGCCGCAACCGAGCTAGGCTGGGTTGTGTTCGGGCCCGTAAAGGGGCCTATCTCGGACAATGATGCGATCCGTCTTTAAACTTGCAGTTTTGAATTGAGAGAAGCGGTTTTTCACGGGGTCGGGGATGTCGACGATCGAATATTGTAATCGATAGGCGCAATTAGTATATTAAGTGTCGACGAGAAAATACTGTTGTTTTTTGAGCCCAAGTGTGTACGGGCATATATTTATCGATAAGTTAACCGCCAAAATTGGGCGTTCTTATTGTCGTGCGAAAAGTAGGAGTAGGAATTTAATGAAATTAAAATTAAGGTTAAGTTCACCTTTACGCAGAATAAAACATACGTAGTGCTTCGCATCTGCTTGTCGGCCTCGGGCCAGGGGTGTTTCCTTTGTTTGGCGGGAACTAGAGATGTGGAGTCGTTAAAAGCAAATACAAGGGACGCACGACAACACTTATTAATTATTTATACACTTTTTGTCACATTAAACTTGCCAACGATTACCCAATATCCGAAGAAGGCGAGCGCTACGGCTGTTAACTTAACAGTGGCTCTGTTAAAGCAGCTTGAATCATTGATTTTCGATGACATGAACATTTTTTTAAGATGCCGTGCAGAAAGTGGATAAAGAAACATAATAGTTTAGTTAGTGGCAAAACTCCACAAAAATAGAAATGGAGCAAAAAAAAAGAGCTTTCTGTTTTTTTCCTTTCTCGGGTACTCGGATAAGCTGAATGTTGAAACCGGAAACTTATTGTGAACGATCAAAATCAAATAAAAAAAGCAAACAGCAGGGATTTTTAAAGCGAACTAAATTGAATTTATATAAATTAAAAAATAGAAACACTGTTCGCTTTAGAGATTTAACTCACAAGAAACATTTTAATTGCTCAAACAATTTGTTATTGAGTGGCGACGGCACTGTCGCGAACAGTTTTTTGGCCTTCAGCTTCATATCTTCAAGTGTCACAACATCTGATCCGTTCGAATTTATATTAAAATACCGTTTCGAAGCTCTGAGAGAGAGGCAAATAGCTGTTCGTGAGCGATGTCTTAAAGGTCTGTACGTTGACGAGAAATCCAAATACTATAAAGTTGCACGGCGTTAGGGGCTTCCTGAAGGCTGAGTTAATGCAATGAAGAAAAAAAATCTATCAAACAAAGTACTCGAGGATTTACCTCTCAGTTTTACTTGCAGCTCTTTAACATACTTCAAGTTCTTGATCCGGCCATGAACAATAATGTTCGGAAAAGAAATCTCGCAGATATTAAAGCACACATCTCAGGTTGTTCAACTTTCGACATTTGCAAGGTCGCTGTGGTTGCCATTGGATTTCGGTTGCTTTATCATGGGCTGATTCGATGGGTAATATGGCCACTGAACCGAACACCGATACATTCTTGCATACAAAAGCACATGTCCAATCATCCGATCTCCGTTAAACCAATCATCAAATGTTGAACGTGTCTTAAGTTTCAAAAGAACCGCTTGTTTACAGAGTATGACCGCATTTTTTGCCCTCCAAAAATGGCAAAGAACTAGTAAAAAGAGCGGTCATACTGCAAAAGAATTAATATTTTTCCGCTTCAAAACAGTTCAACCCTCGCCGTACCGTACTTTAAGTTAAGTTAATACCATCAAAACGCATTCGAAGCCTTAAATATTTTATTGGATACTTTTGGATATTTTTGTTATCGATCGCTTCGACTTCCCCTTACTTTTAGGATTCCTTGGGAGGAAATACAAAAACCCTTATGATATCCTGCATCTCTCCATCAAACATTAATTATGATGAAACAATAACGACCCTGCGCTACGCAAGTAGAGCTAAGAAAATTGCAAATAAGCCGACAATTAACGAAGATCCCAAAGATGCCAAATTACGACAGTATCATGATGAAATACTTTATTTAAAAAGAATGCTGAAAGAAACACAACAAACGATTGATTTCAAAAGTGACGAGAAGTTAAGAGAAGTTTCAATTAATGATAAGAAATACCAAGAAATCCCAGATATCACCAATGCTGAAGCGATGAACTCAAGGTCAATCTTACCTGTTCATTCAAAAGAAGAGAACATTCAATTGCAAGCACGAAACCGTATTGATCTTATTAAACAAACCTTAATTGGAGGTGAGCGTGTTGGTGATTTAAAGCTTAAGGAACAGCATAAAGCCCGTCGAATTGCTGCTCAACGTCACTTAAATGCCGTAGCAAATGCTCTGAGCCGTATTAATTATGAAGATCGAGACCTTTTACAAGGTCATTATGCTAGTATAGCCCAAGAGATAAATATTAAAAACGAACACATACGAAATTGCCAACAAAAAATTAAAATGCTTCAAATGGAACTTTCGGATTTGAATTCAGAGTTTCAGCTTGATCGTGAAGATTATTTGGATGAAATAAGAAATCTTGGACGTTACATCAAGTTTTATCAACAATTACTTAATAAATTTGATTCAAATTTACGTAAAAATTATAAAAATTGGTAAGAAATCGTTGCCACTAATAATAATAAGTACTTACCCAAACGTTTTATAATAGGTCTCCGGATATTGTAATGGAGCATTCAACATGGATTGATGATCTGAAAATTTGGAAAATTCCATGCGAAGCGTAATCGGTCCTGCGTATCTAAGAGGGAAGGTCAGGGCGTTTGTCAAGCAAACGAAAAAGTTTAGTGAGGTGGCCAGAGTCTGGCTATTGCGCTGGTAATTAGGTGAGACAACGGATTTTCGAGGAACTTCCTGGAAGACCCAGAGCTCGCATATGGTTCACAAAAGGGAAATCCGACCATGCAAGGGCACTCCAACAGAATCCAGATGTGCATACAGAGAACTGGGCCATCCTCCAAGTAGAGAAGGAGATGAAGACGAGCCATTCATTCCTCCTGGTTATATATCATCGTTTCTTATAGACGTGAAAATATAAAATTCGGTACATCAGAAATGGCAAGTTTAAGTTTTTCCGAACCGAATGAGATTCTGGAGGAGGTGGACGACACGAATAATTTGCTGGATGGTCAGCCCGAGTGCACTCTGACTAACCACGATGCCGAAAATAGTCAAAATTTTTTTGTCTAATTTGTCAATTTGATTAGGACTAGAGACGAGCACGTATAAGGTCTGTCACTGCCTCTACTAGCCACAAACTCGAAAGGTATAGTATACAAAATAAATATGCAAATTAATACAAAATTATTAAATTTCTAAATTTTTGTCAGCGGATGGGAATGGAGTTTACATCAGCATACATGGCTGAATCTGGCTCCCCAATAACGGGAGGTAAAGCTGCTCCAACGGGCCAAAGATACAAAAACGAATCAGGTGATCAGGTGCGACGCATAAGAACTAGGGAAGCTCCAAAACAACTGATAGATGTGAAACACTTTTTGATCATATTACATATACGGCAAAACGTTATAATATGTAACAAAGGGAATATACTATAATTTGTATTTTCGAGCACGGAGGTCTTATTGCCTTACAAGACATACGATTTATACTGGCTCTTCTTAAGATGTTAAGGACTTTGCTTTGTACGTTATTGGAAGTCAAACAAAGTAGATCGAGTTTTTAAATCGAGTTCTATTGACTGGCAGCGGGGGCGAAGCGGGTGGCTTCGTATTCAAAAAGAAATCCAAAGATTTGCGGAACATCCTTGTCTTACTTGGACGTTGATGCACTAAGGTCAGTACATACAAGTGGCCCGTATGACACCAGGCACGTGCCTGTTTGGGTTAGGTGTTAGTAGGCGCGATGGAAAATATAGGACAGAATACGAGGAAAATTGACTACCGGCGTGCTGCCAGATTGTTAGCTTGCATGCTTACTAAGTATGTTAATATCAAAGATTTTAATTTGGGAAGGGAATCTACGTTAGAGATTAGTGTGTACAAATCATTATAATTTGCACATAACACTCTAAAAGGTTCATGCAGTTCAAAGGAGGTCCTACAGTGGCGCAACACTAATGGGATATAGGATCTAGTGGTTCTACATGGTACATGGAAATTAAGCTGACCCAACAAGTCAGCACTTTCCACATCACCATGGATAAGGTTAAAAATAAAGGTTATCCCTAGCATCGTTCTACGATTGGCTAAGGACGGCAAGTTTATTAATATGAGTCTACTAGAGTAGGAAGGTAATCTTTGGTTTGCATCCCAATTTAAACCGCGTAGAGCGAAAAGTAAAAAGTTCTTTTGAACCGACTCAATGCGTTTACTATGGACGCCGTACTGAGGGCTCCAAACGCAGCATCCATATTCTAGGATAGGACGAACTAAGGAAGTATATAAGGATTTAGTAACATAGGGGTCATTGAATTCCTTCGACCACCGTTTAATAAATCCAAGCACACCCCTGGCCCTATTCACCATAGACGAAATATGATCAATAAAGTCAAGTTTTGGGTCCAAGCGGACGCCCAAATCGTCAACTGTATTAATTCTTTCCAAAGAGCAGCCGTTCAGCGTGTAAGTAGCAAGCTTAGGAGCGACACGAGAGAATGTCATTAGCTTGCATTTCGAGCCATTTAAGTTTAATAAGTTTACACGGCACCAAGTTTGAAAATGATTAAGATCTGTTTGTAAATCCGACTGGCAGGCAACGTCATTGTATTGCACGCAAAGCTTGACGTCATCCGCGTACATAAGTACTCTGGAGTTAGTCAAGACTTTGGGCAGGTCATTTATGAACAATGTAAACAATAAGGGTCCCAAATGGCTTCCTTGCGGGACACCAGATGTAACCCTTAGAATATTGGATAAATTATTCTTAAAGAGGACCTTTTGCGTCCTGCCATTCAAATAACTAGAGATCCAATTAAGAAGATCACTTGGAAAACCCATTGAATCGAGTTTTCTAACGAGGAGAGAATGATTAACAGAGTCAAATGCTTTACTGAAATCAGTATAGATTACATCTGTCTGACAATTATTATGGAAGCCCTTTATAATATAGGAAGAGAGCTCCAAAAGATTTGTTGTTGTTGATCTTCGCTTAATAAAACCAGGTCGACATGGAGAAATAACTGATCTACAAAGGTGCTGTAAGAGGGGTGATAATGTTTTCAAATAATTTAGGGATGGCCGACAACTTAGAGATTCCTCTATAATTGCTGGCATCCAATTTGCTACCTTTTTTGTGGAAAGGAATAATAAAAGATTCCTTCCAAATAATGGGAAAGTGGGAGGTTTCTAAGGACAAGGTAAACAATATCAGAACGGGATAGCACAGGGCGTCGGCACAATACCTGAGCCCACAGCCAGGAATTCCGTCGGGACCTGGCGAATAAACTGGCTTGACACGATGAAGATCTAAAAGGAGAGAGCTTTCGTTTAGGCTAGGACAAAAAATTAAGTTCGATTTGGGTATGTCGTGGAATAAGTCTGGTATATATACGAAGAGCTAGAATAGGTTGTTTGAAAAAACTGCGAAAATAGATCGGCTATTGCCTGATCATTATTTGCGGTAGTATTTTCAAATGAAAGCGAGGAAGGATTTGTTTTAGGTTTACGTTTAGTGTTAACGAAATTATAAAACTGTTTTGGGTCCTGTGAGAACTGGGCCCTACAACGAGTTAGATAGTTTTTGTAACACTGCGCGTTCAGCACGGAAAAGTTTGACCGAGCTGATAAATAAAATGAAAGGGCAGATTGAGAACCGGTGATTTTAAATTTAGCATACAGTCTAGATTTTTTATTTTTAAGTCGGCTCAACTCTTTAGTAAACCACGGCGGTTTATTCGAGCTTGGCGGATAATATAACGGAACACATTCAGTAAAAAATGAATTCATGGCACTGTAAAAAATATCAATGGCAACTGCCATGTCAGTGCACATGTATAGATCGGGCCAATTGAACTCGTTTATAAAATTATTCAGCCGTTCAAAGTCCGTTTTGCGAAAACATAGGACTTTATTGGCTGGACGGTCAGAAATATGCTGTACGTCACACCCAATATCAAGAGTCACATCGAAAGTTGGATGATAAGGATCTTCGGGTTGCGTCAGAGGCGCCACCCTTGCTAAACTGACTCTCGCAGGATCAGAGACGAAGCAAAGATCGAGCAAGCGCTGTAAGGAATTTCGAACATGGTTGACTTGAGACAGCGAAATGTCAAACAAGCCAGCGATAAAGTCATGTTGTGTAGGTGTATTGAGAGTATTGGTGGAATTATTCGAGCACCAAATAGCACCAGGGATATTAAAATCTCCAAGAACTACCAACTGGTCTCTATCCAAAAGTCTACTGGAAACCATCTGAATAACGGAAAGGTGATTCCAATAAATAGGAAGTTCCGACAGTGGAGGTATGTAGGAACAGGTAATAAAAATGGAGCTACCTTTGATAGATAGCTTCACACAGAGGAATTCAACATCGTTACATTCCTCGAAGGTTAATAATTCTGACGTGAGTGAGGAGTCCACCGCTATTAGAACTCCACCCCCGCGTCTGACAGGGCGATCTAGCCGATATACCGTGAACACAGCTGGAAAAACTTCGGAGCTCAGAATCTCCGGCTTTAACCAGGTTTCTGTGAGCACAATAACCTGAGATGCAAACGAAAGGCTATCAGAATACAAGTTAGGAAGCTTACTACGTAAGCCTCTTGCATTCTGATAGGAAATACCTAAGGAGTGGGTTAGTTTTTTGGGTCGGGATTGGAAGACGTAGAAGGCGCAGTGGTAACATCAGGCCTGGGAAGAGTTATTCCTACAGGCCGCTTTTTCTTTTTCTTCGCCTCGAACTCCTTAACAACTATGTACTCTGGCCAGAAGTTGGGAGAGCAAATAGTGTTAAAGAGCTCGTTAGGGACATTTATCTTGAAAGATGAAATGTCCCTTGCGTAAGAAAATTTAAACTTTTCCACCTTTATCTTAATTTTTTCGGCTCTGGTTTTGCCTTGTATAAAGGCGAGAACATCTTCCGATGTTTGGTCAGGGGAGAGCCGCGAGACAAAAATATGTCTCGTTGGTGGAACAGCTATAAGGGCTTTTGGCAAGGCAGATTGGTTATCCGCCGTGCCATTGTCGGCCGGTATTCCGGGCCTAACACCCTGGGCAGATATACTTGTGTGAACGGGACTTTGAGGGGTCAATATTTGCGACCCCCCAGGCGATAAAACAGAAATCACCGGCGGTACGGGCACTCCCACTGCACATTCGGATACCGAATCTTTCCTAGCGCTCGATCTCAGCACTCTTGGAATTACTGCTGAGGTCGAGGGCTGTGCCGTGGGAGGCTGCTGCTGAGAGCCTGTTGCGGGTAGTTGGGGTCCATCTACATGCTGCCCACCAATAGCAGTTTTTTTGCGCCTAGGAGACTCATTTAATGGCGTAAGGCTATTAAATTGGGTGTCCAGCGCCAAGAACATATCAAGAGTTTTACGAAAACTCGTTAAAATGCCCTTAAAACCGCTTTTGGTTTGCCGCATGAAAGACGTCATTTCCCTTTCTACATCGCGACAGGCCTCACAACAGTAACGCAGGCCGATGTTTTTCCTTACATCGTCCACCGTTCGAGCTGCAACCCCAATACACTTGGCGTGCATGACGTTGTCGCACAGCCAGCAGCCGATTGTAAGGTCACCTTCAGCAATTGCCTTTTGGCAGGTTTTAACAAAACAGACAATAGTTCCGGACATTATGAGGACTTACCACTGTACTTGTACTTGGAAAAAAATAACAACAGAGCTATAAAGAAAGAAGTGAAGAGTCACAGCGAGAGCGAGAGAGCGGGAGAGCGTATTAGATTAGATAAGAAAAGAAGTGCAGCGGCACAGCTAAAGCGAGAGAGTTGGAGAGCGTGGGAGATAAATAGATAACACGTTTAGCTGTTGCGACGGCGCAAACAAAAGCTAGACGAAGAAGGCACAAAAAGGAATTCAAAATATGCAAAAGCTAGCACTAGCAGCACAGCTAAATTGGAGAATAAAACCAATTATATACACAAAATTAGGATAGCTGCATGCACACGCGAAGTGAACGGGAAGTTATAAACACAAATTAGAAAATTTAAGTTAACCCCGGTGGTTAGATTGAAACTTTAACACAAAACGAGAGCGCAAGAAAAAAACACTTCCGTTCACTTGGAAAGATGATATGATTATTAATGTAAACAATAATGGACGAATCTGGCTCCCTTGCTTGACTCCAGAAGTAACCCTAAGAATATTAAATAAATTAATTTTAAAGAGGACCTTTTGCGTCCTGCCATTCAGATAACTTGATATCCAATTATGAATATCAACTGGAAATCCTATTAAATCGACATTCCTAACAAGAAGAGATTGGTTAAAAGAGTCAAATGCTTCACTGAAATCATAATAGACTATTTCTATCTAAAAGGAATTGTAGAAGCCCTTTATAATATAGGAAAGAGAGGTCCAAAAGATCTTATTCCATTTTAACATGTAGAAATAACTGATCTACAACGGTGTCGCAAATGAGGAGTAAATACGTTTTCGACAAATTTTGGGATGTCCGACAACGTAGAGATTCCTCTATAATTGTTAGTATCCGATTTGTTATCTTTTTTGTGGAGAAGAATAACAAATGATGAATTCCAAATAAGAAGAAAATCTGTGGTTTCTAAGAATAAGATAAACAGAAGGGGGTTGTACAGGGCGTCGGTATAATACCTGAGCACACAGCTCGGAATTTAGTTGGGACCTGAAGATTAAACTGGCCTTGTTTGTAGGGAAGACAACCAATTTTCCTTATCCCAATCCTTATTCCAATCCCATTCCCTATCCGAAAGTCTATTAAAAACCATCTGAAGAGCGGAAAGATGGTTCGCATAAATAGGAAGTTCCTCGAAAGTTACGCGAGGGTGGGGTCAACCGCTATAAGGACACAACAAAAACGTCTGATAGGTCGATCTACCCGATAAGTCGTGAAGGCAGCTGGAAAAACTTCGGAGCTCAGAATTTCCGGCTTTAACCAGGTTTCTGTGAACACAATAACCTGAGAGGTGTGACGGCTCTATTAAAAGACGCACAAATAGCGCTCCAAAATAAGGCCCCGATAGAAGGCCACCTAGGCCTTTCCCTCGACTTGTGTGCGAAACACGCGTATTGTTGAGAGTGTCCCTTTAGCCTCCGTGTCCAGCCCGAGATTCCCCTAGGTTCGGTGAACCGCGCAGAACAGGTACCAACCGCCTGCTAGCCTCCGCGCCCAGCCATAGTTGGCTCCCTTTTTGCATTCTCCACTCCAATTTACCCATACGTTCCCCGCCAGCCACTCGCGTCGCCTCAGGCGAGACCGGCGTGAGAGCCAAGCTCCCACTACCCACCTACTATCCCCCCTTGTCCTGAGCGTTGCCACGGCTAACATAGAAGTTGCCTGTCCAAGATTCTGACCAACCCCACTCGGTGAACGCGCCTTGCAAGCAGTGTGCGTGCCGTAGCCGCCAGCTTTCGAAAGGCTGGTCGGAAAAGCAGTTCGGCAAGCCGTTCGCGTGTCAGCGCAAGTAGCTTGACAGGGTAGGCTGCTAAGCAGGCTGGGAAAAGCAGGGCGAAGGCGTCTCTAGATTACTCGCCAAGTCGAGCGCACCGACCCAATCGGCCCCAGCCGAAAATGCAGGGGTAAAATATTCGGCGTTCGACTCACTTCTTGGTGTTCTTTACCCATATATACGATAACCTAGTGTCACTCCCATCTTTCTATACAAATATTCTTGTATAGGTTTTTTGGCCGCGACTGAGATCTACCCCGGCCAGAGAACTTCATAATAGAACCAAACGAAAGACAATCAGAACACAAGCTAGAAAGCCCCTTGCTTTCTGATAGGAAATGGATAGATTTGCCTAATTTTTGGGCCTAGGCAGAGTTATTCTTAGCTTCGAACTCCATGACAAAAAAAAGCAAATTGTGTCAAAAAGTTAGTTAGATAAAATATTCCAAGCATAAGAGAATTTAAATTTGTCCACCTTTATTTTATTTTTTTTTATTGTCTTGTAGGTGGAACTTCTATTAAAGCTTTTGGCAAAGCAGATTGGTTATCATCCGTGCTATTTTCGGCCTGATATCGTGGGCTAATATATTTAAGGGACTTTGATAGGTCATTATTCGGGTCAAAACGGATATCACCGGCACTACGGCGGTACTTTCGGACACCGATTCTTTTTTGAAAATTGGGTGCCAGATATTATAGAGAAATATCTAAGTTGTCGGCTATCCCTAAACTATTCGAAAACATAATTACTCCTCACTTGCAGCACCTTTGTAGATCAGTTATTTCTCCATGTCAACATGGTTTTATTAAGCGAAGATCAGCCACACACAATCTTTTGGAGCTGTCGTTCTATATTATAAAGGGCTTCCATAAATAGAGCCAGGTGTGTGCTTGGATTTATTAAACAGTGGTCGAAGGAATTCAATGACCACTATGTTACTAAATCCTTATACCTCTTTAGTTCGCCATATCAACTCAACTTCCATGTACCAAGTTGAAATACTATATCCTATATTCCTTTAGTGGTGCACCTCTGTAGAACCTCAGTCAGCGTCCCAGGTTAAGCTTTGGATGGCAAAAAGCAAAAAGTTCTTTGTTAACAATGTCTTTGTTAACCGTGCGAGAAGTATGCTCGGATAACGAAAGTTTAGGATCTGGTCGGACAACTAGATCGTCAACAAGGGAGATTCTTTCCAAAGTGCAGTCGTTAAGCATATAAGTGGCAAACAGGGGAGTAACTCGCCGGAAGCCTCTAATAAAAAATGAGGTTAGTTCCAAAAAATTACTTGTGATTGATCTTCGCCTCATAAAACCGTGCTGACATGGAGAAATGACGGATCTGCATAAGTGTTGAAAGTGGGGAGTGATCAAATTTTCGAAGAGTTTAGGGATTGCAGATAACTTAGAGAGGAATAACAAAAGATTCCTTCAAAATAAGGGGAAATTCTGAGGAATCTAAAGATAAGGTAAACAAAAACTTAAGAAGGTGGAGACAGAGCATCGGCGCCATACCTTAGCACTCAGCCTGGTATTTCATCGAGACCTGGTGAATATATTCGCTTTCGTTTAAGATGGGACTGGGCGTAGCAAAAGAATAAATCTAACTTGAAGCGGTTGGGGGAAAATATGTTGTTTTAAAAAACTCAGCAAAAAGATTGGCGATGTCCTGGTCAGAGTTTGAGCTAGTATTATTAAATGTAACCTAGGAAAGGTATTAATTGGGTTTACGCTTAGTGTTAATAAAGTTATACAACTGTTTTGGGTTCTGCACAAACTGAACCGTACAACGAGTCAAATAATTTGTATAAAGCTGAGCGCAGTGTGGGAACCGACGAGTTTACACTTATTATAAAGTCAAGACTTTACATTTTTTTGGCGTGTTAGCTCTTTGTTGAAAAAAGGCTGTTTATTAGAGACCAACAGTTGGTTACCATAAAACTTTGTTTGTAGGGGTGCGATCCTGCCGCTAAAGATCCTGGAAAATGTAACCCAGTGAAAATTCCCACGTCGCAAGCGAAGTTGAAAGGTAAAGGCGGGGGCGTCGTGGGCAATTCAACTACTCAGCTTTTCGCTGCATACATAAGACTAATTAGCTTAAACGTAAGGGCTGCGCTCCCGACCGATAAGCTAAGCTTAACAGTGCGAGAGCGGGCCCGAGAAGTGGAGCGCGAACTAGCCGTCAGCTCGCCTAGCAGCGAGCGAAGCTCGGGAACTCAGGAGCGGGCGTTCGCGAACATCGAAGAGTGGGCTCGGGAGCGCTTAGACTAGCCCGATGAGCTGTGCGCGAAGAGCCGACTTGCGGGAGTGCAAGAGCGGCCAAGCTTTGGAAATTCGGTGGACAGAGTGACGTGAACATTCTCCCCCCCTTGCAATCACTCGGGTTGCAACATATATTATTCCTGTATAAGCTCTGCCGCGTTCTGCAGGGTATCCTGGCTTGTGGCGGAAATTGCCTATGCGCACCGGAGTGCAGCTGAGGAGCCGTGGAGAAGCACAGGATTATAGAGGAGACGTCGACGTCGATAACGGATGAAGTTCGGGGGCAACCTCGGCATTGGTTGGATTTGACCTCTGATCAGAGCGTTCGCGTGGTGCGAAGCGGTGGGATCTTCTCGAAGCGGACTGAAAAAAATATATCATTTAGAAGAGCGGTTAGTTAATAACGCGAATTGGGTGCACGGAGTCATCCGATGCTGCGATCGGGGAGCTGGAACTGGACTTCCAGGCATTTGCAGGAGCGTGTGGTGATGCTGATTGCACGTCTTGCATCGGTCACCACTGCGGCACTTGCCTTGGGAATGTTCGTGGGCCAAACAGTTCGAACAGTAGCGGTTGGTGGACACCGCGCTGAGCCTCTTCTCAGCACTAAGCCTGAGGAACTTGTGGCATTTTCGAAGCGGATGGATTCCGCTGCAGACTCGGCATGGGTAGGATAAAATACCTCGGTAACGTCTGCTCTTGATGTCGTAGGGTACCCAGTAATTGAAGGCGTTGGGAGTAGTGATTCGCGTAGAGAACGAGGATATCCTTTTGATCGGTGCGGTTACTGGGCTGGAAGGTTCAGGAGCAATCTGAACACGGGAGGAATCGTTTCTGGGATGCAGCAGGGTGTGATGCCGTCTGCGGCATGTAAGACAGGAGTGGACACAGGGGCAATCCCGCTGCTGATGGCCTCGTGCCAAACAATTTAAGCAGAGTTGCTTTTATCGGATGATATTTGATCTCTCGACTACGGTAATTTTGAGGAAACGGGGACATCTTCGCAGGGGGTGGTTTTTCCTGAAACACAGGTCACACCTTCTGGGTGTTGGAGTCATCCTGAAGTCGGAAGAATGAAACCGGGGCCCTGGGGCCCTCGGAGTCGACAACTTTGGCGGAAAATGCCGTGAGCTGGTAGACGTAACGTCATCGATGGCCTCCAGCGTACGATGGCGTTCGGTCAGAAACGCGTCTAGCTCGTTCCAAGTTGGAATTTTTTCTTTGTTGTGGATGGATTGTTCCCACAGAGAAAGGGAGCTTGGGAAGCTTTGAGAAAACCATATACACCAAAAGACAATCCCAAGCTTCAACTTGAATGGAGGACATCTCTAGAGCGGTCAGGCAGCTCTGGATGGTGCTTTGCTGCTCTTTCAGCGCGACTCCCGATTCTTACGGGACAGCCTGGATGTTGAAGAGGATTTTCAACTGGCTGTTAACCAATAATCTTCGGTTTTCGAAGCGGTCGGTGAGGCTTTGCCAAGCTGCGACGAACCCCTCATTGGTGAGCGCGTCTTTGGAAACAATGGCGTGCGCTTCGCCAGTTGTCTTGGTGAGTAGGTGGAACAATTTCTCCACCGGGGTGAGACGCGAGGTGTGAATATATACCGCCGTAAAAAGGTCCCTGAATGTGTGCCACCGAAGACAGTCATCAGTGAAAATTTCGGTGTTCACCGGTGGCAGGCGACAACCGGTGGAAGGGGGTGTGTGGACGCTGCTGGAAGCCAGAGTTGACTGGGCCGCGCCCCATTCTATTATCTCCTGCTGCTGGGCCACACACCTGGAATAGACGTAGTAGCAGTAGCTATACTTAGCTTCATACCACCGTTGAAGTGTCCGCGCCGTCGTCGGACACGGGGAGCAGTTCGGAGCAGCTCTCGTAACTCTTCTCCACCTTTTCCCACAAAGCCCGGATTTGGTCGCGACGCACTTGACACGTGGAAGGAAAGGGCTGGCTGATTTCTCGGGCGCCTACAGTTTGGATCTTTGCCTCAAATTGACTCACACGGTCTGTCGTGGCAATAAACTTCTTCAACGCAATGTCGATGGCGGTTTGAGCCATTTTTGTGGTCGTCCGTGAGTGAGTGAGTGAGCCTGGACGATGGAGCTGGGCTAGTATTTAAAGCTGTTTACTCTTGAGCGGAATTATGGGAATAATTTTAATTCGAAATTAAAATTATTGTGTATTTTAGAATATATATGTATATATATATTTGTATGTATATGGGTGGTAGTTCGGCCTAGTAGTGAATTTGCGAATTAAAATCCTTGTGTTTTCTCTTAATATATAATATATTTCGGACGTGGAGGTTTGCTTATATTTTGCTCAGAAAATTGGTCACGAATTGTGGATGGATCCCGTAATAAATTAAATACGGATTTAGGAACGTATTGGTCGGAAGTAATTAATTGTTGCCAAATTATTCATCGCGAATCCGAAATGGTCGAAATAAAGCCTTGGCTTTTGTTTGAGAGAAGACTCAATGGGTCATGCCATCGGCAAAGAAGTGCACATGGGCGGAAATCAAAACAACCAAGCGGCAAGAACAACACGGCCGTTGCGACGGCTCAGTTGAAAAGATTAAATTAAAAATTAATTAATCAAATTCAAATTCTGGATCTATTGATGGATGTTGAACTATGAGCCGCAGATGTTTAATTATTTAAACGCCGGGAAGGTAGAATTAAAAAACAAACATCCGTTTTTGGTCGCGGAGAAGAGCTCACTGGATAAACCGTCGGCAAAGCAGTGGTGAGTGAGGGACCCAAAGAACTACAGGGCAACAACAACACGGCCGTGTCGGCGGCTAAATGGAGACATTTAAAAACACTCGTTTGTGTTTGGGTTTTGCTGAACAGCTCAGAATAGTGCGAAGCTTGCCCAATATATGTATGTATGTAAAATAATTGTGGAGATCGATGCTCAGGGCAGAATAGCGCGAAGCTTGCCCAATATATAAGTTAACAAACTAGTTTCTAAAATCGTTGATAAAGAAGATGCAAGCTCAGTACATATGGCGCAACCGGGTGAAGAAACCAGAAGTTCAATTTACTACCAACTTAGGAAACTTCCGGATTAGTGTTCCCACGATCGTTACCCAAAAGATGCAAGCTCAGCGAACGTGGCTTACCATATCTAGGGCATCTGCCAATGTGGAAATCAATGCATTGACCAATGGTAATTGGAAGCGGCCAATAGTTACAAATCGTCATAACCGCCTAATGAGAACAAAGAACGTCAGCGGAAAAACAAAGAACATCAGCGGAAGTAATGACGGCGGCAGAGACGGTGACAGCGATGGAGCAACAAGCAGCCTATATAAACGATTGTTAAGCTTAAACAAATTCTGTTCTTAATCCAACTCAAAACAATAAAGATTATTTTTTAACTAATAATCTTTAACTGGCGCCGGAACAGGGACCTGGTTCTAATCCTCGAAAGGTGCCAAGTTCCGCGTCTCGCGTCTATCGGTAAAAAAATCCCGACGTTCGGTATAATAACTCCGCCTAATACGTCATGAGTGAAATCCAAACAACGCGAACCGGAGGAGCGAAAAAAGTCGCTACCCCTAGTGTAAAGGACTTGTACCTGGAGGAAAGACCAGGCCAGAAATTATCGCCGTGATCCCTTTAGTACCCGTTCGGAGGGAAAGTGAGAAAAGGTATAGAGGAGGCCCCCCAGTAGACCCACACTCGAGAGGAATCGCCGTAGAGTGGGACAAAAAGGAATCCGCCAAGTCAATCGTCACGAGAGCACGCCGAGGAATGTTATTATTGTAAGAATAGTTTTAAGTACACTTGGAAAAAATAATAACATCGAAAAGAAATTAACAAAATTCAAAATTAAGAATTCTCAACAAAAGTAAGGAAACGAAATGCGAACTATTTACTAATTATTTAAGATTTAACTTGTGATTTCTGAGTGAAAACAAAATCAAAATCTTTTATCAATAACACTGAAAAGAAATTAACACAATTAGCAATTAAGAATTCTTAACAAAAATAAGAAAACAAAATTCGAACTATTTAGTAATTATTTAAGATCCAACTTTTGATTGTGAGTGAAAACAAAATCAAAATCCTTTATCAATTGTCAATATATCAAAATGACCGAACAAGACTTAGTTGAGAGTCTCAAACTTTACAGGACCTTCTTCAAGCACACGACTAAACGCACGAATTATGACAGAGAGTGAGATTGAGGAAAACATAAAAATAGTTCTAAAGGAAAAACCTCGGTAACTTGGTAAAGGAAATATTAAATCCGAATAAGGACTTCTCTAAATATGAAGATCAGGAAATTAAGGAAGAATTTGCACACAATTTAAGTGAGTTAGATAAATTACCAGATATTGTCCGATCGCTTAGAGATTATTCAGGAAACAAAACTGAAAATTCATCACGAAAAAATGTGTTACCAGGCTATTAAGCTTCAATGAAAACAAAATGGTTTCACCTAAATATTACGGAACCTTCTTAGCAATAGCAATAAAACAATTAGGCTCAGAGCTCGGAAGAAATTCAAAATCTAAAAGTTATTGCTTTTTTTCTTAAAAAATAAAAATACAATTAATACCAGAAGATAAAAATAATATAATACACGCAATTACATGGGCAAAATCAAACACATTAAATTCATTTGTATTTACAACCACAGAAACCACAATAATAGAAGATATCTTCAGAAAAGGAAATAACTTATTTTTGAACGTAGAAGAGTTTGCTAAGGTCAAATTAGCCACAAATGGTAACGACCTCCTTTACATTATTAGCTTACCAACCATAAAAACAGACAACTGCAGAACACTTAAAATTAAAGCAATAAAGAAAGCCCAAGTTATAAATGAACAATATATAAAACACGAAAATTTGTTAGAAACAACTATTTGCAATAACAGAACCATGCGAATCCCATAATGATAAGACTATTTGTAAATCAGAAAAATTGTTAGATTTAAGTAACGATACTTGTGTAACTGCACTACTAAATTTAAGGGAACCCTGATAGTAATAATAGGCATGGCCACAGCACTCCTACGAAAACGTAAACAGACGGAAAGAACAACCGCCCCTCCTCCGGAAATGCAAGAAAAGCCTACACAATCCGGACCGGTAATCTTTTACGTTGCGACCGAGGACAGTCGCGTTTAAGGAGGGAAGAGTTAACAACCTAGTTTCTAAAATCGTTGACAAAGAAGATGCAAGCTCAGTACATATGGCGCAACCGGGTGAAGAAACCAGAAGTTAAATTTACTACCAACTCAGGAAACTTCCGGATTAGTGTTCCCACGATCGTTACCCAAAAGTTGCAAGCTCAGCGCACGTGGCGTACCATATCTAGGGCATGTGCCAATGTGGAAATCAATGTAATGACCAATGACCAATGACCAATGACCAATGACCAATGACCAATGGTAATTGGAAGCGGCCAATAGTTACAAATCGTCATAACCGCCTAATGAGAACAAAGAACGTCAGCGGAAAAACAAAGAACATCAGCGGAAGTAATGACGGCGGCAGAGACGGTGACAGCGATGGAGCAACAAGCAGCCTATATAAACGATTGTTAAGCTTAAACAAATTCTGTTCTTAATCCAACTCAAAACAATAAAGATTATTTTTTAATGAAAAAATAACTAATAATTTTTAACTTAAATGTATGTATTGTAAATTGATATAAATAAAATAGGATTTATAAAATTCGGATAATTTTAAATCCTTGGTTTACGAAATTTATTTCTTTAAAAATTGTAGGTGGCGGATTTTGTCTCGTCGGCACTGTTCGGCTGTGAAATGTGTAAGTGCAGGTGCTTGTACACGCTCTAGGCACAAAGGGGAGACGAAAAAAGTGACAAATAATTACTTGATATGCCCTTATGCGTGCATGTGTATATACATACGTATGTAATAGCTTGGAGATCGATGCTCAGCGCAGAATAGCGCGAAGCTTGTCCAACATATATGTATGTATGTAGATGATTGTGGAGGTCGATTTTCAACGCAGAATAGGGCGAAGCTTGCCCAATATATATGTACGGTTACCCAATATATTTTGGTATGTAAATATGTAGGGTTTTTATTGGCACAGTGGAGCGTCGAGAAGTGGACTGTATTGAATTGTGCGAACAGAAAAATGTGTATGGATACAGCACAAAAATTAGCGAAAAATATCGTGACAGCGGCGGACTGTTCGGTGAGCAGGGTGAATTCCCGCAACAAGCGCACACCGGCTGGCCGATATTAATTATGCCTTTCTTTTTGTAACACAATTTCACTGTTCACCGAGAACTTTTTTGTGTGTTTTGTGTTTTGTATGTGGCTGCACATAGGCCTCGACCGTTGGCAAGTGGATGAACAACGGGGAATCAAAGAGACGGCGAGGAGGATGGCGGCGCACACAAAACGGACACGGATTCGCACGTCGTAAGCTAAGTTGAAAAGTAGAGGCGGGGGCGTCGTGGGCAATTAAACTAGTCAGCTTTATTTCGCTGCATACATAAGACTAATTAGCTTAAACGTAAGGGCTGCGCTCCCGACCGATAAGCTAAGCTTAACAGTGCGAGAGCGGGCCCGAGAAGTGGAGCGCGAACTAGCCGTCAGCTCGCCTAGCAGCGAGCGAAGCTCGGGAACTCTGGAGCGGGCGTTCCCGAACATCGAAAGGTGGGCGCGGGAGCGCTTAGACTAGCCCGATGAGCCGTGCGCAAAGAGCCGACTTGCGGGAGTGCAAGAGCGGCCAAGCTTTGGAAATTCGGTGGACAGAGGCGGCGCCGCGGAGGGCCTCCTGACGTTAACACACTTAATGAATAAAGGGTTCATTGGCTCTTCAGACGATGGAAGAATGTAAGAAAAAGAATTATAGACAATACTACCTCGAAATGATAGTTTCACACAGATAAATTCTATATCCGCGAAATCGTTGGACCCCACCAGTTCCAGCAATTAAAACTCCACCTCCTCGCTGGAAAAGCCGGTTTAATCTATAGACTGTGTACTAACTCGGAAGAATTTTGTACAAAGGATCTCCCGCTTTAACCAGGTTTAAGTAGTAGTAGATGCAGAAGAGAAGCTATCAGAATACAGTTTCGAGAGCTTGCTGCATATGCCCCTAGTGTTCTGATAGGAATGATGGAAGTTAGAGGTTAGTTTTTTGGTACTGAAGGTACAACAGTGGATACTGTAGCTTGTGCTGGCCTGGGTAGTTGTTCTCAACAGTTAATTCCGCTCCTGGTCTGGCGCATGAAGGGCATCATTTCCCTCTTAAGCGATCGACAGCCCACACAGCAATAATGCAATCCCTTTTTGCTGGAAATTCCATCAGGTACATACTCGTCATCTTAATGTATTTTGCATGGACTATCGTGTCGCGAAGCCAGCAGTGGACACTCAGCTTATCAGCCGCAACACTTTTACGGCAATTTACTACATTTTCATTTGTGCACTTTTTCAAATGCGCAAAATATACGCGAGCGCGGGAAAGTAAAAGAGAATGAGAAAGAGAGAGAGCAAGATAACAATAGAGCGTGAGCGGGAGCTTCGGACCACTTAGCTGTGGCCAAAAGCAAACGACATCAAGAGGGCGGAAAAAAACTAAAAGTAGTAATAAATAGATATTAACCATACAGAATGCACATGCACGCCCAACACAAAAATTCGGAGCGCAAAACAAAAACACGAGCGTTCGCTATAAAGTGATAGACGATAAAGAAGAAGAAAAGAAGAAAAGACAAGAAAAATTGAACAAAAGCATAATGATGCAAAACCGAACAAAAATTCGATGGGCATAATTTTCCTGAGAAATATGATTTCTTGTTAGATCGCCTAAAGCTAGCTTTGATTTTGGGGAAGAAACTAAAAGTTTTGGTTGAAAAACTCACAAGTTTAGATTTAATGGAGAGAAGAGCGATACCATATTTACAAAATGCCTCGACCCAAAAACATAAAAGAACAAGACAAAATGTCTCGATCCAAAATTTAAAACGGACAAAACCGCACCCACGAAGTGCCTTACTCCTAAACAAAATAAGTAGAACCCCGCACCTAAAAAGTGCCTTCTTCCTTAAGTTACTATGATACAGAGAAGATAAATAATAGTTAAAAAAAAAAATAAAAAAACTCGCTTTTATAAATAACCGAACTAAAGAGAAGAAATTAATTTATATTTACAAACAAAATTATTAAATTGAGAGCAATATTATATAATTATAAACAAGATCACTAAATTCAGAGTTAAAAGCAAGGGGTGCATCTATAATCAATGTTACAATTATTCTAAGGCCAACTATCTGTAAAGGGAGATTAATGAAAATATAGAAAAATATAGAATCCTACACCCCACGCAAAAGTGTGTTAAAAGCGTGTTTTTTTTTTAGTTTTTTTTACTATTATTTGCTGACGCAGATCGCCAGTCGTGCTCCATGAAAGTTGTAGGAATTTGTGGAGGCTCACGATTCCTTACCGAAAGTATACGTCGCAGACAACAATCTGGAGAAGGATTTGTTGTTGAGGCAAGATGTCATCACATGCGAAGTTCTGTTAGAATTCGAGCCAGGCGAAACGGAAATCAAGAGAGCAGTTCATCAGCCGGTAACGCTTTCAAGCGAGAGTATTTTTCAAAAGCTTCTTGTTTATTTCCAGATCGATGAAGAAAGGAAAGAGCAAAGTTCGAAATTTGCTCAAGGCGTTCGCTGAAGTATTCTCCACACAATTGCAAGGCATAGGAAAGACAAACGTCGTAAAGGCAAAAATTTTAGTTGAGAATGGCCAGATAGTTTCCCAAGTCTATCACCACGGATGGAGTGTTTGAGTTTAAACGTCTTCCGTTTGGGCTTAAAAATGCACCTGCTGCGTTTAAAAGACTTATGGCCGAGTTACAGAGGCGTGTGCAGAAAAGCGATATGATGAATTACATCGACGATATCCTAATTGATAGCCAAAAGGTTAATGAGATCTACGAAAAGCTAAGGATTCTTCGAGTGTTGCGAGACTGCGGATTAACTTTAATCAAAGCAAGTGTTAGTTGTACAAGCAATCGATCACATTTGTAGGTCATCAAATACACACTGATCGAATCAGCCCCACAGATGTTAAAACTAATGACATATCAGAGTTTGTAAAACCGATAAATGTCACTGTAGTGAAGGGATTCTAGGTCTCATTGGATATTTTCGGAAATTCGTCGCCGGATATACCATAAAATCAGAGCTACTGCAAATCCTGTTGCGGAAGGACCAACAGTTCAAATGGGATCAGCCACAAGCTGACCCGTTTAAAGAATTGAAGAAAAGCCTTACGTCGAAGCCTGTGGTAACTAGCTATCGCTTAGATGCTGAATATGAAGTTCATATAGATGCAAGCCCCGTTGGATTAGCCGGAGTTTTGATGCAGAGAGATAAAAATCAATCAATCATTTTTCGTCGAGCCGGTACATAAATGTGCCACGTTGACGCGCTTAGCAGAGCGCCGGTTAAAGATGCACACGAGCTGGAGACCGCATCCCAGAAGATCTCTAAAGCAATCTGATTGGTTGTTTTCCACACAATAACATAACGAGAAAATCCAGAAAATTGAAACTGATATGAAAAAAGAGAAGAAACCCGAAAACGACGACTATATGATCGAGCAAGATCGCCTGTTTCGCAAAAATAACAATAAAATGTTATGGGTGGTGCGAAGAAACTAAGATTCCATATTTTGCACGAATATCACGACAAAGCTGGACACACATAGAGTTCAGATAGAAATTAAAAAATTTTGGTATGTTTGGTTTCAAGCTATTATTAGTTTTATTAAGATTTCCATATGTTCACCGCTCTTATACATATCCAATAAACATTACTCCACCACTCGGAAAAGCCATCCCTTGACAAAAGCAATATTAGCAATAATTAGTCTGTGAATATTGTACCTCTAATTATATCGACCATCATTCACGTCGTTTTCGTCTTGCCCTTGCCAATAAATGATTGGAAATTGTAACGCATCCTACAAACTATGTGTCTCGCTTACACGATGCATGTCATTGCTTCTTCGCTGAACGTCACGATTTAGTTTGATCGCCAACAATATTTGCAGCAACATCATTGTGAATTGAATCTTAGCACAAGTTAACCTGTTGGGGTACAAACCGCTCTTATGCCAAAATTGTGCGTATCCGATGGTTTTCGTTCCAATGCTGTTTTTAACATATTAACCACTGCATTATTAAAGAAAATAATGCTTGCAATTGTTCAATAATTCGTCTCTTTAACTGTTGTGTTGTACCGCCCATTCATATATATATGTAATTGCAATCAATAATTTTTTGAAGAAAACGGTGTACATTTTACCTCCCCGGTAGGCATGAAGCCCACTTTTTGAATGATATTAGCTGCTCATGAGAAAGCAGTTTTTGTATTCAAGTATGTTTTGAAGAAAACGGCTGGAATCGGGATCACATCAATCAAATAATGTTGTCAGTGACTGTGGTGATGTAATGGATTCAGATTAACTTTTCCACTTGCGCAGCACAATCCAGCCGTTTCTCTTTTGAACTTTAACGCATTGCAATATCGGCATGTAGTCGTCATTGGTCCAATATCTTAATTTTCATCGTCACTGTAGTTTGCATTGGTAACGTATTGGAATGCCAAGCGATTGTATGATGCCAATGATCTTCGTTCTGTCAATACACTTGTTGCTGGCTTGGATGTCTTGTGCGGCAGCCGATGTTGGCTCGTCCTTAAGGCATTTTGAACTATAGACATAGTGCTGAATTTAACCTCAAATGCATTATCCACATAATTAACACAGTTCAACTTACCTCCTTAAAGACAAAATCTTGCTGTTGAAATTGAATAAAAATTTTCATAATATACTAGATTTATTTGATTGCTTCCAATTGAAGTGTTAGAACACGACTTCTTATAATATTGGTTTGTAGTACATGCTATTTATCAGAGATGGATTTCCTGCTTTTCCGTTAAAAATTTTCCTGAATTTTTTTTGCTATAAACCTTACAGAGTCCGAGACCTTACCAACCAATGGAAAACCGTGGAAATCGGTTCGTGCGTTCTGGAGTTATATCTTCAGGAAAGAACAGTAGTAGGAACAGTAGATTATAACATCGAATTGCTTTTTATTTAAATGGTTTAGTGAACCTCCGTTGTAACAAAATTAAGTGACGGTATCTCTCTCGTCTTAAAATCTAGCTTATATTGGATAACATGCGATAGAACGCTTATGAATAGCTTCATATATCGATTACTTCGAACAACATTAAGTATAACAAAATAGCCACTCTGAGGCATGTTATATGTATATAATAAGGTGTTTAAAATAATTATTTTAATATTAATATGGTTTTATACGAAGTTCATGATAATCGCATTGAATTTGTCCCAGAGAACTTTTTTTTGTTTGCCATCCGGAGCTTAACCTGGGATGCTCATTTATGATTACCGTCTTACTCTAGTAGTCTTCTCCTAATTAATTTACGTTCCCTAGCGTATCGTAGGACGATGGTTGGTGTAGTTTATTTCAATAAACTTATTCACGGTGACATTCGCCAACTAACATCTAGACGATAAATTCCCTTAGTAGTTGTTCGCGCTACGAGGGCGCTTAATTTCGAGCAGAGTGTGGGAGCACGAGCTTTCCCTTTCGCTTGCTTTCGGTCGTCGCTCTGTCGCTCTCGCTTGCTAAATAAAATAATAGATGCACCAAATAATTGCGAATTTGTGTAAATACTTTTGACTACCCCTGTATATATATAAAGTGACATATCCACAGTCCCATAGACTTTAGCACATGCCTACTTATTCCACATATATGTACACCCATGAATCATCATCGAATGACCATAAAGCCATTGGACACCACAACTCCACACGAGTTCGACAGTAGAATAAACACAAGTCCCCAGTAGTAGACTAAACAATTTTATTGTCTAAACATCCTTTCCTATTTGTCGCGTTCACACGCTCAAAGTTCGGACTCGTTAGCTCGAAAACAAAATTATCAAATTTCAAAAGAGCACTTGTATCCAAGAGCGAATGCACTTGAATCCAAGAGAAATTAAATAATCAATTAAGCTCTCTCTTAGAATCTTTCGAAATCAATCAAGATCCACAAAAGCTCGAAACCGAGGTTTGATCGTCACCCATCCTAGTTCAATAAGTTGAGTTCAGTTTGAGACACGAAATTATTCGGTCGGTGTTCTTCATACATACAAATATCTTGTAACTTATTCGGTTAAATAAAAAATAAAATATATTTTTTTAACTTACGAATAACCAAGTATTTAATTGGCGCAGCCGGTAGGATCAAAAATTAAAATAATCCTTTCAGTACGGTATTGGTCAACTTAAAGGATAAGCTATACAACTAGCTATCCAGACCAACGAATTGAAATAGTGATTAAAAAATTGATCCGCTAAAGAATCTACGTGCAAGTAGTATTCTAAATCGAAAATCCCGTGCGGTCGGAAATAAAGTTCAAACCCGAATTTTTAATTCTGTAACTTTTAATACAACCAAACCAAAATCCCGTGCGGTCAGAAATAAAGTTCAAATCCGAATTTTTAATTCTGTGACTTTAAAATAAAACAAAACCAAAATGGCAACAGTGCAACAACTCTCCGAGCTACACTTAAATCAATTGCTGAACCAAATTAAGGAGCTGCATTATTATGATGGCACACCAGGAAAGCTGTCAATATTCATCAACCAGGTGGACCAATTGCTGACCCTGTACCCAACACAAGATAATCGGCAAGCTCATATTATCTACGGCGCTATAAAACGAGTAATAGTGGACAACGCCTTAGAAGCAGTAATTCAAGCAGGAGCAACATCATGGATGGAGATCCGGGAAACCCTTTCCACTTCATTTAAGGATCATAGACCATATGTAACACTGATAAAACAACTGGAGGAAACACCATATTCAGGAAGCATCAGTAAGTTCATCCAGATGCTGGAAGCACAGCATCGCAATATCTTTGATAAGCTAGAACTAGAATGTAATCCCGTAATTAAGAGCAATTATTCCGATATGTTAAAATGAACTATCAAGTCCACAATCGATAAGAAATTACCAGATAGAATGTACATGTCGTTGGCTCGTAAGGATATTGACACTATCCCAAAGTTAAAACAAGCCACTATGGAACTTGGTCTTTATGACGCAAATCCCGAAGATATGTATTTTCAAAAATCTCACGATTATAATCGCAGGAATAAGGGAAATAAAAATTTAAATAATAATCAAAGATATTACAATAACAAACATAACACAAATTCTTATTATTCGTCTACGTCTCAAAATAATAATCAAACCAGTAACTCGAATCGAAATACACAGAATCGAAACCCAAATAACCCTACTATTGTTGACCCACAAGTTTATCACAATTTTAGGAACAAGTTAAATCAAGGTAGGCAGAATAATCCATTAAACCATCAGCCCTCTACTTCACACAACCCGGGTAATAATGGTCCCGTTAAAAGACAAAGAGAAAGTAGTAGTGGACAAACTAAAATGGAGGTAGACGTAAATTTTCATCAAACTGCCTCGGAAACCTCGGACATGGGAGAAGAGGTAGAATCAGTCCATATGTAAGAATTACATATGAGAACAATCTTTACAAAGGTATGATTGACACAGGTTCGTCCATCAATATCATTAGGGAGAATTTTGCAAATTTGAAGGAAACTAAAGAAAACCTCAAGGTATACACAATTAAGGGTCCAATAATACTAACGAAAAGCATAATGATTAAACCCAATGTAGTATGTCCGTTTGAACAAAAGTTCTATGTGCATAATTTTTCTCAAAAATATGATTTCCTGTTAGGTCGTCAATATTTAGAAGATACCAAAGCAAAGATTGATTATGAGAAGGAGACTGTAACCTTAGGTTCAAAAACCTATAAATTCAGATACGAGGATGAGAAGGGCGAGACCGCATCAACTAGATGCCTTGACCCAATCAAAAAGGGCGAGACCGCATCAACTAGATGCCTTGACCCAATCAAAAAGGGTGAGACCACACTAAAAAAGTGTCCCAGTCCAAAAGACAAAAAGGTTAACCCCAAAATCAAACAAAAAGTGGAGAAGTCCGCACCCCTAAAGTGCCTTACTCCCAAAAACAGTAAAGATGCCGAGGATTCAGATGCAATGCAATCCAATCCTACATCGATTACTGACGAAACAATTAACTTCGCGATCAATAATGAATTACGCGAATGTAACGAGTTTAGGCTCGAACACCTCAATTTTGAAGAAAAGGAATGTTTAAAGAAGGTCGTATACCAATATAGAGACATTCAGTACAGAGAAGGTGAGAATTTGACTTTCACTAGTACCATTAAACATGTTATCCAAACTCAACATGAAGATCCGGTTTATCGCAAACCATACAAATACCCCCAGAGTGTTGATCAGGAGGTAAATAAACAAATTAAGGAAATGATAGAGCAGGGCATTATCCGAAAATCTAAGTCCCCCTATTGTTCACCCATTTGGGTAGTTCCAAAGAAGGCAGACGCCTCAGGTAAACCGAAATTCAGATTAGTAGTCGACTATAGGAATCTTAACGAAATAACAATAAATGATAAATTTCCGATTCCTAGAATGGACGAAATACTTGACAAACTGGGAAGATGTCAGTATTTTACTACTATCGATCCAGCTAAAGGTTTCCATCAAATTCAGATGGAGGAAAAGTCTATTGCAAAAACTGCGTTTTCAACCAAACATGGGCATTACGAATATACCCGCATGCCCTTTGGCCTTAAAAATGCACCGGCAACTTTTCAGAGATGTATGAACAACTTGTTAGAAGATTTAATCTACAAGGATTGTTTGGTATACTTGGATGATATCATAATTTACTCCACTTCATTGGAGGAACATATTTTATCATTGAAGAAAGTCTTTGGAAAATTAAGGGACGCTAACTTAAAATTGCAGTTAGATAAATGTGAGTTCATGAGGAAGGAAACAGAATTCCTAGGACACATTGTCACTACTAACGGAATTCGGCCTAACCCAAACAAAACGAACGCAATCACAAAATTTCCATTACCAAAAACTCCTAAACAAATAAAATTATTTCTAGGATTATGTGGATTCTATCGCAAGTTCATTCCTAACTTTGCTAAGGTAGTTAAACCTATGACCCTAAAGTTGAAAAAAGGAGCAGTAATCGACACCAAATGCAGAGATTATGTAGAGTCATTTGAAAAACTAAAGGTATTGATAACTTCAGACCCGATTTTAATCTACCCTGATTTCTCAAAACCCTTTTCCCTAACAACTGACGCTAGCAATATAGCAATTGGTGCTGTTTTGTCACAAAACCATAAGCCCGTATGTTACGCAAGCAGAACGCTAAACGAACACGAAATAAACTATGCTACTATCGAAAAAGAATTGTTAGCTATAGTTTGGGCAACTAAATATTTTAGGTCATATCTATTCGGAAGGCCATTTGAAATATTAAGTGATCACAAACCATTGGTGTGGCTTAACAACATAAAGGAACCTAACATGAAACTACAAAGGTGGAAAATCAAATTGAATGAATTTGATTACAAAATTAAGTATCTTCCACGCAAAGAAAATTATGTAGCGGATGCTCTTTCCCGCACAGTAATAGAAGAAGCCATGGTTGGCGAAATTGCTGATAGCATGGATGCAACAATTCATAGCGCTGCTGAAGATAACTTAAATTACATCTCCATCACCGAAAGACCCCTAAACTATTTCTCCAGACAAATAGAAATGGTAAAAGGAGATGTAGACACAGTTAACACGAATCATTACTTTCAGAAATTAAAAATTAAAATCACATATAAAGAAATGACAATCGAGTTAGCTAAAAACCTCATCAAGGAATATTTTTGCACAAAGAAAAGCACTATTTATTTCCCAGATGACGGCGACTTTCTGATATTCCAAAGGGCATATATCGAAATCATAAGCCCTAATTGTTTCACAAAATTGCTGCGATGTATCAGAAATTAACTGATATTCTGACGTATGCAGAATTTAAAGATCTAATCTTAAAGAAACATAAGGAACTTTTACACCCAGGTATAGAAAAAACCATTAATTGGTTTAAAGAAGAATATTACTATCCTGACAGTCAGAAACTCATTCAGAATATTATCAATGAATGCGAAGTTTGCAATATAGCTAAAACTGAACATAGGAATACAAAACTTGTATTCGAAACGACACCCGAAGTCCTAAACGCTAGAGAAAAATACGTGATTGATTTTTATCTAACAGGGAACCAAATCTTCCTATCCTGCATAGATATCTATTCGAAATTTGCTACCCTAATCGAAGTAAAGAGTAGAGATTGGCTAGAAGCAAAAAGAGCCCTCATGAAGATATTTAATGACATGGGAAAACCGCAAAAAATAAAAGCAGATAAAGATTCAGCGTTTATGTGTATAGCATTGCAAAACTGGCTAAAATCAGAAGGTGTAAATATAACCATCACAACAAGCAAAAACGGTGTATCCGATATAGAAAGATTTCATAAGACTGTAAATGAGAAGCTGAGAATTATTGGTAGTGAACAAAATATAGAAGATCGATGCACAAAATTTGAAACGATCCTATACGTTTATAATCACAAAACAAGGCACAATACTACCAAAAGAACTCCAGCAGACATTTTTCTATACGCAGGAAGCCCTGATTTTAATGTACAACAAAACAAAATTAACAAAATTGACCAGCTAAACAAAAACAGACATAGTTATGATGTTGATACGAAATACAGGCAATCACCATTAGTCAAAAGTAAGGTGACCAACCCGTTTAAGAAAACAGGTCAGATTAGACAAGTGGATGATAAACACTTCGAAGAAACAAACAGAGGCAGGAAAATCGTACATTACAAGTCCAAGTTCAAGAAACAAAAGAAAACTAACAAAAGTAAATACGATAATTCTAGACCCGTCGAAGAAGATTAAAAGATGCCCCTTATCCCCCATAATGATTATAAGTCTGGCAATCATCGCTCTCATCACCGTAGTCCAAGGCAATAGCATAGCAGTAAACAGAATAAGTGCTAAGAATGGATACCTATTATTTCAGACAGGAGTTACGGAGATACCCACGAGTTACGAATATCATTACTTAAGCATAAACATAACTAATACCATGTTAATGTTTGAGAACTTGTTGGATGAAGCGAAACATTTTCCTGACGTAATCCAAATAGATTACTTAGTTGAAAAACTAAAACCGGAAATAAATGGTTTGAGAATAATCCAGAGAACCAAACGAGGTCTAGTAAATATTGTAGGAACAGCATACAAATATTTATTTGGCACACTAGATCAAGACGACAGAGATGAGTTAGAAAGCAAAATTAATAACTTGTCAGAAAATTCCGTTCAGAATCATGATTTGAATATGATTATTGATGTGATTAACAGCGGGATAGATATCATTAACAAATTGAAAATTGAAAACGAAAAACAACAACAGGTAGCAGTACTTATTTTCAATTTACAACAATTCATTGAGTATATTGAAGACATAGAAATGGGTATGCAACTCACGAGACTGGGAATTTTCAATCCGAAATTACTTAAACATGATTATTTAAAACAAGTAAATTCCGAGAAAATGCTTAAGATTAAAACATCCACTTGGCTAAAAACAGATACAAACGAAATTTTAATAATTTCCCATGTTCCTACTGAGATAACAAAAGTCTTAATATTCAATATAGTTCCATATCCTGATGAGTCCAACTACATCCTTACTGAATCCATATTTGATAAGTTTTATATTTACGAAGATAAGGTCTATAATACACACACAGGTAAACCAATTTTCGATAAGTGTTTAATAGGAATTATTAAACAAGAACCTACTCAATGTAAATACACTAAAACACACAAAGATTTCCAAATCAATTATGTTGAACCAAACATATTAGTCACCTGGAACATTCCGGAAACAATTGTTAATCAAAATTGTATCAACAATAGAGTTTCTATACATGGAAACAACATTATTAAAATAAAGACTTTTACTATGCAAATAGATGAATTCATAATTTCAAACAACCTTGCAGATTTTACACAGTCAATTTATATTGTAAACAACATTACTAAAATAGAACCTTTGGCATACATTCAGACAAGAGATATAATTGAATCCCATGTAAAATATTACAGCATGTTTCAAATCATATGTCTTACATCCTTTGTTATTACAATCCTAAGTTTAATATTGTATGTCAGTTATAAATTTAAGAGTATACCTAAGAAACTCATTGTTAAATATAAGAAAACACAAGAAGAACAACCGATCCCGGAACAAATTGTAAATGATCAGATCATACCGGAAAATAACATTATGATTTATCCCACGTTATCCGCCTGAGGACAGGCTAAATTCAAAGGTTGGGGGAGTGACATATCCACAGTCCCATAGACTTTAGCACACGCCTACTTATTCCACATATATGTACACCCATGAATCATCATCGAATGACCATAAAGTCATTGGACACCACAACTCCACACGAGTTCGACAGTAGAATAAACACAAGTCCCCAGTAGTAGACTAAACAATTTTATTGTCTAAACATCCTTTCCTATTTGTCGCGTTCACACGCTCAAAGTTCGGACTCGTTAGCTCGAAAACAAATTATCAAATTTCAAAAGAGCACTTGTATCCAAGAGCGAATGCACTTGAATCCAAGAGAAATTAAATAATCAATTAAGCTCTCTCTTAGAATCTTTCGAAATCAATCAAGATCCACAAAAGCTCGAAACCGAGGTTTGATCGTCACCCATCCTAGTTCAATAAGTTGAGTTCAGTTTGAGACACGAAATTATTCGGTCGGTGTTCTTCATACATACAAATATCTTGTAACTTATTCGGTTAAATAAAAAATAAAATATATTTTTTTAACTTACGAATAACCAAGTATTTAATTATATATA